>NC_044326.1:56248740-56558153 GCF_007399415.2 Gopherus evgoodei
GGTTTGCTGGGTGGCTCCGGGACCGAGAGAGCAAACCGGGAAAGGAAACCAGCTTGATTACCAGAGGCTTCCTCCTTCCACGGAGGTCAAGAAAAGCGCTGGTGAGTGTCTACATTGCATTACCAGCGCTGGATCACCAGCGCTGGATCCTCTACACCCGAGACAAAACGGGAGTACGGCCAGCGCTGCAAACAGGGAGTTGCAGCGCTGGTGATGCCCTGCAGATGTGGACACTCTCAAAGTTGCAGCGCTGTAACTCCCTCACCAGCGCTGCAACTTTCTGATGTAGACAAGCCCTGAGTCTGTGGCCCCGGGCTGGGAGGTTCACTCCCAGGTGCAGTGTATACCTTAAGTGTGATCCAGGTTGCGTAGATTATTTCTAAGATTCTATAGTATACTGAAGTAGGTCAGAGGTAGGGGTGTGTTAAGAGTTTTACATTTAGTGCTGAATGTTCTAGGCTTAAATTAATTTTATTTTTATATAACATTTGTATTGATTTCCAAAAATCTAAGCTTAAAACACTAAGCATATATACAGAAGGATCTGCCCATGGGGAAAAAAAAACACCCAGGAATTACAGACCATATGGTGCAAAATTCAACACATTGACAGCAATGAGCTAAATGTCATCATAATATGTTAACGTTGATGTAAAGGTGAGAGGTAAACAGCGAAATCTAAGACACTAATTTAAAAATGAACAACAAATAATTACTGGTATATAGAGGATAGTGGTACATGTACTGGTTATATTACTATATACACCTCTATATACTGCCTTTTAAATAAGCTACATGCTTTGATCTATAGCTAATGCTGTGTCCTGCTTCTTTGTTCTTTTGCCAGCCAGAGTTCTGTTGATGAAAGCAGCATGTAACCCTAACTATCCCTGGCTTCCAGATATCCATATGGACATAGGACTGGAAGAGACCTCGTAGGTCAGTGAGGCCAGTCGCTTCTATCAGAGGCAACCCCATCATGTAATCCCATTCTTAAATTTATCAAGCTCCATCTTCAAACTAGTTAGGCTGATTTCCCCATCCCCCACTACTCTTGTTGGAAGGTTGTTCCAGAACCTCATTCCTCTGATAGTTAGAAACCTTCTTTTAATTTTGTTCCTCCTCTATTGTTTTCAACTGCTATAATTCCCCAGTTTATAGCAGAAATTCTTATTAGATCCTAGATGTATTACCTTGCATTTTGTACTATTACAAATCATTCCATTCCTATTACTCCAGCACTAAAGATCATTCATTTCTTCCAGTACAATATTCTGATCCTCTTGTGTTCATCATCAACAACTTTCACTAGCATGCTCCTTTTTATGCCAGGATCGTTAATGAACAAATTAAATACAATTGGTCCCAAGACCAATGTTTGAGAAACTTCATTAGTAAGTTCCCTTCAGCCCCACAATTCTCTTTTCAACACAACCCATTGTTGTCTCCTCTTTGCTCAGTTTCTTACTCACCTTACAGTTCTTGCACTAACCCCCATCTTCTTCACCCTAACTAATAATTTCTCACGTGATACCATATCAAGTGTTTTATTGAAGTCCAGATAGAGGAAATGCTAGATCTAATCTGTCTTTAAAGTATATGCTATCAAAGCAAGATATAAGGTTAGTCTAGCATAATTTAACTTTGGTAAACCCATGCTGCATTTTATCCCACTTTCTGTTTGCTTCCATGTCTTTATTCCTTCCTTTAAAATTTGTTCTAAAATCTTGCACACTATTGAGTCCAGACTAACTGGTCCATAGCTGCCTGGATCACTTCGCCCCCGACCTTTCTTAGATACTGTCACTGCTTTTGCTATTTTCCAGTCATCTGGTCCCAAGTCCAATTTGATAGACTTGATTAAATATTGCCACTAGATTTGCAATTTCATGTGCTAGTTCTTTCAGTATTCTGGAGTGGAGATTAGCTCCATCCCCCATCTCCTTGATTTAAATGTATTAATTCTCCCAAAATACACCCTGCTTGGCTGTCAGAATCCTTTCTAAGCAAGTCCGCCATTTGAAGCATTGTCTACAGCTGCTGCGTGGCAGAAACTTCTTAGCCTAATACTGTTCCTTTACTCTTACCCTTAGTGTGGGGTCTGTAAACCCCATCGCAGGGCTTTGCAGTCTAACTCTAATTCTTCCACATCTTGCTCTTCTCCACAATAGAAAAGTTGAGGAAACTGACAAGGAGAACTTCACTGAGTTTGCCTCTTCTCTGTATGCCCCATGGGTTATTGTTTTTGCTTCACTCAAGTAAGCAGCAGCACAGAGTTAAAGCACGTATGATACATGTAGTAGGTCTGCACACATTTTAAAAGTTTCCAGACATGATACTGATAATTTGTCATTAAATATTCCCCTCTCCTCCATCCCCACCAACAAGAAAATGTATCTTTAGGAAGAGATTTTTTTTCCATCTACCAAGAAAAATAGTTCCAGGAGAACTTTATAATTTGTTGTACTTCTCTCTTTTATCCCCCATATTATTGCCCCCTCCACTCTCTGCTGCCCCTCCCATTTATTTTATTCCTCTTTTCTTTCTTTGGAATATTAAATGGTAAACATGACATTTAAATAGTCCCTGGATCCATGTTCATGGGGTACGGAAGTGCAAGGATAACCGCAGCTTGCTTCATTAATTCTTTGTCACTCTTCAGAAGTTAACTAAAAGATTTTTAAACTAGTTCCAGGGGGGAAAATTAAAATGAACTTTTAAAAAAAATGTCAGGTTAGATAGCAAGAGAAATGTTCCCATAACTTTGGCAGTCACTGAAAATGACCTGTTTTCTAGTCTTTTCTTTGTGTTAATTTGATCTTTGTTTTGTTGTTAACCAGGGAGAAGCCAAATATCAGCTACTAAAACATGCCTGGATATTGTCAATTGCACTGGAAGTGCCCACTTAGGCCCCAGTCCTGCAGCTTGTTTCAAAGAGGAAGATGCCAGCCCCTAGTGCCACAAATTCTATGCAAAGAGCTGCAGGATGAGGCCTCAGATTGAAAGCAGGGGTCTCAACAAACCTTCTGCAAGGAGGCAGAACAAAAGTGTTTCTAGAAACATGTAGGGACACTAGCGGGTGATCTGGGGGGCTTTCTCCTAAAATAAATAAATAGATACAAATTCAGACTAGAATAAAAACTGAAATCAGAGAGAGAACTGAGAATATTTCATGTGATCCCAAAGGCAAGAGTCTATGAGATCCCAACTTTTTATCCAGTGGGAGATGACATAACTGTGACACTATAAAATATTCAGCAATTTATCACATTTTGTCTTTAGACATTTTGTTGTTCATAGCCACACTTTGTAAAGTTTTCAGAGCTTGACTGCTGCTTAGGAACTTTGGCCCCAATCAAGCACAGATTAAAACACTTAACTTTGTGCAATGCAAGTAGTCCATTTCGGTCAATGAAATTATTCGCTGTATGTATAGTTAAATGTATTAGTAAATTTTTTCAGGATCAGGGACTGAATTCTGTAAACCATCTTCTCTATTACCAACAACATATTAAAATAATTAGGGATTAGAATCACTGCATTCAAGCTGATCGCTTTCCTGCTAACTTTTAGTAAAATATGACTCAGTCTCTCAAACATGGAACCTTGAAAGTGAGACGTATACTGGACACAGCAGCTCAGTTCTAAGCAAAGGAGCACTAAGAGTAACATTACAGTAGATAGAATCATTATCTTTGTAAAAAAGTGAACAGCTACTTTTATTTATGAGTGAAGAGACCTGCATATGTAACCTGATGAGCTGTCCAGGTATGCTGCTATGGAGCTGAGCTTCCAGCTCTTTGGCAGTCTCCAAGGCAGACTGCCTGGGAACAAAGGTCTTTGGACACCCAGGCTCCCTTGTGGGCTGCTGCAGAGCCTGGGAGTCCAGTTAGCTCACCAGGCATGCTGCTAGAGAAGTGGCAGCACAACCTGGCACAAAACTAGGTAGGCTTTAACCATTTTTGCTGAAATTTCCTACACAAGTTGTCTACCTATGGCTTTTTTGGGGGGGAGAGGGGAGAGGGAGAAGAGGGGGTGCAGATTTCAGCCAGATAGATTCAGCCATTTCTGAGAATGAAAGTACAAGAAAATGTTATGCTAATGTTAAAAAATTCTGGAGAATTTTTTAACCATTTTAGCGCATACATGCTTTGGAGCAGGAATGTAAAATTCAGGAAAGGTGTATTCTTTGTATCAGGGATGTGACTTTTGGCCTGTGAAAATCTCCCAAATTTGGACAAGTGGTAAGCCTTTTAAAAAAATGTCACAGGCAACACTCAAAGACTTCTTCTCTTTTAGCAGCTACATTCCCCAAATAATCTGTCTGTAATGGACATGCTACAATGCAGGGCTGAGCAAGACTTCTCCTATAATTGCAGCTCTAGTCTGCTGTGAGGGTGCTGGGTCTAGGGTGACCAGATGACCCGGTATTATCGGGACAGTCCCGATTTTAGGAGACTTGTCCTGTGTACCAACCTTACATCAGTCGGGACACACTTTGTCCCAATATCAGGATCGTCTGGTGGAGGACGACCACAGGCTGCCACCGGCACTGCTCAACGCTTCTTCCTGGGGCACTCTTGGCGCCCACCAGCCGGCAGGAGCCTGCAGTTCAGCCCCAGGCACAGAGGCAGCAAGGAGTTCTCTGCCACGTGCTGCAGGGGCAGGGCCTGTAGGCACCGGCAGCGGGCAGAGAGCCTCCCTTCCCCTACCCCTCCTTGACCCGACATGACTCACGACCCTAGGAGCCAGAGGGGCTTGCCTGCTGGGGATGCTTCCCGGGACGGGAGCCACCCCAAATAAGCACCGCTGGGACTGCCCACCTCACCCCTGGGCAGGTCCCTCTGGCTTTTTGGGGGTGGGCTCTGCATGCTGCCAGTGCCTGCAATCCCTGCTCTGTGGCTCTGGCAGCTCCCATTGGGGCCTTTCCTGGCCAATAGGAGCCACCGGCCACGGAGCTCATGCTTGTGGCGGGCACAGCTCGTGGAGAGTCTGGAGACTCCTCTCGCTGCTCTCACCTTAGGAGCCAGAGACCTCCCAGCAGGGCTGGTGAGTGCGGCCAGGGAAGGAGGCAGGGTGTGATGGTGAGTGTCTGGGAGGTGTGTGTGTAGAGGGCACTGGGCAGTGAGGGAGGTTTGTGTGTTTTGGGGTGCTAGGCAGTGGGGGCCTGTTGGAGGGTGCTGGGAAATGGGGGAGCTCTGTGTGTGTCAGGGCACTGGGCAGGGGGAGTCTGTGTGGGGCATTGTGTAGTTGTGGTGGTGGGGCTGTGGGGAAGGGCACTGGGAGGGAGGAAGAGAGGGGAAATCTGTGTGTATTGGGAAACTAGCGAGTGGGGGTGTTCTGTGTGGAGCGCTGGGCAGTTGTGGTAGGACTGTGGGCTGGGGGGCACTAGGTAGGGGTGGTGGTGGGCACAACACCGTGCATTTGTTGTGAGGGAGCTCTGGGCATAGTGTGTTCAGGGGGTGCAAGGCATAATGGATCCAGGGGGCACTGGGCAGGGGAGCTGTGTGGTGCAGCATGGGCCCACCCCCAAAAGGAAGGGGCGTGCTGGTAGCACAGGGCCAGGTGGACCAGTGTGCTTCTGGCCATGCCATGCATGTCCCATTGCCCTGGCTGTCCTCACCCTTCCTGCTGCTCACCTCCTCAACTGAAGGCGGGGGTAGGGAATGCAGGGGTGGGTCCCAGCAGTGCTTACTTGAGGTGGCTCCCAGGAAGCAGCCAGCAGCTCCTTAAGGTAAGTGTTAGAGGCTGCATCCTCCTCCCCAGCAGAGTGTGTGCAGACCCGTCCACCTTGCTCATGGCAGAGCCAAGGAAAGGAGGCACCTGCCTCTGTGCATGCTGATTCTATGCAGGGCAGGCTGGGGCTGAGCACTGCTAAGCTGCTGCCCAGTTCATTTACCCACATTAGCAAGCAGGGATTGCACCTGGCAGCGTACATCTGCTTGATGTACAATCAGGACACCATTTGTCCCGATATTCAGGTAAAATTTAACATTTGATAGTTAAATAGAAAATTAGTTGATTGGGAATGTCCCATTAAACCCGATTGTGATCAGTTATCTACTGGCAATTTTGTTTTTTCAGGTTGTTTTCTGGTGTAATGCAAATTTACGGTAGGGATATGTAGTTTACATTTCTAAACCACAGTGCCTACCGTAGGACAAACTACAGTGGGCACACAATAACTTGTAAGAAGCACAGATACTGTGCGGTTCTTTTCAGTGGCTAGCTATCTAGCTATCAGTCTTCTGCCGAAAACCTGACCCGAAATGGCAATGGCAAGGGAGGAGCCAACTACCAAAAAACAAAAAAGACAGTGCAGATACAGGACAGAATGGGAAGCCACTTATACCTGGATTCAGAAATTCTAGAAGTGTGATTCAAAAACCGTTTGTAAAGTATGCAGGAAGGAATTTAGCATTTGCCATGGCAGTAAGTCTGATGTTAAGCATCATGCTGAATCAAAAAATCATGGACAAAACACGCAGACTCACAAGAGCAATACCCTCACATTTTTTCAGCAAGCCAAAGGAATCCTTCAACAACAAAGTTATCACTACTGAGCTAACTCAAGTTTACCATACAGTCAAGTCCATTAACGTTCCTATTGCTCATGTGACTGTGAACTTAAACTGATGCCTACCTTGTATCCAGATTCAATGATTATGAGGCATGTCAGCTGTGGCCAGACTAAGGCGGAGGCATTGATCAAAAGTGTACTGTCATCGCTCTCAACAGAATTTTTAAAATACCTCAGCAAGCCAGATGGTTCCTATTTCTCAGTTGCCGCAGATGCATCTAACAAGGGCAATGTGAAAACTTTCCTCTTATCACTGAGATACTGGACACCTGAACATGGGGTCCAAGATAAACTGTTAGACTTCTTTGAGTAAAATGAAGAGATTGCAGAGGCAACAAGCAACACATTACTTGAAAAGCTTGTGACACACAAACTAGACTAAACAATGTGTCTTCCTACTGTCGGGGAAAAGACCACCACCCAGATGATTGATTAGACAGCCTGAGGCTCCTTTTATTGAGAAATCATCAATACATGCGTGCACACACCGAGAGACAGCATGTCCCCTTGCAAGGGTTAAGCCGCTCTCCCGAACTGATTTTTGCCATAGCTTATAAAGCCTAAAACCACAAATTAGCATATGTGCTTATACATACGTTATAACCTTATTTGGCTATTACTTGACAAACATTTCCGAAAAGTGATTGACATTATCCTTATATGGTAGTTATTACAAATATAAAATTGCAAGCTCTTGTTTTTTTACTTCCTTAAGGATGTTTTCGTGATAGTCAGGAGATATTGACATCAGTTACCCTACTTGCGGTCTAACAGTTACTCTACTTGCGGTTAAACTGACCTGTCTTGTAAGGCCCCTTGGGACTCAGTGTCCGGTGTTTAGTTCCCTTTTCTGGCCAGCTGTCGCTATGCTGCTACTTTGAATTATGCTAACGCAGGCTTTTTTAATGTGTACTATAGGGCAAGGGTAAGCTGATTCTTAGGGGAATTTTTCCCTTTTGCTAGCAGCATGATCATGGTTTGTGTATTGCAAAACTGCCTTTTGGGAGGGCAGTTTTCCACAATGATTATGTTTGCAACTGTATTTCTTTTTGTGTTAGTACTGCAGGCCTGAGATTGATTTATATGATTTATATTGAATTAGATCAGTTACGAAAAGGGGGGGGGGGTAAATTTCCCTGACACTACTATGCTGATAATGCAAATGTGAATTATGGAAAGTGACAATCAGTGTACCAGAGTTTAAAAACATAAAATGAAAATATCTTGCCAGCAAACTGCTCTGTTCTTGTTGCGCACAACACCATGAAACATGCTAGCAATACCCTACAAGTTGACATTGAGACTCTGATGATTAAGACATTCAATCATTTCAGCAGTTCTGCTAAGAGAATAGCAGCATTGAAGGATAGGTTTGACTTTGTGGATATGGAGCATGTCACTTTACTACGCCACGTTCTGACATGCTAGTTGAGTCTTTTCCCAGCTGTAAACAGCCTTGTAAATATGTGGCAAGCTGTTTGGGGCTACTTGGTTTCTCTGGGCAGTGAGAAGTGCCCAAAATTTCTATGGATGCTGTTCTCAGACAGGGAAAACAGTGAACAAGGTGAGAGGCCTAACAAAGTTGAGGTTCATCTGTTTTCCTCCAGAATGTCCTGAAAATCTTCAACAATACTGTGCTCCGTCTGGAAAATGAGAGTATGACAGCATGTGAAGTGTATGTCATAATGAGTACTCTGAGAATTAAACTTCAGCAACAGAAAAGTGACAAATTCTTTTGCTCCAAAGTTGAAAATGCATTAACAGGGATGCTGCATTTCTCCAGAAAGACTTCATGAAATTTTACAATGTGTCAATCCTATATTTGGAGAAATGGTTTGATTTTTCAGCTGGCTACTTGTTCAATACGCAGTGCATGAACATCAAAGTTAATAGGGTATTCAGATACAAGGATCTGTCTCTGGCCATGACAGCTGTAAACCTTCAGAAAACAGTGGATCTTGATCAGCTCTATGATGAATACTGTATCATCAAAGACATCAACTCCAGGTTGGAGCCTGGAAACTATTCAGTTGCAGACTCTGGTCTCAAGTGCTGAGAAACAAGGACAGTAGCACTGAATTCCTGAACATGACAAAGCTGGTGTCATACGTGCTCAGTATACCAGTAAGCAATGCATACTCAGAGCATGTATTTTCAGTCATGAAAGGTGCATGGATTTATGTCCGGAATCAAAGCAGCATAGACTTGGTGTGGAGTGAAACCCTTGTTAAAATAAATTTCCAGATGAGTTGCAAGGACTTCTACAGCTTTGTGATTGCCCAGAAGCAAGTCATGACTATGGCAAAGTCATCCAAGAGTACTAGATTTCTGACATATCTGAGAGTTATGCAAATTGGGAAGTTAATTTATTGACTGAATGAAAAACCCAGCCCTTTACCCCTGTTCGTTTAGTGTACAAATAAATCTGTATGTTTAAATATTGATTACGACTAAGTCTATAATTTACACTCACTGATTCCAGACCTCTGAGACTTAGTTTCCTTCAGCTGTCAGTGGCTGAAGCTGGGGGCTGAAGGCAGGACTGGAGCCAGAGCTAGAACTGAGACCCTTCACTCCCCTGCCCTGCAACTGGATCTGACTTTGCAACCAGGATCCTGCTCCCCTGTCCTGCAGCTTCAGCAGGGGGTTGGAGCCAGAGCCCTATGTCCCTGGCCCCATGATTTCTACTGGGGGCTGGAGCTGGGGCCATAAATCCTTGCCCTTTAGCTTGTGGTGCAGGCTGCAGCAGGGGCCGTACAACCCTTCTTGCAGCTTTCTAGGGCTGTGTGCCCCCTCTCATGGCTCCAGTCAGGGCTGTGCACCTGTGTCTTTTGTGCCGTTTCCCGCCCCCCCCCCCCCCCGCCCCCGCTCACCCAATGTGTCCTGATATTTCACTCTTGCAATCTGGTCGCCCTAGCTGGGTCTGGCACTGAAAGTGAAAGCAGGGAGCCTGACACTCGTGTGTTCTCAATTACACCCCTACTGGGCTCAGCCAATATGAAGGAGTAAGCAATCTGATCTGAATAGAGAGGAGGTTAGATGGATTCACCGGGGAAGGCAGGAGGATCATACTAGGACAAGAAGCAAAGTGGTACTGGTAGCTAGAAGAGGAGAGAGACTGGAAGATATGGGGGTTGGGGGTTAGTCTGACTGGTTGGAGCCTAGGACTAGGCGCCAGGGAAGGAAGTGGAGGGAAACTGAGGTCAGATGAGCAAGGAGAGATTGGGACTCGCAGGGTAAGGAGACTGGGATGAGAAACCTGATTAGAGGAGGCTGGGACTGGTACGTGGAGCTGGGGAGGGGAAGAGGCATGGACATGAATGGAGCAGAAGAGGTCAAACTTGGAGTGAATGGGCAAAAGAGTCTGCCCACTACAGCACACTCTCTCCAAAGCCTAGAGCAGAACCAATATTCCTTCATCACACCACATTAACACAAGATGACTTAAGTAGGATTTTACTTAGAATCACAATATTGACATGCATTACTTTGACATTTAAACTAATCAGATATGTCTGGTTTTCTTTCTAGGCTGGCCAGGGACTCCTATTAGGAATAGACATTTTGTTGCAATGTTCTTTAGTAAAGGCTCCATTTCAGCAGTGTATTTAATTATGTGTCTAAGTTATGCTTCATTCCATTGATTTTAACAGGACTATGTGCATGCTTAAAGTTAGACACACGCTTAAAGTACTTCATTGAATCCAGGTCTAGATGGATAATTTGGTACTTCTGACTGGCAGAGTAAGTGATTGTGTAAATATTTGAGGCAAGCTGTGTGTGCAGGAGAAGTTAAATCTTTTAGTTGATCAGAAAGCAACATTCAAAAGAAGCCAAGACATATGTTTAATATAGGAAAGAAAATGCTGGATCTCTCAGTTACTATGGAGAATTAGTATGTTGTATATGATTTGTATAGATCTGAGTCAGTACAATTAGCATGGCACTTTCTTCATCTGCTTACATCTTATGTTGCTAGATGGATTCCTAACAGCTTTTCACTCAGTTGGAAGAGAATTACAGCACAGATCTGGTTCTTTTGATGCTAGCCAGATATGCTACATTACCTGTTTTTTAAAAAAAGAAGTCTTATGGGCCATGTTACTTTGACTGCCCTTTTTATTGTTGAGCTAGTGTTTGATGGCATTTAAAATAATATTTCCACTTTTATGTGCATACATAGTTCTGTTTGTGACAGTGAATGTGAAATATTTATTAGACATCTTTGTTAGTTGCATGGTTTTTGAACATCTAGTAGTCAGGCTAGGCATATATACTATAAAGGCTCTGCCACTGTGCAACAACCAGACTGTTGTTTGCAGACCCAGACATATGTTTACCTGCCAAACTGGCAGTTAAGTGGGGCCTGCCCACTTGCACAGCTAGTACCTGATCCAAGTGATGTTTAGAGACATTTATCACAAAATGCATATCACAATGAGTGTGAGATGTTTGGCTCACCAAAAGGTAAGAGTGACAAAATATAACATGATTTAAATTGTGGTAAAAAAATGTCAATGTATTATTTTCTCTGCTGGATTTTATACCAGCAGTGTATTCATGGCCCTGGTCAGCAGATCTTAGAGAATAAGGCCAGAAGGGACAATCATGATAATCTAGTCTGACCTCCTACACAGTGCAGGCCACAGAATTTCACTTACCCACTCCTGTGATAGACCTACAACCTCTGGCTGAGTTACTGAGGTCTTCAAATCATGATTTAAAGACTTGAGCTAAATAAATCTGGTGCCATGTGGAGTGGTCAATACAAGTTCATGTTCTACTAATGGTAAAATACTCAAAACCCAGTTCTTCACAATAAATACTCAGATACTATGTTGGTGAGATCTGTAAGTACCTAGCTAGTTAAACAGATGTGTAGGTAGGTGTCATAAACCTAGTCCCAGATTTGGACCTTAGCGTCCAAAATATGGGGGTTAGCATGAAAACCTCCAAGCTTAGTTACCAGCTTGGACCTGGTAAAGCTGCCACCACCCAAAAAAGTAGAGTGTTTTGGGGCACTCTGGTCCCCCCAAAAACCTTCCCTGGGGACCCCAAGACCCAAATTCCTTGAGTCTCACAACAAAGGGGAATAAACCATTTCCCTTCCCTTCTCCCTTCCAGGTATTCCCTCCCTGGGTTCCTGGAGAGATAAACAGAAGCAAGCTCCATGAATCTAAACAGAGGGATTCCACCCTCCCCGTTTCCAGCCTTGGAAAACAAAAGTACCGAGAGCTAATCTCTCTTCCCCCCTCACCCAGAGGGAATGCAAAGTCAGGCTAGTAAATCTAACACACACGGATTTCCCCCTGACTTCTTCCTCCCACCAATTCCCTGGTGAGCACAGACTCAATTCCCTGGAGTTCCCCACTAAAGAAAAACTCCAACAGGTCTTAAAAAGAAAGCTTTATATAAAAAGAAAGAAAAATACATAAAAATGGTCTCTCTGTATTAAGGTGACAAATACAGGGTTAATTGCTTAAAAGAAATATGAATAAACAGCCTTATTCAAAAAGAATACAATTTAAAACACTCCAGCAACTATACCATGTAAATACAAAAAAACATATAAATCACTATCTGATCTTTTGTACTTACAACTGGGAAACAGAAGATTAGAAAGGCAGGAAACAGAGATCCTCTCATAGCCGAGAGGGAGATAGGCACAAGACAAAGAACTCAGACACAAACTTCCCTCGACCCAGACCTGAAAAAGTCTGGTTTCCTGATTGGTCCTCTGGTCAGGTGCTTCAGGTTACCTCTTTCCAGGTGTAAGAGACATTAACCCTTAGCTATCTGTTTATGACAGTAGGTCTGTGCAAACTGTTCATATTGAAAAAAATACACATACCTCAAACAAAATTTCAACGCAATTCCAAATCTCAAAGATTTGAAGTAATCCAGGACCCCTCCCTTCACCCTCATCATTTCAGCTGCCCAACACTGAACAGCACCCTAGTTCTTCCCTTTATGTTTAGAGTAGGTGTCTTCTTGAGACTCAGTGATGAAGCCTTCTAGTCTCCAACTTTCCAATATCTTTCAGGGCAATCAACTGGCCATCTTCTGAGCAATTCAGAAATGGCCAACACCCTATTCCACCCCTCCCACCCCCACACACACTGCCATTTCTTCATCAGCGTAAGCTAGAAAAGATCCTGTGGCCTTGCCTCTGGTAATTACCAAAGCACTTTACCTAAGTGTAGGGGTATAGCTCCAGGGAGCACTATAGGGCTTTCCCAATTTACTTCAGTGAATCTAGAGATTAATACAATAAATACTATATAATAAATTGCCTTGACAAGTAGTAGGACTAGAGGAGTATTTCTGAGCCCCACTGCTCCATGAAGGTGGGGCAGGTAGGCTAGTACCTGACACCAAGATAAAATGAAGTTGATATTGGAGAAACTAGCGAGTCTCTGAAGAGCTTGGGAAAGAGGGATCTGGCCATGTCCTGAAAAGTTGAGAGTTCAGGGCAGGCCCTTAGCACCAAATCCCCACTGAATAAAAAGGCACCTGAGGGGGGAAGTTTTTTGTCCTAGTGGGGATGATCATGAAGTTTGCCAATTTTGCTACAAAATTGGCAAGTTTAACAGAGTTTTTCTGAAGATGTATTGTATGTGAATCCATAACTCCAAGCAAAATTAGGTGTTAATACAAGATCCCATATGGTCTTAATAGTACATTAATACAAAACTGCAATATTTCTGTATCCAATTCTGAAAATGTTTATTTATTTGCAACTCCAGGAGTTGTCTGGTCTCTATGAGCCAGCTCTACAGTCCCAAAAGGAATCATAGAATACCAGGGTTGGTAGGGACCTCAGGAGGTCATCTAGCCTAACCCCCTGCTCAAAGCAGGACCAATCCCCAGACACATTTTTACTCCAGTTCCCTAAATGGCCCCCTCAAGGATTGAACTCAACCCTGGGTTTAGCAGACCAATGCTCAAACCACTGAGCTATCCCTCCCCCCAAGAGATTGGTCTCTTTCGTACAGATAGCAGTCAAGTTTCTGATTAAGAGTTCTGATACAACAATATCTGAAGCCATTCACTGATATTCCAGATCAGACTCATAGACTCATAGGTCAGAAGGGACCAATCTGATCATCTAGTCTGACCTCCTGCACAAGGCAGGCCACAGAACCCCACCCATCCAATTTTATAACAACCCCTATCCCAGGATCGAGTTATTGAAATCCTCAAAATTGGTTTGAAGACCTCAAGCTGCAGAGAAACCACCAGCAAGCGACCCGTGCCCCACGCTGCAGGGGAAGGCGAAAAACCTCCAGGACCCCTGCCAATCCGCCCTGGAGGAAAATTCCTTCCCGACCCCAAATATGGCGATCAGCTAAACCCTGAGCATGTGGGCAAGAGTCACCAGCCAGCACCCAAGAAGGAATTCTCTGCAGTAACTCAGTTCCCATTCCATCCAACATCTCCCCGCAGACCATTGAGCAGACCTATCTGGTGGTAATCCAAGATCAATTGCCCAAATTAACAATCCTATCATAACATCCCCTCCATATACTTATCAAGCTTTGTCTTAAAGCCAGAAAAGTCTTTTGCCCCCACTACTTCCCTCGGAAGGCTGTTCCAGAACTTCACTCCCCTAATGGTTAGAAACCTTCGTCTAATTTCAAGTCTAAACTTCCTAATATCCAGTTTATACCCATTCGTCCTTGTGCCTACATTAGTACTAAACTTAAATAATTCCTCTCCCTCCCTAACGTTAACCCCCTGATATATTTATATAGAGCAAGCATATCCCCCCGCAGCCTTCTTTTGGCCAGGCTAAACAAGCCAAGCTCTTTGAGTCTCCTTTCATAAGGCAGTTTTTCCATTCCTCGGATCATCCTTGTAGCCCGTCTCTGAACCTGTTCCAGTTTGAATTCATCCTTCTTGAACATGGGACACCAGAACTGCACACAGTATTCCAGATGGGGTCTCACCAACGCCTTGTATAATGGTACTAACACCTCCTTATCCTTGCAGGAAATACCCCGCCTGATGCATCCCAAAATCACATTTGCTTTTTTAACAGCCATATCACATTGGCGACTCATAGTCATCCTGCTATCAACCAGTACCCCAAGGTCCTTCTCCTCCTCCGTCGCTTCCAACTGATGCGCCCCCAACATATATCCAAAATTCTTATTATTAATTCCTAAATGCATAACCTTGCACTTTTCACTATTGTATTTCATCCTATTTCTATTACTCCAGTTTACAAGGTGGTTCAGATCTTCCTGAATAGTATCCCTGTCCTTCTCCGTGTTAGCAATACCCCCCAGCTTCGTGTCATCCGCAAACTTTATTAGCACATTCCCGCTCTTTGTGCCAAGGTCAGTAATAAAAAGGTTAAATAAGATCGGTCCCAAAACCGATCCTTGAGGGACTCCACTAGTGACCTCCTTCCAGCCTGACAATTCACCTTTCAATACGACCCTCTGGAGTCTCCCCTTTAACCAGTTCCTTATCCAACTTACAACTTTCATATTCATTCCCATCTTTTCCAATTTGACTAACAGTTCCCCGTGCGGAACCGTGTTGAACGCCTTACTGAAATCTAGGTAAATTATATCTACCGCATTTCCTTTATCTAAGTAATCCATCATCTTCTCAAAGAAGGAGATCAGATTGGTTTGACACGATCTACCTTTACTAAATCCGTGTTGCAATTCGTCCCAATTACCATTGATCTCTATGTCCTTAATTACTTTCTCCCTTAAAATTTTTTCCAAGACCTTGCATACTACAGACGTCAAGCTAACAGGTCTATAATTACCAGGATCACTTTTATTCCCTTTCTTAAAAATAGGAACTACATTAGCAATCCTCCAGTCATACGGCACAACCCCCGAGTTTATCGATTGCTTAAAAATTTTTGCTAACGGGCTCGCAATTTCACGCGCCAGTTCCTTTAATATCCTCGGATGGAGATTGTCCGGGCCCTCCGACTTCGTCCCATCGAGCTGTTCAAGTACGGCCTCTACCTCAGTTGCGGTAATATCCACTTCCATATCCACATTCCCATTTATCATCCCTCCATCATCGCAAGGTTCCTCACTAGTCTTATTAAAAACTGAAGCAAAGTACTTGTTTAGATGTTGGGCCATGCCTAGGTTATCCTTAACCTCCATTCCATCCTCAGTGTATAGCGGCCCCACTTCTTCTTTCTTTGTTTTCTTCTTATTTATGTGGCTGTAGAACCTTTTACTATTGGTTTTGATTCCCTTTGCAAGGTCCAGTTCAATGCGGCTTTTAGCCTTCCTCACTTTATCCCTACATGTTCTGACCTCACCAAGGTAGCTTTCCTTACTGATCCTGCCTTTCTTCCACTCCCTGTAAGCTTTCTGCTTTTGTCTAATCCCCTCTCTGAGTTGCTTGCTCATCCAGTTTGGCCTACAACTCCTGCCCATGGTTTTTTTCCCCTTTCTCGGGATGCAGGCTTCTGACAGTCTCCGCAGCTGCGACTTAAAGTAATTCCAGGCCTCCTCTGCATTTAAATCCACTAATTCCTTCGTCCAATCCACTTCCCTAACTAATTTCCTTAACTCTTTAAAATTAGCCCTCGAGAAGTCAAAAACCCTAATCCCAGATCTACATTTGTTTATCCTTCCATCTAGTTTGAACTGAATCAGCTCATGATCACTCGAACCAAGGTTGTCCCCTACCACCATTTCTTCTACGAGGTCCTCACTGCTCACCAACACCAAATCTAAAATGGCATCCCCTCTCGTTGGTACTTCAACTACTTGATGAAGAAATCCATCCGCTATCACATCCAGAAAAATCTGACCCCTATTATTCTTGCAAGTACTCGTCCTCCAGTCTATATCCGGGAAGTTGAAGTCCCCCATAATCACACATTTCCCCTTTGTGTTTACTTCATTCAAGACATTAAAGAGGTCTCTATCCATATCCCAATCAGATCCCGGCGGTCTGTAGCACACGCCAAGCACTATCTCAGGGGAAGCTCTAGTTGCTTTTTTACCCAGTGTGATTTTCGCCCAGACAGACTCTGTCTTATCCATTCCATCGCTTCTTATTTCGCTACAGTTAATTTCATCATTGATGTACAAGGCTACTCCACCACCTTTGCCTTTCTTCCTGTCTTTTCTAAACAGCATATAGCCTTCAATACCCGTGCTCCAGTCATGAGTACTATTCCACCAGGTTTCAGTTATCCCTATAATATCCGGTTTCACTTCCTGCACCAGTAACTCCAGTTCCTCCATCTTGTTACCTAGACTCCTCGCATTAGTATACAGACCTTTTAATTTTCAGCGTTTGGCGTCAGTGACATTCTTTCCCCCATTGTGCAGAGACTTTTTACCACCAGCATCACCCATTACTCTGGTTTCTCCACTATTCCTCCTTGGATCAAATCTTGGGACTGCAAGGGTATCCCCTCTCACTTTGTTTACTTTCCTCTCCAGGTTATATTCCGGCGTGGAGATCTCCCGAACATCTCCCAACCATCTCCCCCAACTTCCTAGTTTAAAGCTCTCTTGATGAGGTCGGCGAGCCTCCATCCTAGAATTCTATTTCCCTCCTTGCTTAGATGAAGTCCATCCTGAGCGAACAGTCGTCTATCCGTAAACGCTTCCCAGTGACCGTACATCCCAATGCCCTCCTTATAACACCACTCCCTAAGCCATCTGTTGATCGCCATAATCTTGTCACTCCTTCGTCGCCCCGCTCTAGGAACCGGCAGAATCCCACTGAAGATCACCTGAGCCTCGATGTCTTTGAGCCTCTTCCCCAGTCTGGGATAGTCCTCCTTGATACAGTCCAGTGAGTAACTAGCCGTATCATTCGTTCCCACATGAAGCACAATCAACGGATTCTTTCCCGCTCCCGCTAAGATCGTATTCAGCCTCAGGTCCACATCCTGTATCTTAGCCCCTGGCAGACAGCACACCCTTCTGTTCTCCCGATCAGGTCTAGTTACAGGCCTATCTACTCTTCTCAGTAAAGAGTCTCCAATCACGTAGACTTGCCTTTTCCTGGCGACAGTGCGATTCTGCGGTCTATCCCCCACAGCAGGTGGTCGCAATTCCTTTCGATTTGTATTCGCCCTTACAGCCCTCCTAGGGCTCATATTTGGTGTCGCCTCCATCGACTCCTCCCCTCCTTCTGCAGGACTAGCTGCTTGCCTCTTCTTCCTCGCCCTTTGTCCTTCAGCAGCCTGCTGTGCTCCATCTTCATTTCCCAACTCAGCAAACCTGTTCCTGAGTTCTATTTCTCCATCGCTGGCCCGTCTTTTCCTCTGCCTGGTTCTCCTAGTCACATGCTTCCACCATCCACTTTCCTCACCCAGCAGCCCCTCCTCAGAGTCCTTTGGTCCTGCTTCTATCTGCTCATCTGAGCTTGTCCCTTGTGCCTCATCATGTCTGTGTTCCATCAACTGCTCAAATCCCCTTCTAAACTCAGCCAGAGTTTCCACCTGCATCTCCAGTCCCCTTACCTTTTCCTCCAGCAGCTCTATCAGGCGGCACTTCATGCAGACAAAACTCCTTTCAGGTGCCCCCTCCAGGACCATGTACATGCCACAGCTACCGCATCCGGTCATCCTCAGTGTGTCTGCACCTGCTGCTTCTGCCTCCATCGTAGCGCTCCAACTCTGTGCCTGGCAATCCACACCTCACACCACACCGCAGGCCACCAACAAGTGTTGGGCTGCTGGCAGACCCCTGCCTCTTCCCTGGTCTGCCTTCCTGGTTCCTCTGCCTTGGTCTCCCCTGTAACCTCCAACAGCACTCCCACTGAAACTCCCCTGTTAGCCGCTCTGTTCGCCGCCTCCTGTGCCGCTGCAGCTGACTTCTCAAAGGAGAATAGACAAGCTTAAGTAGGAAGAAATACTCATAGGATAAGCAAAGACAGCCAACACCTGATTAAGATGGGGAGGGGGCAGAGTGGGCAAGCCTCTAAAGGGACACTAATGAACACAGGCAAAGAGGTGCACTCTAGACCTTGAGACAGTAAAATAGCATGCTCCGTAGAACAGGACATTGCCAAACTCTGGTCTAGTAAGATATTTGGTTCTGTTTGATCATGGTTCTGGTTTATGTAAATGCCTAAATGAATATCTTGTTTAAGAGAGAAATGTTAAAAGCTTTGGAAATTCAAACGAGTCAGAATTTAAAAAAAAACAAACACACAACTTAACTGACCAGTTCCTTGGAATAATGGTATCTGTGCAGTGATCTGGAGACATAAGCAACTGTTCTTGTTTCAGTCTAGAAAGCCTACAAGTGTCACTGGATCCACCCCCAAAAGGAGGAAGTCATTGCAAAAGGCAACAATAGACCACTGACATCAAGATAAAACAAACGTTAAAAACACACCTGTACACATAAGTTTAATTTAAAGTTTAAGTTCACTGACATCAGATGTTATCCTGAAGATCTATTCATTAATCAGAAATCCATGCTAAAAAGCTATCAAGGTAATTGAACTATTCTATAAAAGCAGCAAAGAATCCTGTGGCACCTTATAGACTAACAGAGGTTTTGGAGCATGAGCTTTCGCGGGTGTATACCCACTTCGTCAGATGCAACATACATCTGACGAAGTGGGTATTCACCCTTGAAAGCTTATGCTCCAAAACGTCTGTTAATCTATAAGGTGCCACAGGATTCTTTGCTGCTTTTACAGATCCAGACTAACATGGCTACTCCTCTGATACTGAACTATTCTATTCTACCAAACTAGTAATAGATCCTTAAAATGGTTTACCTTTATTAAGTGATTCTTTGAGGCAGAAACCCAAGCCTACAAGCCTCAGCATTAAAAACACAGCTCCATACAATCACACATTTTAAGAGTCTATTTTAGGTGCAAGATGTGTGCAGAGCTAAGGTTAGTATTGAGGGCATTAAACTGGAAATCTATTATTAATTAACTCAGAGTGCAGTCAGATTGCATTTGGCTGCTATTTAGCTTCTAATGGTTTCATGAGAAGGTGAGTTTTGATTCAGCCATCCATTACGCACTTTTACACTCTTGCAACTAACCAATCTTGACTAAAGAATACAACTACAGAGGAATAAGGTTACATAAACCAATTATGTTCTCACCTTGCAGCTGTGGAGGTCTGAATTTAAGATTGTGTTAGTACCATGTGAAAGGAATTTAGCCTTGTCTATCCATTCCTAACAGACTGCTGTTTGTTTCACAAACTCTCAAAATGTTTAACAATTTGGCATCAAGCTGTCATTCTCTGCTGAGTGGAAACATAGCAGTTGAATAGCAAGAATGATGCACTTACAGTTAAATAGATTGGCCAGAGCTTTATGGGAATTTCTCTCTACCCAAAATATTTCTCCTAAGAGCTATCATTTTAATGAACCCTAAAATGATGTTAGAGTCAAGTCAATAATTTAAGGAAAAAAACCACAGCTAGACATGGCAGGTAGATATTAGAGAAGTTAGTTGGGATTGAAAATTATAAGATGACTGAGATGACAGAAATATGACTAATCAGTTAAAGGAAAAATAGGATTTTCTTTAAGTATTGAAATGGCAATATTAGTAAGAAATGTATTCTTGATATTTGCATTGTATTTGCTATAACAGGCGTGAGAGGATGACAGCAAAGTGAGTAGTAAATCACTTTTCAAAATATCTACCAATACTATATAGATAGTTATGGAGAAAAGAATAAAAACACCAGGCTAAAACACTTATACCATGATATATAGTCTCATAAATGAACTACAAATTTCAAACAAGTGACTTTTACACATTCCAAAAAATGGGGCATTCTAAACAGAATCTGAGGAAGTAGTAACATACAGTATCCAAAATGGCAAATGATCTTTAAATTAGGGCTGTCAAGCAATTAAAAAAATTGTAATTAATCACACTGTTAAACAATAATAGAATACCTTTTAAATATTTAGATTTTTTCCTACATTTTCAAACATATTGATTTCAATTATAACAATACAAAGTGTACAGTACTCACTTTATATTTATTTTGATTAAGTATTTGCACTGTAAAAATAGTTTTTTTTCCAATTGACCCAATAAAAGTATTGTAGTGCACTCTCTTTATCATGAAAGTTGAACTTACAAATGTAGAATTATGTACAAAAAAACTGCATTAAAAAAACAAAACAATGTCAAACTTTAGAGCCTACAAGTCCATTCTGTCCTATTTCTTGTTCAGCCAATCACTCAGACAAACAAATTTGTTTACATTTGCAGGAGATCATGCTGCCTTCTTCTTGTTCACAATGTCACCTGAAAGTGAGAACAGGTGTTTGCATGGCACTGTTGTAGCCGGCACAGCAAAGTATTTACATATCATGCACTAAAGATCCATATGTCCCTTCATGCTTCATCCACCATTCCGGAAGACATGTCCATCCTGATGACAAGTTCTACTCAACCACCACCCAAAGCAGTGCAGACCAATGCATGTTTATTTTCATTATGAGATTCAGATGCCACCAGAAGAAGGTTGATTTTCTTTTTTGATGGTTCAGTTCTGTAGTTTCTGCCCTGGAGTGTTGCTCTTTTAAGACTTCTGAAAACATGCTGCACCCTTTATCCCTCTTATATTTTGGAAGGCACTTCAGACTCTTAAACCTTGGGTCAGGTACTGTAGCAAACTTTAGAAAGCTCACATTGGTACCTTCTTTGCATTTTGCCAAATCTGCAGTGAACGTGTATTTAAAATGAAGAACATTTGCTGGGCCATCATCCAAGACTATTGTAACATGAACATGAATATGGCAGAAGGCAGGTAAAATAGAGCCGGAGATATACAATTCTCCCCTCAAGGAGTACAGACAAATTTAATTAAACAAACAAACAAACATGCATCAGCATGGAAGCATGTTGTCTGAATGGTGGCTGAAGCATGAAGAGGCATATGAATGTTTAGCATATCTGGCACATAAATACCCTGCAATGCCAGTTACAAAAGTCCCATGCAAACACCTGTTCTCACTTTCTGGTGACATTGTAAATAATAAGTGGGCAGCACTTTCATAAATGTAAACAAACTTGTTTATCTTAGTGATTGGCAGAAGAAATAGAAATGAGTGGATTTTAGGCCCTAAAGTTTTGCACTGATTTGTTTTGAGCACAGTTACATAATAAAAAAAATATACATTTGTAGGTTGCACTTTCACAGTAGATTGCACTATAGTACTTGTATGAGGTGAACTGAAAAATACTATTTCTTTTGTTTTTTTTTACAGTGCAAATATTTGTAATCAAAAATAAAGTGAGCAGGGCACACTTGGTATTCTGCATTGTAATTGAAATCAATACATTTGAAAATGTAGAAAAAAATCCAAAAATATTAAATAAGTTTCATTTGGTAGTCTATCATTTAACAATGTGACAATTTTTAATCATGATTTGAATTAATTGTGAGATTTAACTACAATTAATTGATAGCCCTACTTTAAAGCTTAGAAACTATTATGGTTGTTCAATTTGTTTTGAGTTAAATATGTAAGCAGACACTCACTGTCATGTAATACATGTGGTCTGACATCCGCCATAGGTTCTGTAGTGGAATAATATCTCACAACATTTTAAAGATGAGATGTCAAAGTTGTGAAAGTGTAGCCACTTCAAAGCTATTATTTGTATTACATTGGTGCCTAGAGGCCCCAACAAGAAAAGAACCCCACTTCACCAGACACAGTAATAGACCCTGCCATACAGTGTCATTCTCTCTTGCTCTCTGCCCTAGAATTTAATTTGCAGGGAAGTAAAACAACTCCAGCAGGAGACTGATACCCCAGAAAAGCCAGTACCCCAGTCATTAAAGTATTCAGGCCAGGGACTTGAGCATATGTATCCAAGGTGATTGACCTGACTACCAGCCGATTGCCTATTTTGATGTTCATTGGTCTCTCCCACTCCCCCTTTACTCCACAGTTTTGTCCTGGGCCTGAGAAATCTCTCTTTTGCTCTTTGTTTTGAGCATAAAATTCATCCTGGATTTAAGATTTTACAATGAAAGTTTAATTGGAACCGGTCTGTTCCCACAAGGTTTGGTTTTGATTAAATCAACATTGTCTAGAAGATTACTGACCAGCCCTACTTACAATCCATGTTACATGCCCACAGTCAACATGTGACTGAACATTACTAGCTTCCAACCCTGTGTATGTACAGCTTCTCTTCATGATTTTCTAGCTCATATTTTGCCTAGGCCTATTTTATTTATGTTATCAATAGCGCATGTTTTGCTATGTTTTATGTAATTATATACACCACAAAGAGTAGAAAACCACAATTCTTCACAAAATGAATACCATCTTGTTTTTATAGCTAACCTTCCACCTGTGATGTGCAGTCTAATGTTTTGCTACACTGTGGTCAAATGTTGTTCATTTTACTTTATTTTTAATGCCATCATTGCTTCAGCATGTGTTTGTTTTGCATGAGGCTTATACAACTGAAAAGCATAGTAATATTTACTATTTGAGATCAGACCATCAGTCTCCCAAACTGGCCTCCAGCAGAGGTCTTTGCTTGATGCTTCACATGAAAGGAAAAAAGCATTTAAAGGTTAAGCAAATGTGCCCCAAGGGTGCATTATTTGTGAAGCAATTGTAAATATCTCCAATACTATCATGAATGGCTTCAGGATATTTTGCAACCTGACTGCCCAGAACTCATTTTTCTAATCGTTCTCACTCTGTGGCAAGTTTCCCACAGCCGCACCTGCAGCCATAAAAATCCTGTGTTTCCAGGCAATCCTGTGGGCCTGAAAAGCAACCAAAATTTAAGTCTCTTTGTGTAGGAGTGAAAACAAGGGAATTTTCTTCCCTAAATAAGCTGGAGCTTCTGTTGTCCTCTATTGTTGCTCTTCCATTTCACAACACCTGTTGACCAACTAGGGCCATGTCTACATCTAAAATTTTGCAGCGCTGGTTGTTACAGCTGTATTAGTACAGCTGTATAGGGCCAGCACTGCAGAGTGGCCACACTTACAGCAACCAGCGCTGCAAGTGGTGTTAGATGTGGCCACACTGCAGCGCTGTTGGGCGGCTTCAATGGGGGTTCGGGGAACGAGAGAGCAAACCGGGAAAGGAGACCAGCTTCGCCGCGGTTTGCTCTCGCGTTCCCCGAACCACCCAGCAAACCGCAGGGAAGGAGACCTGCTTGTTCGGGGAACGCGAGAGCAAACCGGGAAAGGAGACCAGCTTCGCCGCGGTTTGCTCTCGCGTTCCCCGAACCACCCAGCAAACCGCAGGGAAGGAGACCTGCTTGTTCGGGGAACGCGAGAGCAAACCGGGAAAGGAGACCAGCTTCGCCGCGGTTTGCTCTCGCGTTCCCCGAACCACCCAGCAAACCGCAGGGAAGGAGACCTGCTTGTTCGGGGAACGCGAGAGCAAACCGGGAAAGGAGACCAGCTTCGCCGCGGTTTGCTCTCGCGTTCCCCGAACACCCAGCAAACCTCAGGGAGGAGACCTGCTTGCTCGGGGTTCGGGGAACGCGAGAGCAAGCCGGGGAAGGAGACCAGCTTGATTACCAGAGGCTTCCTCAGGTATGCTGGGATACCTGCTTATTCCACGGAGGTCAAGAAAAGCGCTGGTAAGTGTCTATACTTGATTACCAGCGCTGGATCACCAGCGCTGGATCCTCTACACCCGAGACAAAACGGGAGTACGGCCAGCACTGCAAACAGGGAGTTGCAGCGCTGGTGGTGCCCTGCAGATGTGTACACCTCCTAAGTTGCAGCGCTGTAACTCCCTCACCAGCGCTGCAACTTTCTGATGTAGACAAGCCCTAGGAGAGCAATAGAACAAAGACTATATTAGAAATCACAGGACTGACTCAAACAGGTGAACTGTTTATAGCAAGCCAAGGTTGTAATATATACTCGAGACTGCAATTAAATAATTTGCTCACCTAAATTCTTCAGGAGTGAAGGCGGCTTTCATGAGCAAGATGATTAAATGCTCATTTAACAATTATTTCAATCTTTCAAAGGCATGCTACAGTATGGTGATTAAAGAAACACATTGCTAATAGACATGAAATATTCATAACTAAAATGTTTTCAAATAAAAATTGCTTTTTTTTCCAAGTCCATGAAATAGAAGAAACTTTAAAATTTAGGGGTGAAATTCTGACCCCACTTAAATCTATATCAAAATTCCCATTGAAATCAATGCGTCCAGGATTTTTATCTCAAAGATTTATAGATGAGTAACCTATGGGAACATTTTGCGATGTGGATAACTTTTTAAAAAGTTGCAGTTGATATTTTTTGTATTTGGCTTGGTTGGTTACAATCGAACACAACTTGCGTGTTCTAGTTTTCTGATTGGCTGATCCTAACCCATTAGGATTGTGAGTAAAATTGATTTTGCCCCATTTTATTTAAAGAAACACCTACACTGTGTGTGCTTGATATGAGCTGCTTTAAAAAACAAAAAAACAAAAAAACCCAACACTGCAGAAGCTCTGTTGGCTGCACTCTGCTTCACTGAGAGGCAGACTACTACTTGTTATCTTTCCCAGACCATCTAGGATTTCAGGAAGAAATTTCTAATTGCTGAATACTGCCATTTAAAGTCAACTCCTCAATTACAGAGGACCATGTCACTTCTGCAGGAACATGTATCCAGATTATGCTCTAAGGCACTTCTATCTCCACTATATCTGGGATGCATGTGTACAATATAAATGCTTGTTTATCTGTATATGTTGCTCTATCCCTCTGTCTTCCCTTCAGAATTCAAGATTACAGAATATGGTTGACGGTATGGGGAAAAAAAAAAACCACTAAACAAAACCCAAAAATATGTAGAAGAATTGAAAAAAAAGTCACCCAGATTGTGTTAGTGAAAATGTCTTCAAAAAGTGTCATAGAAAATATTACTAATTTCAAGCAATAATATATCAAAAAGAACATGATGAGATGTTTTACAGAACAGTAGTTGTGATCAAAAAGTCAATTCAAGATCAATTTAGTAAATTACTCTGAAAATATTTATACATTAACATAGAGAGCTTGTTATTTTGCTTCCACTCTTCAAAATATTTCTAGTTAGTGTTTTTATGCTGCTGTTAGAAAATAAAAGTTGAAGAGCCCTATCAACAGACCTCATAGTAAGAATGTTCACTATAATAAATATTTTTCTACAAAGTTGAATTTCCACTAACAGAGGTTTGCCTGCATATAGTTGTGATCCAGAAAACATAGGAGACAGATAAAACCACCAGCTATAGGTCAGATTTCTAAAGGAAGCAGAATCCACTCTATTAGAGAGCATATGAAAGAAGCTTTAAAAGATGTGTTCTAGGTATAGTGATAAAAGCTCCTCTGGAATTAGTTTGATATCCAGCTTAACAACCTGGTAGTGCATATAACTTAGTTCAGAAGCTAGACAAGGTGCATTTGTGCTGCAGTCCCTAAGAATTTGCACACTCAGCTTCTGTTATTGTTCATGGAAAATGTTGACCCTACTGCCCTATCAGGCACCCTATACATTTATCCTTAATTGTGAAAAGGCTGTCAAAAACATTACTGAAAGCTACATGAGGTGATTCACTTTTTTGTTAAATGTTTTTTCTTCACAATTGTATAGTGTCCTATATCTCTTACGCAGCTGTTTACAATATAATCGTCTCTGGACTCAGACTCATGGTAGAACAAGACAGTTGGTCAGTGGTGCTTGGACTAAGATGGCTAGAGGAGATCGACAAGCAGACTTCACTGTTCTCTACACATCTGGGATTTCATTTTGTGCTGGAAAATGCCTCCTAATTGACTTTTAAATAGGTTTAACTTTGTTTGAAAGCTAGTTTCTACTTTGAGGAATCTATTTAACAAGAAAATTCCACAGAGAAGCACAGAATCTCCTTCACAACAGATTTTTAGAATTATTTTTTTTGGAAACCCATTAACATAAGACATGGGATGGAACCAAAACTTCATTTTGATAGAGTTTAGTTCTAGATCACAGACAGAGAAATTCATCCCTGGCAGTACAGCGACTGAGGTGAGGCAGCTTACATCTTCCTGATCCTTGACTGGAAGGGGAGGTACAGCCCTGAGTGCATGGAAGGTTTGTCCTAACTAGGGCTTTGGAACTGTGCTCTGGATCCACTCCAGCTCCAGGCAAAAACCTGCAGCTCCACTGCTCCGGAGCTGCTTCGCACTCCAGCTCCAGGCTCTACTCCAAAGCCCTGGTCCTAACCTGCATTTCCAAAAGCAGTAATCCCTATAAAGGCTTGCACTAGTGGGGAACTGCTTGGGGGCACAACTGCTGTCCTTTATTTGCCCCTTCCCACCTCTGGCCTGCTCCTGCCCCATCCTGGCACTGGGGACTGGAGATGGGAGTGCAGAGCTGGCTTCTATGCTTGGCATAGAGGCCGTCTGTGCTGATGCTGTTCACTGAGATTTATGGTTTTTGGGTGTAGCTAGCTACAAGCCAATAGAAACTGTCTTATCCATAAGTCAATTATTCTCTAATCACTAGAAATCTTGGTTGTCTCTTCACATGTGTTGTCCAGGAAAGTCCATGCTTTAGCATTTGCCAACATTTTATCCAGCATCAGTTCAATGTTCTTGCAGTTACCTGTATCCTATAGGTTAGGCCTGCTAGACTCACTGTTCCCCTCAGTGAAGAGAGTCAGTGAGTCTGGAAGAAAGTTTAGGTACTGCTTTCCAGTTTAGTACAGCTCAAACATCATGCTGTTCTAAGGAGAGAATAATCACTACATGTAGCCTCCATTATGAGCTGCACTACAGTATTAATGTCAGCAGCCCACATGCCCTCAAAAGGCTTAGTACCAAGCCCTTGATAGATTTTCTGGCTAGTAACAATTTGCAGAACTTAGCAATTTAGCCACATATCAAATAGGTCTTCCAATCAAGGCTAGGAAGATGAGCAACAGTGCTAATCAAAATTGTAAATATTGTGAATTTGTTTTTTTTTTAATACACACATGAAAAAAATTGACTAGCTACAGTAAAGAAAAGTTAAAGCTATGCTCAGATGTGTGATGGGAGGTCTGATAACTAAGAGAAAGTAGTTTGGTTTACAGTCCTTGCCACCCTGCAAGCAGTTTTCCACCACTCCAATTTCCAAGCAGATAAAGAAAGAAGTGTCATCAGTATGACATGCACACTGGGTGTATAGGTGTGAATAAGCAAGGTAGATAAATACTCAAGTCACTTCTGAAAATGGAATTTAAGCTCCTCCATCTTAGATGTTTAAAGATTTTGCACCAAACTATATTGATGCACAGTCATACACGGCTGCAGAAAATTTCAAATGTAATTATTTCCACAAAACAATCCAAAAGCAACAACATCCATCAACAAGCCAGAGAGTCTAGCTGGTAGGACCAGCTGCAGAAGCAGCTGAAACAGCTAAGCCAGGGAGCACTGCACTGAGGGGAAGTAATTAAGGGGAATTGCAGTAAGGGGAAGACATAGCTGGGCCCACACCATCCCCTGGACTGAGTCTGAGGAAACTAAAACCCAGATGATGCCTGCCCTGTGCTCTACAGTTAAAACAGAGCTGGGAGGAAACAACCACAGATTCCAGACTACTTGGCTGCTTCTGCAACTGCCCCAAACAAAGACCTTTGCATTTTCTGAGAACTCTACGGATTTGACCAGACTTTCACTTACCTGTGCTGATTGGCTGGCTGTTCCAACCATCCCTGTCCCTCTCCCTCATTCTCTTCATCTTAGTTTCACTCCACATCTGCCCCTCTTCTCCTCCTTTCCTTCAATCTCTCTCCATTCTAAATGGGAAAAATGTGCTTATCCCATCCTCAATGTTCCCTGCTCCCCAAAAAATAAATCATGGAGCTAACATTGTTTGCTGCCATCGCATTGTTCAACTCTGTTTATGACTTCCCTCTCCTCACCCTGTGTCTGCTGGGGTTAGACTGTAAGCTCTTCAGGGCCGAGGCTATCACCTACTCTGTCTGTACACTGCCTAGCACAATGGGGCCCTATTTTTGGCCAGCCCTTAAGCTCAACCACAATAAATATGATTATTAATAGTAATATAATCAAGGAAGTGGTTTTTTTTACCTTAGCACTCTTTAAAAAAAGTCAAGTGAGCAGCCTTTTAAAGAAAATGATAGGGAAAAATGTCTATTTTTAAGCTTGTAAGAGACTATTACATTAATAGTACCATAGTACTATCCTTGTCCCATATCTGCTCTCAGCTTCTGAGCTTTATGTAGCTCCCTCCTTTTTCTGGCCAGTTGAGCCTTGTCTAATTAATCCCTGCTCCCTGACTCCTCCTTTAGGAGCAGCCTGTGCAGTTAATTGGCCCATCTAGTGACTTTAACCCCTTCCCACCTTGTATGGGGTGGACACCCCCATCACAGCCCCTTTTTCTCAAAACAGGACATTTTACAGGTTACAAATTCAACTATATCTGAAACATGTATTGTCTCCTTCCTGACAGCGATAGGTAACATAATCCTACTGCTACATCTATTCTTATTTACAGGTCCCTATATCATAATTTTTAGGTATTTAGTGAGAAAGTTGTGAATTTGTCTGAGAAAGCAAAGGATTTGCTTATGTTTCCAGTCAACACCAAGTTCCTTTTTTCTTCTTTTCTTTGTATTTAGATTTGGTAGGATTGTTTTTATTCAGAACACTGAATACATATTTCTAGGGTGATTTAAAAAACAAACAAACATTAGGAGTTTGACACAATCTGGCATGTTATACAGTTTAATGATTCTCTTCTTCTCTGACAAAATTTAAAGAAAAAAAATTGGCATCTGGTGTGAGCAATTTACACAGAATTTGTGACTTTTGCAATCTAGACATGATGTGACAGACTAAAGGCCAAGTAAATTTCAGTTCACATTCACTAAAACTACTGATGATAGCAAATACCCTTCTAGATCTGGTAATTTATTCTTCTTTACTATGTCAATTTAAGCACAAAGTGAAATGATATTAGTTACATAGAAATGCAAATATGCTGTGCAGTGGTGCTTAGCATTCTTTCCTGGTGTTCACTGATCTTTTCAAACTTTTTTCCTTATCACCTTTTCAAAACAAAACATCACAGCATTCAGTCCTTATATCTGTGCTGTATAGCAGTTACCTACATTAGTCATTATTAAAAGTCAATAATTACCAATTTGTCAATTTGCCATTAAACCATAATGCCTTTGTTTTCTGCATATTGTTTATTTAGGGCCTGATCCAGACTGAAGACTCCAGTTGATTTTCATAGGCTTCTGAATCAGGCTATTATATTGTTAATAACTTTGCCTGTGTTGAGAGACAGCAGCAGTTTAGTTAACAGAGAGGCTGAAGCCTGTTGCAAAACACACATACACACATGAACTGTGTTCTCTCACATAGGTTACTTTCTCGTTGTTTTTCTTAATTTAAAAATGAAAACAGTTGCCATGCAGAACTGCTTGAGATGCAAATGTATTTTCTTATACTTCGAATAGGAAACAGCTGTATTATCTCAGATGTACACTATTATGAGGTAACTGTTGCTTAACTTGGACCTTTTTCATAGTGATCACTGCATATATTTCCATAATGAGTGCCAAACACATCAATATAAAGAAGCAGTGATGATTAGAGCCAGACAAATAGCTGATTTTCAGTTTAGGAGCCAATCCTCATTCCCTCCCCCCCCTCCCCAAAAAAAAGGTATTTCGGATTTTTTTTAATATTACAAACATTTTTTTTTCAAATTTCTTGGAACAAAAAAAGACCAAATTCTTTCAGGTTTATGTTTCATTACCATGTTTTTTAAAACATTTTTTTAAATTAAAATTTAAAGAAATTCAAAAACAAAATGCCTTTCTGAAATGAAAAGTTAAAATTATCATTTTGGAATTGCCAAAATGAGCCATTTTGACATTTGTGTGTGTGTGTGTATTTTTTTTGACTAAAGCTATTAGCCAAAATGTATCTGAATTTGCAAATAGTTTTGGTCACCCTGAATCAGCATTTTTGATCAAAAATAATGTCACCCATTTCTATTGAGGAGTCCATATTGGGGTCCAAATACCACCTTCCAAATGTCACTTCTTATTATAGCACTCTTTCTAGTTATATTTATCTGCTCTTCTATCTTAACACTCAGAGATGCTGGATTTCCAATACATTTTGTAAACTCTTAACAGCAAGATAGATAAGTCTGTGCAATTGGCTGCTTTACATTGTATCCTTGTCACAGAATACATTGTAGCCTTTTACATTTGTATTTCTTTGTCTCATTGAAAATGACATCTCGCTACAGCAGTTAAGTGCTTTTTCACAGTACCTGTATATCACTGCTACATTAAATCTTTTTAATGGAACAAGAGCGAAATCCAGAGCAGGGCAGCTCTTTGAAGAAAAAGGATAGTGAAGGTAGTCACAATCTAAAGACCCAAGATTAAATCTGTTCTGTCTTGTGGAATACAAATAATTCACAGATATACTGGCCAGTTTTAAAACACAAACCATGTTAGTGTGAAAATGGATGGTTTGTTTATTGAGGAGATGGTAGGGTATAATTGATATTATTGACATTTTCCCGATATTAAAGGTCCTCTTTTAATTGTTTTCATAAACTTCCCATTCTAAAACTTCATTTTCCTCACACACAATTTTCTGAGATTCTCACCTTTGGTGTAAATGTTTTCCATGATTCATCTTTGCCTGACAGGGACTATTTTGGGAAAAACAGCAAAAATAGTAGGAGCTGTGTTGAACCTGGGATTCCTTTATTGCTGGTATTTGGGACTGTGTGCCTTTAAGGGCTGAGCTTCCCCGTCAGAGAGTCTGGGTGAGGTACTGTGAAGCTCTTATGCACAGCCAATTGGAACCAAACTGGACTAAAACAGAGCTCTTGCAAAACTCCTTAGGCACTTACTGATAACTGAACACCACACTTACTGTCCCACAAACCCTTCTCAAGAGATACTCGGATCATGGAGGCAAAAGCAGCAAAAATGTACAGCATGCTAGGACATGAGCTAAAGTCCACTGAAATCAACAGAAAGACTCCTACTGATTTCAATGGCTTTCGATCAAATCCTTAGTCTGTAGTATTTTACACTGCTTTTCCCAGAGGGCTCAAGTTTTTCTTACATTCCACTTGATATTCCCTCTGAATCACAAAGACTGGGGAAAGGAGGTTCTCTCCCCCTTCTGTCTGGGCAGCCGGCTGTCTGACTGTGGAAGCTCCCAGGCATGCCTGTGTCTAAATGGATTTCAGTATAGGATCTGGCCCTATTTTTCTTTTCTTTTTTAATATGGTACTTTCAACTGAAAAACAGTCCTCTGCTATTTAAGCACCCTAAGCTATTTAAACAGAATTAAAACCTTAGATTCTTTTAAGATGTTTAGAACAGCAAGACCTTCGATTGGTCATATTTTTTCTAGTTACAAATAAAACCACAAAGTGCAGAATCTGAGGAGACAACAATAAAGTCAGAGGTTTTGCCAAAGGGCAGCAGGCATAAATGATTTCTTGAATTACATACCTAAGGCCTGATCCAAGGCTGTGCAATCAAAGGGACATTTTCATGGACTTCAGTGGGATTCGGAACAGGCCCTCAGAAGTGTATCAAATGCTCTGGCATAGAAATGTCCACTAAAACTGAAATTTTAAACTGACACTAACAAATCTGAAATACTAAAACTGACTATCTGGTGCATAGATACCAGTTTATTAATGGGAACAATAAGCACTGTCTGGCTCTTGTTTGGTTGTTGCCTATTTGTTATTATTTATTAATCCGTTAAAACTTTAGGAAATTAAATTTAAAAAAATCTTCCATGTTACATTAAAATGCAATAGTAAGTGTCACAGGTAAACACTTCACAGGTAAACACTCAAATGGACAACCTAAAATCAGCCCCCTTACACATGTACATTAATGCAAACTGCAAGCATATTATCATGTTAGGCTCGATGTGTGTGTATTCAAGCTGGAAAATTGTAAAAAGGGATATTATATTGGATTATTACCATTGTATGTATCCACACAATTAAACACTGTATAGTAATGCATATGCATAATAGCGAAGAGGCAAAGTTGAGCATTCATTCTTAATTTTTGTCATTCACAGCTGACTGCCTAACTGTACAAAGTTGTGGTATATTAATTTATGCTTTACAGCTAATATAAACATAGTGTACAAATAAAGTCTTTAATGAAATATATTCTTCAACTAGCAAAAGTAGCATGTCCTTGTGAATGTGGATGTACCATATGGTTATTTAAAGGAAGAGGTCATTTACAATGCCATAAACATTTAAGGGAGATAAATAGGCTCCTAAATAGACTCTCTTAAGGTGACAAAATAACCCTAACTTGAAATTCTGACTCTAGGAGCTAGATACTTCACACGAGCTCTCATTAGACATGCAGTTTCTGACACCACAAAATAGCCCATAAAACAATAAGAAAAAAGAAGAAAATTAATAAACTGAAGAGTCTTAATGTGTTTGAGGCTGTTACAACAAAGGACCTATTCCTCTCCCCTTTGAAGTCACTTGCAAAATTCTTATTGTCTTCAATGAGATCTTGTGGGTCTTCTGCATTGAAAGCTAAAGATTACAAGAAAAAAGAAACTGAGCTGTGTGGAGAAAGACCAAATGGACTGCATCAAGGACACATGGTCAGAAGACAAGTGTTAGCCTCTGTGTGCAATCTTGTTTTGCGTTCTGTAATTTCTCTGTTGAGATCCATTCTGTCCCAAGTCTGTCTGCAAAAACTGTAGCTTATATGTAAATACAAATAGATTAGGATAATTTTAATTGCAAGTCCACTGTCCATTCATTTTTCTAAAAGAAATTAACCACATCTGAATCAATTAGTAATATCAGAATTATAAAATGAAACAGATATCCTCTGTAGCCAAATTGAAACACTATGATGTATAACTGATTGTGGCTGTCCTTGCGTGTGTATACAGAAGAGGAGGTGAAAGAGAACACTTTTTCACATAGACAGAAAGAATATTGGTGGTTCTCTCTCTTTGGTTCAAGATACAGAGGAGTAACTGCTCGCTTTGTGGCACAATATTCCAGGGGCAGGATGAAGGCATGGGCAAGGACCTACCACCTTACATACCAGTTTTTGATCTGAGGTTGATGATGGGAACGTGCACGCTGCACTTCTAGAAACAGATATAAGAACTACTTCTAAGTGAAGCTGCCCCAGAACTCATGAGAGCACTCTACCTGCCTCTGTCCAGGGCAGACAGAAGGCCTTTTGCTATTGGTGCAATGTATCTACACAGCCCCCAACAACTTGATACTGGCAGGACAAAAGAAAATCCTGTTGGTCAGTTCTAATATATGTAGCCACACCAGAGCTGAGCGTTCCAGAGCTTTCAGATATTGATTATTGTGTTGAAATGCCAACTCCTAAAGGGAAAATAAAGGTGCAGAATAAGCATGTATTTTCAGTCCTTGTTGAAAGTAGAGTACATGCCCAGAATGCACTTACGTTGCAACATATTTCTTTCTGCCTGTTGAATTTGAAGTGAATAAAGATATTTGTTTAAAAGCTCAAACTTCCCCTGAAGTTATTATATGGGCCTGTTTTCTAATGTAAACCACTGTAGAAAAAGATCAGATTCTGAATATGCTGCTAAGTGTGGCAGTCTCTCTATTATCACCTCAGCTTAGAATTGCACACGGCTAAGCAGATTCATACTTTTGAGTGTTTCTGTTTCAGAATTAGGAGCCTGATGTATTCCTGAGTTTGCACTAGCATCTGCTCACAAAGACCATCCCTCCACAGCATCGTCCTCAGAAAGTCTTCCAGAAGAGGAGCGCCATGGCAGAACAGGTAAATGTAACATCACCACAACTGACCTCACAGGAGGTCAATGCTAAAAGTAGAAACAATTTTTGACTTTCCCTTGGGGGCCATCCCTGCTAGATGACAGTAGGCAAGGCTGTGACAGTAGGGGTGCAGGTGGACAGTATGCAAAAATTATGTTGGAACTTATATAGAAATATTTAGATTTATCATTTACATAAGCATCTTTACAGAAGGTATAGTTCGTGGTAATTCAGATATTACCACAACAGAAAGAATTCCAGTTTATTCTCTGTGGCATTCAGTAAGTAGCTTTTAATTATTTCAAGGCTAAAATTTCTTCATGGTAATGCAGTAACTGGAGTTGCTACATTACATCCATTATAATGGAATTACATTTACGGTTCATATAATTGATGACAGAAGAGTCTTTACCACTTAAAGGTCAGCTATTTTCAAAATTCCTGTTGTGTAAAGAAAAAGTAAGTAGGAAGACTCCATATTTTGAGGCCTGCTCTAATTTCAGCTCTTGAAATATCTTAGAATAATTATTTTCTTTTGATTACTGCATATAGATGTCCTGAGCATGAACAAAAGAACATAAGTCTTAATAGATTCCTTATCTGCTCCTAGTTTAAATCTCATCTGCTAGTCTGAATAGGACAAAATGCTATGTGTTGTTCTAGTCCTCTAATTTAACTAATCCTAAATATACACAGGGATTGTTTTTCTCTACTGCCTTGCTTTCTTCAGCCAACCAAAACGTTAGCACTCCAGATCAGGAGTCCCAGCTTGACTTTATTTAAACCAGTGACAGGGGTGCTTCATGCTTCTAACACCAGCCAATTAGAAGCCAAAGTTTCATGCAAGTTCTACTTACTAAAGCTTAATACTAATGTTATCTAAAAATTGTTTTTTTCCCCGTTTCCCACACAGCTGATTATATGCTTAAATGGCATTTACTTTTCACAAACACTGTGCCATGAGATCATCAGGCAGGTTTTTAAAAATTAGGTGCTCAATAGCGCATACACATAAAACCTAGCATGTTGGGTATTTCTCTGTGTAAACTAGGAGTGCCTAGGTCTATGCATGCAATTTGTGTGTAGCTTTTAAAAGATAAGCCATATTTTTACATCTATGTTAAAATATGGCTGAATTTCAGTATGAAAATTTACTTAAGTAAACAGAGTCTGAAAGATCTAGGTTATGTCTACACTGTGAGCTAGGGGTCTGATCTCCCTGCTCATGTACACATACTCATGCTACTGGTTTTAGGTGGGTTTGTACTTGGCACAGCTAAAGCCATGTCTCCATCGCTGCCTGTGCTGCCATGACAAAACTACTATTTATACTCATGCTAGCTAATGCAGAGATTTCTAATTTGCATTAATGGACTCCTCTTTGGACAACATTTGTGGGGATATATGGAGATATACCTATCTAATAGAACTGGAAGGGATCCTAAAAGGTCATTGAGTCCAGCCCCCTGCCTTCACTATCAGGGCCAAGTACTGATTTTGCCCCAGATCCCTAAGTGGCGCCCTCAAGGATTGAGCTCATAACCCTGGGTTTAGGAGGCCAAGAGCTAACTTGAGACCTTTCAGTTCATGCCCACAGCATCCATGTAAGGGAGTGACAGCACAGCACTTTGGTGCATCCAAACTGCAGTGTGCCATACACAGGCCTCAGTTTCTCCTGTTGAATTTGTTTTGGACATTTTCCTATCTCAATCCTAACAGATAGGCCATTTGGTGTGGCAGTATCAGACTTCCTTGTCATAAGCAGAGACGTTCACATTTATTATATAGATGAATGGGATCCTAAGTCCAAGACTGCTACTTTATATAAGTCATGACATCATACTGAATGGCACAATACTGTAATTTTTATTTTGCTTTTTAATTTCCCTCTGTTTCCCTGTTCCTTCTGCTCCCTCAATCCCACTTTTCTTCCTGGCAAACAGCAGACTAAGGTTCAAAAAGTCAGCCCTCATTGGTAATGCAACATACAGATGAGAACATTAAATAATGAAAGATTTTATTTATCAAAGGGGTGCATCTGAAGAAGTTGTTTTTTTACCCATGAAATCTTATGCCCAAATAAATCTGTTAGTCTTTAAGGTGTCATCAGACTCCTCCTTGTTTTTGAAAGATTTTATTCAAGCTTTCAGAATTTTGCAGGCCAAGTACTTTGTAAGATATCAATTTTAGCTGCCTGCTAAACAATTACATAATACATTTAAATATAAAAGTAATTTAATTTACATTTGAAATGCCAACTATTTTATTTGCCACCTGGTTAAGTATTAGAAAGGCAATTAGCTCAGTAAGAGAGACATAAGAATACAACATGTTAGTTTACAGGCTGATTTGGATTTTAAAAAGATTTTAGAAAATTGGTGACTAAAGTTTATAATTCTTGTACTTTTAAAAGCATGGCCTTTTTATCTTAAGAGCTTCTCTGTGTGGGTTAAATGTTTATCACACTGAGAGGAGGGTATAGGTTAAGGTGCTTCCAATTTAGTTTTGCATAATTATAACTATAATGAACCAGCAAATATAACCTTCTGGCATAAAGCTGTCATTACTGAATGCCTCAGTAAGTTTAATCTGTTTAAGTGTCACTGTACGGTGGCACATACTGAACATTCACCATCTAGATTCTTCCTTTCCAGTGCTGGTCAAAGCTTAATGGAGTTATCTGTGGCTAATGAGAAGGAAAAACCTCCAGGGGCATGGATATAGTCAATGAGTAATAAATGAGGTTTAAACAAACATGGAAATGAACCTTAAACAACCTATCTATTGCACAGTCTAAAATATGCTTAGATATAGCATATACCAAATTACTGTTGTGGTATAGTGTCCAAGAACATTGCAAGAATTTTAATTTGCTAATACTATAAAAGAAAATTACCTATAGTCTGCTCTAATGAGATAAGCTGCCCTGTATTGACACACTGTGATACATCTGAGGCTGATGAAAATCAGTAACAGGTATAACAGACATGGATTGCAGCGAATGTCACAGACTTGGCATACAGTTCCAAGCACACAAGTGTTTTTCTTGTGAGAAGAGTTTAGTATCTTTATATACTGTTCAAGAACAACCAGGATTCAAGTCTATCAAGTATTCAGGGAAAGGCTGCACAGCCAAAGACACTGAGGCGGTTGCATGCCAGATGGCCAGAAAGAGAACTTTCCATTATGGGGACAAAGATAATTAAGTAAGTTTTCTTTCTTGACTGACGAGGATGGAATTGTGCACAGTTTATTTATGCTTGCCTCAAAGTGCACAGAGGCTTTTAAGATGAAATTTAAAGTCTCTCTGGAAGCTTTAAATTTACATCCTTTAACACCACCACCACCCCTCAATCAACAACTAGAACTACCCCCCAATCAGCAAAGAAATAAAAAAAACCTGAAAATTTATTAGATGAAAAACTCTAATTTATTGATTGAAGATTGAAGATAATATTAGCAAAGAATCCTGTGGCACCTTATAGACTAACAGACGTCTGTTAGTCTATAAGGTGCCACAGGATTCTTTGCTGCTTTTACAGATCCAGACTAACACGGCTACCCCTCTGAAGATAATATTGAAACACACCTTTTCACAAGCTAGGGAACTACCCTATTTAACTATTTGGATATAATGATTGATTTTCAGCTTCCAAATGTACAAAAAAGAATGAGAGTAGAAGCCTAAGAAACCCTTAAATCACATTTATGTGGGACATATGCTTTATGCTGTCCCAATGCACATGAGTGAATTTTATATTTTCAAACAAGGAAAGAAACCTCCATTAAGGTCCTTAGATTGTTTTTATACTCAACAATGAAATCCATGTGAATGAGAGATGGAAAACGTGGTTACAATAAATGAATATATAGTAGCCATTTTTTATGAAGTTTTACCTAATATTTCATGAAGCTTATGGATGTTATTTATGTGCAATCCCCATTATTTGGACAGCAGATTTCTTTGGGCAGGAGCTATGTCTTTGCGTCTTGAATAGTGCAGAGAACTTAGCACTTTATATATAATTATACACAAAAAATTCCATTAAAAGAACATTAAAAGAAAAGAAAATGGTTACAATTTAGGAAATGACATAATCAAGTTGATCTGGCCTATCTTAAATCAGCCTCCTTGTTTAATATTAGGATATGCTCTTTAATTACATAGTCACAAACTATTTTTTCCTCAGGACTCCTTCCTCATTTAGTGCACTGGAGGGACATATTGGCACTTTATATATAAGTATCCTGTTAATGAAACTTTGAGTGATTGAAAAGTTCCTAAAAGAACAATTAAAATATTCAGAATGATGACAAACAAAATTTCGAAAAAGAGCAGGGACAGTTGGAATTGGTGATATGATACACATCTTTTCATCTGTAGGTGACCTGTTTAAATCTAACTAGCTGATTACAACAGTCATAACGATCTGGTTGCTGGCCAATGACCTACGTGAAAAGAAGCGACTTGAAACAAATTGATGGTCTCACTTCAAGCTGCTTAGAGTTTTCATTAGGAATAATATTCAGTTTGAATTTAACCCTTTTTTATCATTCATGAATCATTTGAAAAACCAGTCCTGGTTTCTGTAATGTATTAGTTACTCATAAATATTCAATAAACAGTTTTTGTTCAAGCAAATATTAGTCTGTGGGTTGTTGGTTAACTGGTCACTGACTACTTGCTATTTATTTTGCTGGTCACCTGTATTATGTGTTATTTATTTCTGCTGATTGATTAGGAGAGTAATAATCATGAATGACAAATAGAAAACACTGATCAGCTCCCAATATTAGAATGAATCATTTTTGTGCCAAAATTCATGAAACTTCTGAGATTCATTAACATGTTATTAATATTCAGTGGCCATCTGAAAACTTGGAGAGAGAGCAGATTCTGACCCCACTAACACTAAATTGAACTTATGTGTTTTACTGTGAAAATATTTGTGAATCACTTTGTATTAATCAGACAACTCTGGTCTATCACTTCAACTCTTAATGGAGAGATGTTCACAGCACAGTTAGCTCTTTTAACAATAGGAAGGCTAAAGATTAAAGGCCCACTAAATAAATGGAAAGATTCCAACCGAATTAAACAAGTGTCAGGTAAGTCTCTGAATAGACAACTGTATCAGCCTCTCAACCCCTCACTCCTCTTCCCCCGTAAGTATCATTCCAGAAGAAAAAAGAGACATGATGGCAGGATAGCACAGGTCAACTTGTGTTACTGTTTCTCGTGCTATAGTTGTTCTATGGATAAAGGCCTACAGCTCCCTGGCTGCTACTATGGCATTTTTTCATGGGTACTCAATTCACTTTAAACTCTTCAAAGCTGCTAGTAAAATTGTAAGCTAAGAAGAAAACTGGCCTTTAATCAGAGAGTTATTTAAACTTTTTTTTAAATAAAATTTTACAGTATAGGCATTAATGACCCATTCTTTGGTCTTCAGTTATTTCATGAACACACAAACTATCCTGGGTTTTACCTTCCACATTTAACTCCTCAGTCCTGTCCCTGACCAAATAGTAAAAACATGAAGTATTGTTAACCAGTTTTCAGCATGATAGGAAACCTAAAAGGATTAATGCTTAAAAACTTAATTGCCTTAGCAAATATAATACCTTATCAGGATTGTTGTTTTCACTAATCAGTTTTAATACATTTCCAGCAAAAAAAAGAATACCCAGTTTAAGATGCCATAATGCATATTAGAAATACTTATGCTTCATTAATGCAATATGCCACTGTTTAACTCTGGTAATTATGGGCCAAGTTTTGGAACATACCATATTCCTGAACCTAGTTAGAAACAGCTAGTCACTGTTACTAGGACATGCTGCCTGCCTTTCAGTGCACAGTGGAGCACTTATATTTTAGTTGTCTTAGATAAAGTTACCTCAGCAGTAGAGTATTCTCTGTTACCAGTATAGGGAATGCTCAGGTCATGCTATCTAAGACCAAGCTGCTCTATCCTGAGCTGAGCAAACAGCCCCTGGATGGAGAAGCTACAAAGAATTTGGGCTTATTACACACTGCTGAGAACCTTCTTTAAGATAGAGTTAAGGTTGCAAGAACATATCTGTAACTTCAGGGTTAAAACAATTACAAGAAGATTATAGCTGTACAAAGAGAGAGTACTTGTAAACCAAGATATTCAGAATTAAGGTTAAACTTAAAAGAAACCAAATCTTTTTAAATAATGGAAAAGCATAACTCAGGTCATCCCAAAAATGATAATGTTTCTAGTTATCCTTCCTTGTCCAAACGGACCAAGTCTTCAAGTCCACTTCAGTAAACTACTGTACCGACCAGCATACACTCTCCTACACTCCTCTTCTGTGTATAGCCAATGGTCCATAGCTGTGGAACTTTTTTATTGTGCTCCAAGCACCTAAAGTAAAGCACCTGATCCCTGCAGCCTGACCAAGCCACCAAAGTTGAACCAGTAACTCAAGGTGTTGGGCAGCAGGTAAGAAGTTCAAAGAGCAAAAATAATGAAGACATAGTGGCACAGGCTTCACCACAGACTAGCAACTAGTTTACTTACCCAGGATCCCCAGGGGGCTTATACTGGAGCGGCTAGCCCACTGTGAAGACCGCGCTGCCATGTGTACACTGCTAGTGTTACTCATGCCAGCTAGACAATCTACCCATGCTTCGATCACACTTTCACTTGCAGTGTAGACATACCATAAGAATCCTAGAAACATATGGCTGGAAGGGATCTCAAGAAGTCATCAAGTCCAGCCCCATGAGCTGAGGCAGGACCAAATAAACTTAGACTATCACTGACAAGGGCTTGTCCAACCTGTTCTTAAAATCCTCCAGAGATGGAGATTCCATAACTTCCTTGAAAGCCAATTCCAGAGTTTAACTATCTTTATAGTTAAAAAGTGTTTTCCTAATATCTAATCTTAATCTCCTTGCTGCATATTTAGTCCATTACTTCTTGTCCTACCATCAGTGAACATGGAGAATAATTGGTCAGTCCTCTTTATAAAAGCCTTTAATGTATCTGAAGACTTGTCAAGTCTCCCTGAGTCATCTTTGCTCAAGGCTAAATATACTCAGGATATTTTTTAAACCTTTCTTCACCAGTCAGGTTTTCTAAACCTTTTATTAGTTTTGTTGCTCTGGACTCCCTTCAATTTGTCCATATATATTTCCTAAAATGTAGTACCCATTTGAATTTGAGACAGTACTCCAGCTGGGGTCTCACCAGTGCTGAGTAGAGCATAACAACAACTGCCATGACTTTCTAACAAGATTTCGGTTAATACACCCCAGAATATTAGTCTTTTTCATAACTGCGTCACATAGCTTACTCATATTCAATTTGTGATCTACTGTAGCCACCAGATCCTCTTCAAGTACTACAGCCTAGCCAGTTATTCCCCATTTTGTAGCTGTGTGTTTGATTTTTCCTTCCTAAGTGAAGCATTTTTCACTTGTCTTTATTGAATTTCACCTTGCTGAATTCAGACTAGTTCTCCAATTTGTCAAGGTCATTTTGAATTCTAATCCAGTCATTCTAAGTGCTTGCAATCCCTCCCACCTTGGTTTCATCAGCAAATTTTATAAGCATACTCCATTATCAAAATCATTAATGCAAATATTAAATATCAAGTGCCTCAGGACTGACCTCATTAAATACACCCTCCTAGTGTGCCAGTGAGCCACTGATAACTGCTCTGAGTATAGTTTTTCAACCATTTGTACACCCACCATATAGTAATTTCTTCTAGACACATTTCCCTAGTTTGCTTATGAGAATGTCATGTGGCATTGTGTCAGAAGCCTGACAAAAATCAAGATATATTACGTCCACTTCATCCCCCCTATCCATCAAGCCAATAGCCCTGTCAAAGAAGGAAATTAGGTTTTTTTGGCATGATTTGTTCTTGACAAATCCATGCTGGCTATTCCTTAAAACTCTATTATCCACTAGGTACTTACAAATTGATTGTTTGTTTAACTTGTTCCAGTACATTGCCAGTTATTGAAGTTAGGCTAAGTGGTCTACAATTTCCCCTTTGTTTCCCTTTTTAAAAATCAGGTACTATGTTTTCCTTTCTCCAGTCCTCTGGGACCTCACCAGTCCTCCATGAATTCTCTAAGATAATTGCTAAGGGTTCCAATATTGCTTCAGCTAGTTCCTTAAGTATCTTACACTGAATTTTATCAAGTCCTGCCTCTTTGAATACATTCAATGTATCTAAATATTCTTTAATCTGTTCTTTCCCCTAATCATCTCAGACAGCCCAATGAAGGATGAGGTTGGGCTGCTATGTAGTGAGGATGGGAAGAAGATTAAAGATTATCTAGGTTGGGCCCAAAAACTGAATGAATACTTTGCCTCAGTTTTCAGTAAAGACAATAATATGGAACATGCACATGAAGGCAGTATGGTTTATATAAATTGGCATCTATACATGGAAATAACACAACTGAGGTGGAATACGTACATAAAGGGTTTAATACATTGAAATCAGGGGGACAGGATAATTTCAAACCCAGAATACTGAAAGAACTGGCAAATGAGATTGCTAGTCTGGTACAAAGGATTTTTAATACATCCATCTATTCAGGGGTTTTACCATGTGACTGAAGCATAGCTAGTGTAATAGTGTGACCCTAACTGCATCCCTGTGTAAGAGGGCAAGGATCTCACTGGTATCTGGGAATGAGTTTCAGTTGGCCTGACCAGTTCAGTGTACCCCAACTCACTAATGTCATAATCTGTATCTAAAATCTGTCATGTAAGATATCTACAGAAAGCTAATCACATAATGATAATTTATAATTGCGCAGTGAATGTATGGAGAACAAATTCAAAATTACAAACATTGGAAATTGTGTGTGTCATGGTATAATCCCCCACTCTGAACCTTAGCGTCCAAAAGATGGGGTACCAGCATGAATTCCTCTAAGCTCAATTACCAGCTTAGTACTTGTAGCGCTGCCACCAACCAGGAATTCCAGTGCCTGGTACACTCTGGTCCCCCCAAAAACTTGCCCGGGGACCTCCAAGATCCAGTCCCTCTGGATCTTAACACAAGGAAAGTAAACCCTTTCCCTCATCGTTGCCTCTCCCAGGCTTCCCCTCCCTGGGTTACCCTGGAAGATCACTGTGATTCAAACTCCTTGAATCTTGAAACAGAGAGGAAAATCCACCTTCCCTCTCTCCTTCACTCTCCCCCTCCTAGACTCTCCCTGAGAGAGAAAGTAATCCTAACACAGAGAGAAATTAACCTCTCTTCCCCTTCCCTTCTTTTTCCCCACCAATTCCCTGGTGAATCCAGACCCAGTCCCTTGGGGTCTCACCAGAATAAAAAAAACAATCAGGTTCTTAATCAAGAAAAGCTTTTAATTAAAGAAAGAAAAAACAGTAAAAATTATCTTTGTAAATTTAAGATGGAATATGTTTCAGGATCTTTCAGCTATAGACACTGGGAATACCCTCCCAGCCTAAGTATTCAAGTACAAATTAAAATCCTTTCAGCAAAATACAAATTTGAACTCCTTCCAGCCAAATACACATTTGAACTCCTCCCAGCCAAATACACATTTGCAAATAAAGAAAACAAACATAAGCCTAACTTGCCTTATCTACCTAGTACTTACTATTGTGGACATATAAGAGACTGTATCAGAGAGACTGGAGAGAAACCTGGTTGCACGTCTGGTCCCTCTCAGAACCCAGAGAGAACAACAACCAAAAACTAACAACACACACAAAAACTTCCCTCCCTCAAGATTTGAAAGTATCCTGTCCCCTGATTGGTCCTCTGGTCAAGTGAACTTGTTAACCCTTTACAGGCAAAAGAGACATGAAGTACTCCTGTTCTATTAACCCTTAACTATCTGTTTATGACACTGTGTCTCCCTGACAGGACTAACTTTCTCTACCCTAAACAAAGGAATGTAGTTCTGCCACTTGCAAAGCACCTCCAGGTACATTAAAAGACAATGGGAATGCAAATTACCACTGCACAATGCAGAATTTGTGAAGGATTAATGTTCTGTGCTGAATTTCCTTTCTCCCTGCAGAATTGATTCTGCAGAGCTACTGGCAACCACAAATGGCTGGTGGACCCAGCAGAGCCCAGCTCCCCAACTTGCAAATAGAAGACACTGATGGGGGAAGAGGAGGGGAAGAAGGAGCTAGGAGGTTCCTGGCAGCTGCTGTCCTGGCACGTTAGGAAGAAAGGAGACAGTGTGCAGGAAACTCCATACAAGCCTGGGACCAGCCTCAGGCTGTTCCTTCCTCTGGATCCCTGGGCTCAGTGGGTGAGGGAGTGCAAGTGTCTGGGCTGGGGGATGCCTTGTGGCTGGGCTCTGGATGAGAGGGGATGTGGGAATCTGTCCCCCTTGCTGGGATTCAAGAGGGAGGGGGTGAGAGTGTCTGGTGCCCAGCTGGGCCCTTGATGGGTGAGGGGCTGCTGGTGTCTGCCCCGGCAGGGAGAGAGATGGCTAGAGAAACAGGAATTGGGTTATTGTAGGGGTTTCTTTAACTTTACTCGTTGAGGATTTTTTTTGTTTTGTTTTGTTCCTGACAAATATTTTGAAATAAATTACCAAAATAATTGAAACTGGCAAGATTATTACTGTGATTTTGACAAATAAAATATGCAGAATTTTAAAACATTGTGCGCACGTTTTTTAATTTTTCCACTCAGAATTCCCTGCAGGAGTAGCAAATTACATACAGGTAAACAGCATCATCAAGATAGCAGGGGAGGAGATTGCAAGAAACAGATATATTTGCATTTTAGCAAACACTAGCAGTGGAAGAATTCAGTGTGGAATGTCCTTCACAAAGAGATTCCGTGTCATCTTCCTCACAGCTCAAATTAATTTTACTCTGGGGGATAATTTTCAGGAGTATATTGTATCTTTAAAGGAACAAGCGAACCTCTCTCTCTCTCTCTGCAAGGTCAAAGAGAAGACTGGACATTGCAGAGCACGCAGTTTTGTGAAAATTTGGGACAGGGAGTGTGTTGGAGTTATTTTGTAAGATGTAACCAGAGTGTGGCTGGGGATGGGTGTAACAAGCGGGCTGTTAGAATTGGAATTGCTTGATCAGAGCTGCTTAACCCACAAACACTCAGTGCAGGTTTGTATAGTGGGAGGATCCAGCCAAGAGAACCACAGAAGCAGAGCCATTTGAAGCACATTGGTCTGGATTGCACCCCAGAATGTGACCCATACTGATAATAATGAAAGGGGGAAAAAGTGATCTGAGCAATTACAGACCTGTTAGTCTGAACTCAACACTATTCAAGGCTTTAGAACACATTTTGAAGGAAAAACAATAATGAAATTCACGTAGGTGAATGGTAAAGAGGATGTAATGCAACATATTTTTATTAATGGTGTTGGCACAGGAGTGTGTTAATGAAGTTTACTCATAATACAACGTTGGCAGGCATTGTTAATACAGAGGAGAATCAGAATATTATACACGAAGAGCTGAATGACCGTGAAGACTGGAGTGCCAGAAATAGGGTGAAATTCAATAGTACAAAGTGCAAGGCTCTGCACTTAGGGTGTAATAAGAATTTTTTCTAGAAGTTTGGGGGCTTATCAGTTGGGAGTAACAAAGGAGGAGAGACTCCTGGGTGTGTGGGCTGATCACAGGATGCCCATGAGCCACCAATGTGATGCAACTGTGAAAAAGGCAAATACATTTCTAGGATGTATTAGACAAGGAATTTCTAGCAGAGATAGAGAAACATTAATGCCTTTGTACAAGGCACTGGTAAGACTTTCCTTGGAATAGAGTGTACAATTCTGGTCACCCATGTTCAGGCAAGATTAAGTTAAACTGGAACAGGTGCAAAGAAGAGCTACTGGCATGATCAGGGGAATGGAAGGCCTGTCTTATGAAAGAAGACTGGAAGAGCTTGTTTAGCCTAGCAAAAAGGCAGCTGAAGGGGGACATGATTGCTCTCTAGAAATGTATTAGGGGGATAAATACCAGGGAGGGAGAAGAGGTATTTAAGTGAAAGGACAATGTTGACGCAAGAACAAATGGATATAAATTAGCCAGGAACAAATTTAGAATGGAAATTAGAAGGTTTCTAACCATCCAGACATTTTGGATCAGTCATGCAATGCAAGCTATGGGATAAGCCACTTAATTAGTTTTAAGAGAGCTGGACAAAATTTATTAGTGTGATTGTATGACCGAGTTGCTCGTGATGGTAGGGGTGGGGCTCAGAAGCCCTGGGGCTCACTTTCAGCTTATCTCAAGTTCATGAAAGCTCATGCTTCAGGGTTTCAGTAAGCCATTTGCAGGGGTCCTGAAAGGATCTCCACCCACAAATGTATTCTGTTTGGGTTTGTCTAATCTCCTAGTTCTTTAACGTCAGGTATGGCCATGGCTGGAGATGGAACATTGGATGGTATGGGCTAGGGCTCTGAAATGTCACTATGCATTGTCTCTCACAGGTACTTGGGTGGCTGGTTCTTGCTCATATGCTTAGGATCTAACTGATTGCCATGAGTGAGGTTGGAAAGGAATTTTAGCTCAAGTCAGATTGGCAGTGATCTTGGGTGATTTTCACCTTCCTCGGTGGTGTGTGGGTCACTTGCCAGGCTTATCTGGGGGCTTGTCTTCACTACCAGAGAGAGCAATGCTGCTGAAATAGATGCAGCAGGCATCAATTTAGTGGGTCTACTGAAGACCAACTAAATCAACAACAGAGCGCTTTCAACTCTAGTACTCCAGCTCTCAGAGAAGAGTAAGGTAGGTCGACCAGAGAGTGTCTCCTATCAACGCAGTGCAGTGAAGACACCAGGATAAGTTAGCCTAAGCTACGTTGACTCCAGCTACATTATTAAAGTAGCGAGAATAGGGTAACTTAGGTTGACTTACTCCGGTAGTGAAGACAAGGCCTCGGTACATACCTCTAAATTCAATTCCTTCACATTGCAAGGGCCTCAGGCATTGAATCCATCCTGTTCTCTGCCTGGTACATAATCTAGTCTCCTGTGGGATTTGGTCTAATTCTGGTTGTTGGCTACAGTGTGTGGATGGTGTGGGTAGCTTGTGATGGGCAGATGGTCAGACTAGATGACCTTGTGGTCCCTTGTGGCCTTAAACTCTATGGCTATGAATTATAGGAATTAATTAAAAATAAAGTGTTGGTTGGTTGAAGAAAGAAACAAGGAGGGGTGAGCACTTTCTTCTCTTCCACAAATGTCCCAAGCCTTCTGTTCACACCTCCTTGACCACCACCAACCCCCTGAACTTTACACCTCCACTCTGCAAGACAGGTATTTTTTTTAAATTGAATAGATTTGTAGATCCATCAGGATAGCTACAGGCAGCTCAGCAGGGGTAAAGAGGAAGGCAAACCCTGCTTTCTCTTGTAGAACACTTTGTGCATAAACATTTGGAACAATATTCACTATTCTTATTTTCCTGTCCTGGCCAACATCCCTGAAAAACAAACAAACAAACAAAAACTTACACACAACATAACCTACAAGAAAAAGTAAGCTGCATGCTGACAACTCCATTATCTATTCTTTTGGGCCATTATTACTAAAACTAAAACAGGACTTTAGGATTTTTAATACTCCTCATGGATCATATTGACAAATCCTTCCTGAATGCTAAAGTTCCAAAGGCATCTCCTTTAGACCCACTTCTCATTTGTCCTGCTCTATGGACTCTTAAAAGCGTGACTTTTTATGATGCTTGGATACTTGGATTATATTAATACCTAGGCTCCTGCTTCAATTCCCTTCTAAACTTCATGTCACCTATTGACAGTTATATGTAATTTAGAACTAAGTTGGAAGTACTGAACAACAACAAAAAATGTGAGCTAAATTCAGAGCTGGTGTCAGCAGACAGAACTGGATCAGGTCTGAATCTGGCCCTTTACCATTTATCTCAACCAATAAAATGGTAGAAAAGCCCTTAGAGTTTTCTAGGTGATTCCAGAGGGTACATGGGACCACAGCAGACCCACTATTTTCAACTAAGCCAGAAATAACATGGAAAAAACCCTAAAGCTTCTGAAAAGAACAAAAGACTATGAACATCACACTAGCTTTTTTCAAGATATTAACTAAGACACATTCAGTCAACATGAATCCCATATAATCAATTAAAGAAAATTAAATACAGAGTGGACTTGCATTTTGTTTACTTTCCTAATCAAGGGAACCACCTATAAAAGAGATCTTCAATTTCTCCAAAGCTTCAGTGTTTCTGATCTTTGTAGAGAAATTTTAAAAAATAGTATTAACTATTGTCCTGATTCCAGTCTCACTTACACTGTAAATCCAGTGTAATTCAATGCTGTCATAGTGGAAGTGAGGTAAAAGTTGGGCCCTATAACACATGCTGTTTTCTCATTTAAAATTATCTTTTGCCCTGAGCTGTTAAGGAAACAATGTTGAATGTATGTGCTCTGCTTTGCAACTATAAACAAAACCTTGTTTTCCTCCTTTTAGCTGCATTATTGTAAGCTTTTTCTTCTGCCCCATTGCAGGAGAAAAGTGGTTTTGAAAACATTAGTCCATTGTTCAATGCCTACTTGTAAAAATATGCCTTTAGTATATATAAAAATTTACTTACTTTGTTTATATATACTTGTATGTCCAGTTAGAAGTTATTAATATAGTTCCTGTTTCAAAATCAAATATCCCCCCAGTGTCTCCATCATAGAAATTGTTGATAAAAAGTACTCTAACGAGGCTACCAGTCTTATCTTAACATTCTGAATGGCAGTCTTAATAGTATGCATCATATAATTCTGAATTGGTCTAAACACTGCTATAAAAATGTATCTTCAAGTTATTTGTCTTATAAACACTCATTTTTTATTTTCTAAAGGAAGTAAACAGGTTTTACCCTGAGTTATGGAAAAAATGTAGGTTTAATGTTTATTGTAAATGTTGTGCAACACTGGGTATTACACAGAATAATATCTGCTTAGCAATGTACTGACTGCTTAAGCATCTGCACTACCAAATGGGAAGGATGGCTTATTAGGAGATGTGGTCTCATTTTATGTAATTTATGCTGCCTTTTTGAAGAATAAACTATATTATTTAGGATTTCTAAAAGTCAGACATTTTACTTCTCCTGATAGTAGGAGCAATTGCTTTGTGCCAAATAAAAATTGACTTTAAGAAGCTTAGCTCTGTTTTATTGCTTTGTTTTTATAAAGGGATAACTCCTGCATACCTCAGTTAAGTATACAGATAAACCTGTAAAAAGGGCATAAAAGGTTATTTTTTTGCAAATTGTGCAGTGCTAGCAAATGTACTCTCATTCCAGCATCCCTGCGTAAAATGGACGCATAAACATTTTCAGATTTCACAGCAAAGTCCCAAGCGGTCCAAATGTATGCAAACAAAAGCCACAGCTCTATGTAGCACAGTCTGCTGCTCCCTTCCTGTGCATTCCAACAACATTATTAGGCCAAGAGGAATAGCAATAATCTCATAAATGGTGAACAAAATACATAAAAGTGAGAAAATACAGATGCCTAGAAAACAGGGACAAATGGAGCAACAAGTTGGTGTTTTGAATTGGCGACATGTGTGTGTATATAGCAAATTCCCATCTTTTCTGTATTCTGATTTGCTGCTGCCCTCAAAATTCACGATCCAGAAGACCACGTCTGCCTTTACTTTTTTTTTCTGTTCGCCAACCGGCTCCTCCCAACTCCCCAACTCCTCTTCATACCTGAATAATGCTGGGCCTCCTGAGTCAGAGCAGATTTATCCAGTTTAAATTTAATTTTGAAAATTATCCTTCTCCCTCCATCACTAGCTTCCCCCATCTGCAAAAAGAGAAGTTTGCACTTAGATAATATTTGAAAGATGAATGTGATAGTACCGTAGGGCCCTGTTTCTTTCCTGCTATTATCAGACAAGAACAGGAGGCAGGCGTCAGGCCCTGTGGCTCTTGAACGCAAGTCTGTGGAGTTCCTAAGAGTCAGCACACTGTAATCCTTCTCCCAACAGCTCACAGACAACTACTGGGACTGTGATCCGTGAAGCACAACTGGGGCACAAGTCCCATCCCAACATGCTGATTGGGCAATCTCCAGGGCTTCTGATTAGGTTGCAACATCTATTTAAGCCAGAAGAGGAAACAGGAAATTGTCTTTACAACTGGATTTCACTCTGCAATGGACTGCTGGTCTGGTATTTATCTGATCCTACCCAGCCTGACACTGGACACCTGTTGTCTGTTTTGTCTCTCGATCCTGATCTTCTGGCATTCCAACTCAGCCTGATTCTTGGTAGTTGGTTCATGATTCCTGGACCCTCCACTTGCACCTGACACTAACCCCTTTGCCATGCCACCTATGCTCTAGCCCTGACATCAGATTGGGTTGTGCAACCAGGGCACTATTTCAGAGGCTGCCGCAGGATCTGTTTTGAGTTGAGGCCTTAAAAGAAAAGATGTGTCAGCTTAAACACTGCCATTGTGCTGTTTCTCTGAGCACTACCCTACATGGGCTCCAGCTCTACCATCTATACCTGTACTGGGGCAAGAGCAGATGGAGATTCTGGTGATTCCTCTATGTAGATTTTTAGAAAGATCTCTTATTTACATACATAATCAAGTACGATATGCTAGAGTGGAAAAAAGAAAATGTAACCAGTCTGTATGTAGCATTGCACAGCCTTTTTTGGATACAGCAATTAACACAGGCACAGGTTAGGATGCAAAGCATGTTTTCTCTCAGATGTATATATATTTAGAAGACATCAGGAGCAGGATTCATAACCATTATATCTCTTCTGTCCTCACACATAAATTATACACCCATAGGTGACATTTAAAAATAAATGTTCTATTACAAGTTTGGGCGATATAACCACTAGCAAACATTCAGCTATCTTCAGGCCTCTGCAGTATTCTCACGTATTCACTCTCACCAGAGGTCAAGTACTAGGATGCATTAAAGTATTTTTTCTATGCTATTGACTGAAGTAGAGGAAGGAAATTCTTGCACTGCAGTGTCTCATTTAACATTTAGGAATCACAGATGTAACAAAAATTCCAGATTGACAAGCAGTTAATCATAGACATTGTATCTTGGATGCTGAAGTCCTTGGGAGACAGCTGGTCTTTTGTGTCTACTCCTTGGACACAGGGCACATTGTTCTGATCTCAGTTGATTGATAATTTAGTTTTCACAAAATTATTTCATGAGGCTCAGAACACAGGTATGCAGGTACAGTTCAATTAACAGCACATTACTGATTTGGGGTCCTACTCATAGTTGAGACAGTTTGCTTGAACGAATGGTTGAGTTCCAGTGACCAGAAAAGATTGTTGATCATCTTTGGCATTCTTAAGGATTTCAAGCCCAGAGTTTAGAGTTTGGGGGGAAATTCTGTGAACGTTTTCCTACAACATTTGTATATTGTGTATCTTTAATAGAAACCACCTGGGATCTGACCATTTAAAGGAAAAGTGATTCTAGGAAAACCTTCATCAAGCTATGGAACTGTTCCTTTCTGAACAGAAAACAAAAAGTGCTTGGGTTGCAGATACATACCTATTTCTAATATGTTCAGAACTCAATGCTCTCTCATTTTGTTTTTTAAATATGCGTGAGACCATTTTATTCCCACCTTGTGAAGTTAGATCTTTAAGTACTTTAATAAATCCTGATAACCCTCTGAGCTTGGAGGAAAATTTGATGCATTTAAATATCTGATTTCCCTCTATGTCCAAAACATTATCATTATCAGATGTCCCAAAACTCCTTGACACAGCTAGGTTTCATCTCCATATAAACACACGGCATAAGGTGTTTCTATGCTTTGCTATGTTAATCTTTTACTTCAAAGTGCAATCTCTCTCACTATAGTTGCTTGCAGTTAGGAAACTAGTTCCACTGATCTACTTGTTGCATCTAGATTTAAAATTCTATTTAATGGGAAGAAAATAATTTTGCAATAAGGAGAAGGGAGTAAAGGGGGAATAAAAAGGGAGAGGCAGCCAAGCAAAGCAAAAAAAAAGGTGGAGGCGGAAAGCAGAAAGTGAAGGAGGAGAAATTTTTTAAATATATTTATGTTGCGGCTCAGCAGAGCTGGAGGGAGAACAATAAGCACTGCTGATTTATAGTCCAAAGAGCAGAGGGGCTGATCTTCAGTTGTTCAGGAGTGGGGTGGGGGGACAACTAGAGCAGCCTCCAGCATAGCTTAGGCAGCGCTAAGTGTCTGCCTAAGTTACAGCATCCTCCTAAGGCTGCCTTATGGATCACAGAACTGCACAGAATATCTGCAGCGTTGCGTGGTGTGGCCCTGCTGCAGCTCTGCTACCCATTGACCATAAGAATGGCCCTACTGAACAAAGGTCTATCTAACCCAGTATCCTGTCTTCTGACAGTAGCCAGTGCCAGGTGCCCAGGAAGGAATGAATAGAACAGGTAATGATCAAGTGATCCATCCCCTGTCACTCATTTCAGCTTTTGGCAAACAGAGGCTAGGAACACCTTTCCTGCCCATCCTAGCTAATAGCCATTGATGGACCTGTTCTCCATGAATTTATCTCATTCATTTTTGAACCCTGTTATGGTCTTGGCCTTCACAACATCCTCCAGAGCAAGGTGCTCCAGAGGTTGACTGTGCATTGCGTGATGAAACACTTCATTTTATTTGTTTTAAACCTGCTGCCTATTAATTTCATTTGGTGACCCCTAATTATTGTGTTATATTGTGTATCCTTAATAGAAACCCTACACTGGGGGGTATCCTGTATATGTTCAGGAACACTCACCAGCCAATGTCAGTTTGTTCTGTAACTTTATATCGTAACTTAAAAGGTCTGTGGATTGTCACATATGAAAAATGAACTGAAAATAGGAAGCCATTTAAAATGTATTGTTGCTCTCTAGCCAGACCACAAAGTGTAATTTAACTTCTTACTTTTCTAGTTCACTGCTAAGCTTTTTATTATTACTCCAAACACAACAAGTAAATACTTGTTAGCATCTCCTGGGGTGTGCCATTTATTTATTATCAAATCCCTAAATCTCACCACATACCCTGGAATGGGGATAGTACTGCCTGGTAAATAAGTCACCCAGATACTACCACAGAAGTGTGCATAATCCAATAGTTATAAACTAAAACAGGATTCAGCCTCAAATTTTAATCTAAATAACTACTGAACTTTTACAGTACATTGTAATAGTTACATAAAATGCTCCTTCAATACATATGCACAAGATATACCATTTATATGATTAATATTTTGTCTTTTTACTGATTTTTCTAACTTGTTCTTCACTACAAACACATTTTAGAGGTAATAATTTTGATGAAGTTACATAGCTTTTCCCTGACTGCCACAATGGAGTGACATTTCAAGAGCTACAAGTTTGATTAAGAGACTGGTAAATTAAAATGTACATTGCCCTGGGATATACAAATTATCTGTAAGGGAATCTGGACAGCCTCCTCTATCATAAACAGTAGATGGCCTAAGCTTTCTCTGTTGCAACTGAGCCAAGTTACTGACTGCACAGTGACATGAATGGAGTGATATGTGCTCTGCTGACTATTGACAGCATATTAAGAATACAAAAGGTGGTCATTTTATGACAGCTGAAAAATAAATCTCAATTTATCATAAATATGTTTAAAATAATATAACTATCTTCTTTGACCTGCCACTCATTGTCATGGAAATATATATAAAACACAAAAACATTAACAGGATAAAGTAAATGATGGTGTAATTTACACATTGCTATGTCAAAATGAATATCTTTAAAGAGTGGTCATTTCCACCAGTACAAAGTAGATATAAAATATTGCCCCATTCTGATTGGATAGTGTTTTGTATCCATTTTGCACTGGTGAAAATGATTACACAAGATTTGGGTAATAATGAATCACATCCCTCAGTATTTCAAGGGCAGGATTGTTGCAAGAAAAGCAACCTGGGTGTAAATAAGTGTGAGATGGAGCATTTTATCCTATATCCTCCTATGGTTACTTGTCTGGCTACAACTATGCCCCTCACTCCTCCCACACAAATAAGTGCCATGGATGTACACAGCAAATAGAATGGATTTATCAACTTCTCACCTCATTGTTCGTCCTTTTTGAATTGGGCTCTGCTTCCACAACAATCTTTAAGGACACTCATCCAACAGTAATCAACCCAAATTTATCTCTGAACTAGCCTTATTCCAGAGGTATCTTTAGCAGTTTGTATAAGTCAGGATAACAATTTTTCAAGCCCTCCTCTCATGGTGCTAACCCTATCCACCATGATCCCATTGCATGATTGAATAATTCCTAGGCATGCACACTCCTTAAGTAGAATCTGTAGAGCCAATTTCACAGTGTTGAACTGACTACTCCCAATGAGTTCCTCTCCCTTTCAGTGTAGACACACTTTGCACATGGAAAGGACCTTGTGGAAAAATAATCTTGTCCCCTCAGCTCATTCCCTGTGTGAGACATTCTGCTGCTTCGTAGAGACCAAAAGCATAGTGGCAAAAGGCACCAATATGTAGAATGACTAAAAAGCAGTAAAACAGGATGGGGGTGGGAATTATAGGAAAGACAAAGGTATGAAAGAGAGAAGTATTAACTGAAGAGAGAAATATGACAGGAGAAATAGAGAGTTGACTGGAGATCCAAATATGGGGAAAGAGGGAAGAGACAAATAACCAACACAGGAAAGGAGCTAATTGGAGAGACAAAGTATAGAAATAGTGATGATCCAAACAGTGCACCACATTATCACATCTACTGAATGATGCTGAATGCAATAGGTAACTGGCAAAGTAACTTTAACTTACTACCAAATAATCATATTCTACTTGCTGTCTTTGCCATTGACATCAGTGGAAGTTCCACAGTGGCAAAAAGAATAGGATGTAGCTCTGATTTTTGTAGTCTCAGCCCACAGACCCTAAATAAAAATCTAAAGGTTGCCCTCATCATGGTATATATTCAACACTCTTATTTTAGACACACTGTGAATTAAGAAAGTGCATCTTCAAAGTTCCATCACTTTTTCTTACAATAAAAGCTTTCATAAACTAATTCTAAAACAAATACTAGACTCAAGAGATAGTAGGTGATTACGTACCTGATTATTACAAGTTGCATTGTAGCATCAGTTTTAAAAAGCTAACATACAATGCAAGGTGAACAATAAGCTGGATGTGTTAAGCTTGCTTCTAAAACAATAGTTATAGTAAGAGAGCGTCAGCCAATACATGCTCCAGCCAGACTTTTAACTGTAATCTACATTTTGATTGCGGACATAGGTTCGGGTATTTCAAAAATTCTCAGGGTAATTATCTTAATTATTGGTATTATCATTTACATTTCTTAACACTTGAGGGCCTCAATCAGGTTGGAGTCCCATTGTGCAATTCACTGTAAAAACAGATGGAACCGGATCCCTCATATAGTACAATCAAAGAGACAATACGTAACAGGTGGATGAAATAAGCAATTGGGCAGGAGTGAAGACACAGCAGGGCAAGAAGTATAATAGGATTTTTAGCATACACTTTGTGCAATTTGTAGCCAATGAGTGGCAGTAACCTCAGTTCAATTGCCTAGACTTCAGAAATTATGTAGGTGTATTAATATATTTTCCTCTATTGAAATATTTCCAAATCATCTAATCTCATCAGTAAAAGACATGTACTTGGAAAAGAACAGATTGTGTATGGTTATATACAGTACAATTATGTCATGCAGTGAAAAGATGGGAGAATCCACATTTACATCAAGAACATGAATATTCATTTGCTTTGAAATGGTAAGAGAGGAGCCTTAAAAAAGCTGTTTCCATTAGCATCTGGATACTTATGATGCTAAAGAATCATTGTACCAGCTGTAGAATACTTACTGCATTTCTTATACTACAAATGTAGTCATTTATGTCTAAAATTTAGCTAAAACTGCAGACATTTAAAAGAAAAACAGGAATTGTTTGTTGTCTTGCATCGTAAAATAAAGTAGTGCACACTTGTAGAATAAATAATCATATCTTATAGGTAGTGTGTTCTGTTGCAACAAACAGCTCAATCCAAAAGCTTCTAACAGTGTGATTAAAAAGAAGATTGTTCTAGACTTGATTTTAACCAATAGGGAGGAACTTGTTGAGAATTTAAGAGTAGAAGGAAGCTTGGGTGAAAGTGATCATGAAATCATAGAATTTGCAATTCTAAGGAAGGGTAGAAAGGAGTACAGCAGAATAGAGACAATGGATTTCAGGAAGGCGGATTTTGGTAAGCTCAGAGAGCTGATAGGCAAGGTCCCATGGGAATTAAGACTGAGGGGAAAAACAACTGAGGAAAGTTGGCAGCTTTTCAAAGGGACGCTATTAAGGGCCCAAAAGCAAGTTATTCCGATGATTAGGAAAGATAGAAAATGTGGCAAAAGACCACCTTGGCTTACCCTTGAGATCTTGCATGACCTACAAAATAAAAAGGCGTCATATAAAAAATGGAAACTAGATCAGATCACGAAGGATGAATATAGGCAAATAACACAGGAATGCAGAGGCAAGATTAGAAAAGCAAAGGCACAAAATGAACTCAAACTAGCTATGGGAATAAAGGGAAACAAGAAGACTTTTTATCAATACATTAGAAGCAAGAGGAAGACTAAGGACAGGGTAGGCCCACTGCTCAATGAGGAGGGGGTAACAGTAACGGGAGATTTGGAAATGGCAGAGATGCTTAATGACTTCTTTGTTTCGGTCTTCACTGAGAAGTCTGAAGGAATGTCTAGTATAGTGAATGCTTACGGGAAGAGGGTAGGTTTAGAAGAGAAAATAAGGAAAGAGCAAGTAAAAAATCACTTAGAAAAGTTAGATGCCTGCAAGTCACCAGGGCCTGATGAAATGCATCCTAGAATACTCAAGGAGTTAATAGAGGAGGTATCTAAGCCTCTAGCTATTATCTTTGGGAAATCATGGGAGACGGGGGAGATTCCAGAAGACTGGAAGGGGGCAAATATAGTGCCCATCTATAAAAAGGGAAATAAAAACAACCCAGGAAACTACAGACCAGTTAGTTTAACTTCTGTGCCAGGGAAGGTAATGGAGCAGGTAATCAAAGAAATCATCTGCAAACACTTGGAAGGTGGTAAGGTGATAGGGAATAGCCAGCATGGATTTGTAAAGAACAAATCATGTCAAACTAATCTGATAGCGTTCTTTGATAGGATAACGAGCCTTGTGGATAAGGGAGAAGCGGTGGATGTGATATACCTAGACTTTAGTAAGGCATTTGATACAGTTTCGCATGATATTCTTATAGATAAGCTAGGAAAGTACAATTTAGATGGGGCTACTATAAGGTGGGTGCATAACTGGCTGGATAACCGTACTCAGAGAGTAGTTGTTAATGGCTCCCAATCCTGCTGGAAAGGTATAACAAGTGGGGTTCCGCAGGGGTCTGTTTTGGGACCGGTTCTGTTCAATATCTTCATCAACGATTTAGATGTTGGCATAGAAAGTATGCTTATTAAGTTTGCGGACGATACCAAACTGGGAGGGATTGCAACTGCTCTGGAGGACAGGGTCAAAATTCAAAATGATCTGGACAAATTGGAGAAATGGTCTGAGGTAAACAGGATGAAGTTCAATAAAGATAAATGCAAAGTGCTCCACTTAGGAAGGAACAATCAGTTTCACACATACAGAATGGGAAGAGACTGTCTAGGAAGGAGTATGGCAGAAAGAGATCTAGGGGTCATAGTGGACCACAAGCTTAATATGAGTCAACAGTGTGATACTGTTGCAAAAAAAGCAAACATGATTCTGGGATGCATTAACAGGTGTGTTGTAAACAAGACACGAGAAGTCATTCTTCCGCTTTACTCTGCGCTGGTTAGGCCTCAACTGGAGTATTGTGTCCAGTTCTGGGCACCGCATTTCAAGAAAGATGTGGAGAAATTGGAGAGGGTCCAGAGAAGAGCAACAAGAATGATTAAAGGTCTTGAGAACATGACCTATGAAGGAAGGCTGAAGGAATTGGGTTTGTTTAGTTTGGAAAAGAGAAGACTGAGAGGGGACCTGATAGCAGTTTTCAGGTATCTAAAAGGGTGTCATCAGGAGGAGGGAGAAAACTTGTTCACCTTGGCCTCCAATGGTAGAACAAGAAGCAATGGGCTTAAACTGCAGCAAGGGAGATTTAGGTTGGACATTAGGAAAAAGTTCCTAACTGTCAGGGTAGTTAAACACTGGAATAGATTGCCTAGGGAAGTTGTGGAATCTCCATCGCTGGAGATATTTAAGAGTAGGTTAGATAAATGTCTATCAGGGATGGTCTAGACAGTATTTGGTCCTGCCATGAGGGCAGGGGACTGGACTCGATGACCTCTCGAGGTCCCTTCCAGTCCTAGAGTCTATGAGTCTATAATAATATATATTAGAATCGCTTTCTATAAGTAGGACAAAATATTTAAAATACTTTGCACAGACCTGCTTGAAGCTGGTGTAATATGCAGCAAAGGGAAATCCTAAATGACAGACTAGAGCTTTAATACACAAAATGTCATTTAGAAACTGCTTGCAAATTGCTGGCTGTCATGTATGACATATATGTGGGTTTAGTGCTACATTTCCCAAGGCTTTGGTGAGATTGTTCTGATGGAGACATGGCCATAACTTCAATGAAAGTATGAAGTTCAGTTCTGTGTCACTTAATTTTTTAAAAGTTGATCAGCCTCTGGCCTTATAAGCGACCAAACAAAATGATTTATTCCCCCCCCTTAAAATGTAAACATGGTAATTTTTTAGGTTTTTCAGAATACATTTTATTAGGAATATTTTGAGTTGAAATATGCTAGTGATGTATTTGAGTATTAGATAAGTTACAGATGTACACACATTTTATTTCATTCAGAATTATGTTGGAGTTGCTACTCCAAGTGTCTGTTCTTTCTTCTTGTTGTGCTACCTATCATTTGATGTTTGGATTTACAAGCATATTTTAGTTAAGCTGGAACCTTAGCTGTTAATATCTTCAAGAAGTTGTGGACAGAAAATCTAAACATTGGAAACAACTAACATTAGGGGCAATCAGTAATTATTTTCTTATCTGAAAAAAAGAATAGTATCCCTGGAAGATACTAAGATATAGGATGGTCCTTATGCCATTTATTTCCTTCCTTGGTCAGTAGGATACTCACTGCAATACAAACATCTCAAAAATGCAGAGGGAAGTTAAAGCAAATCTTGTTTACAGCACATCCATGGAAAAATATTTGACCCAAGTCCATTGGATCTTAAATTATAACTTCTCAAAAGTGAAATAGGCTTTTGTGAATACATATACAGTAAACAAATTAAAACAATTCAGAACATTTGGTAATGGTTAATATAAATATATTATTTACTGTAAGTAACTGGTCTTACCTACAGTAATTTAGAATTCATAACCCTAGATTACTAAAAAAAAATGTTAATACTTTATTTATTTTGCATGTCTCTCAGTGTGGACAATGAAGATAAATTTACCTCCTGTGGGGCAGGACTGTCAGCAAAGGAAATAGCACTTAGCGAGTGTGTGTGTTAAAGTAACCAACTTGGACATTGCCAACTCATCTAGATGGTGTGACCTTCAACTACAATTGACTTAAACATGCTCACTTTCGCTCTTGTCAGTGTTTATGCAATTTCACTTTTAAGAGATTCTCATTGCTTAGCACAATGCTGCAAACAATGAAAGGAAATTGTTATTTTTTTAAAAATAACTGATTCCATTGGAACATTAAAAGAATGAATGGAATTTTTTCTACTGGTCTTGGTGTATTTTCAAAAGGTACAAAACCTAAGTCACATTATCATTTTTCATTCATCCATTACAAAATGTGAGCTTACAGGTTTCTATATATAGAAAACTTCTATATTCTAATGTTCATTTCTTTACACTGTGTTGCAAGTCCCTGGAAATAAGGAACCTGTATACATACTTGTCTTAGTACTTTCAGTGAGCTGGATTGTGATTGAGTAATTGTGATGTGTCCCTGCTCTACTTGTGGGACAGGCTGTATGACACTCAAAACCACACAACCTTTTTCCTGATTCCCCCTTGCTCAGGTGGGAGCTTGATGGGAATGTCATCTGTGCAAGTTCTTTTCCTCAGCAGATTACTTCCCCCTCTGTATTTGCTCTGGTGCCCTGGTTGGTGAATTGGGCTGCAGCCACTCACCTGCATAGAATGGCGGAATAGCAGCCCAGTGGTGGCTGCTCTCTCAGCCTTGAACAGACAGCCACTATGTGGGTGATGCCTATCTAGGTGAGTAAGGAGCCTTCTTACAGCCACTTACTCCCCTGTAGGGCCGCCAAGAGCTAGTTCGGGCCCTGGTGAAAAAAATTTTCAGATCCCCCAGCAAGGACAGACCGGTTAAACAGGGCCCACAAAGCCAGGCTCCAGGCCCTTTTCCAGACCGTCAGGCCTCAGTAATTTGTACTGGCTTCTCTCCTCCCTCCATCTGTCTGCCCTGCTCCCAGGCATTGGTGCACTGCAGGGTTCGCAACTGAGCCAACTAAGGGTAAGTACTACTTCATATTAACGCTGTTTGCAAGCAGGAAAGGCATCATAACCCTTAAGGCTTCTTGATAAATAGAGAGCTGATGTTCTCATGTTTAGCTAAAACTCCTTTCCTCTGCTAAACAAAACTAATTCAGCCAAAGATGCTCATCAGCTGGCAACTCAAATGTGTTTTGTTTTCTATTTATTCAGTGCAAGGGTGTTATCAGCAAAATGTACCTAGCCATAGTTTTAAGTTTCAAGTTCTTCCCTGCAGTGGTCATTACATTGTAAATGAATAGCTGACAAACGAAACAAAAAAATTTTTTCCCAGTAAACTGAAAGTCTGTATGTGCAACAAAAATCACCATGTAGGTCAAAAGCTTCAATCCTTCCTAAACTAAGTTGACTCCTGTAAAGATCAAGCCTTTTCAAGCAGCCACCCATTGCCTTGCTTAATTCCCAGACAATAATTCAGTGCACTGAAATAAGCAAACGCAGCAACCAGACACATCGAGAGCTAGGACAGTTCCACTAAACAGTATGGCACCCAGCAGTGCCTTTCCCAGAAGTGGTGGGGAATCCATACTTCTACTTCTGATTTACCTGAATACTGCCCAGGACCCAGCATAATGGAAAAGAATCAGATAACGTCTTCACCCACATTGTGACGGCCAAAGTGATTAGGACTCAAATTAATGAATTATACAGTTTTCAAAGTTGATATCAATTTATCATTACTGCTGGGTTTTACCTTTTCTGCTGCCAATGCAGAAACTATCAGAAACCTGCATCCCAAGAAAGGGGAAAAAATTCATTGGCAGGAATTGTAGACCAAGCTGGATGAGCAAGCATTTCAGAGAGGTGATTAAGAAAAAGCAGAAAGCCTACAAGGAATGGAAGATGGGAGTGATCAGCAAGAAAAGCTACCTTACTGAGGTCAGAACATGTAGGGATAAAGTGAGAAAGGCCAAAAGCCATGTAGAGTTGGACCTTGCAAAGGGAATTAAAACCAATAGTAAAAGGTTCTATAGCCATATAAATAAGAAAAAAAATAAAGAAGTGGGACTGCTAAACTCTGAGGATGGAGTGGAGGTTAAGGATAATCTAGGCATGGCCCAATATCTAAACAAATACTTTGCCTCAGTCTTTAATGAGGCTAATGAGGAGCTTAGGGATAATGGTAGGATGACAAATAGGAATGAAGATATGGAGGTAGATATTACCACATCTGAGGTAGAAGCCAGACTTAAACAGCTTAATGGGACGAAATCAGGGGGCCCAGATAATCTTCATCCAAGAATATTAAAGGAACTGGCACATGAAATTGCAAGTTCATTAGCAAGAATTTTTAATGAATCTGTAAACCCAGGGGTTCGACCATATGACTGGAGAATTGCTAATATGGTTCCTATCTTTAAGAAAGGAAAAAAAGGTGATCCAGGCAACTACAGGCCTGTCAGCTTGACATCTGTAGTATGTAAGGCCTTGGAAAAAATTTTGAAGGAAAAAGTAGTCAAGGACATTGATGTTAATGGTAATTGGGACAAAGTGCAATTACAAAAGGTAGATCATGCCAAACCAACCTGATCTCCTTCTTTGAGAAGGTAACAGATTTTTTAGACAAAGGAAATGCAGTGGATCCAGATTTACCTTGATTTCGGTAAGGCATTTGATAGGGTTCCACATGGGGAATTGCTAGCTAAATTGGAAAAGATGGGGATCAATATGAAAATTGAAAGGTGAATAAGGAACTGGTTAAAGGGGAGACCATGAAAAGTCGTACTGAAAGGTGAACTGTCAGGCTGGAGGGAGTTTACTAGTGCAGTTTCTCAGGGATCGGTTTTGGGACTAATCTTATTTAATCTTTTTATTACTGACCTTGGCACAAAAAGTAGGAATGTGCTAATAAAGTTTGTGGACACAAAGCTAGGAGGTATTGCCAATACAGAGAAGGACCAGGATGTCATACAGGAAGATCTGGTTGATCTTGTAAACTGGAGTAAAAGTAATAGGATGAAATTTAATAGTAAAAAGTCCAAGGTCATGCATTTAGGGATTAATAACAAGAACTATTGTTATAAGCTGGGAAGGCATCAGTTGGAAGTAACAGAGGAGGAGAAGGACCTCGGAGTATTGATTGATCACAGGATGACTATGAGCCGCCAATGTGATATGGCTGTGAAAAAAGCTAATTCGGTCTTGGGACGCATCAGGTGAGGTATTTCCAGTAGAGATAAGGAGGTGCAAGTCCCATGGTAAAAGGCACTGGTGAAACCTCATCTGGAATACTATGTGCAGTTCTTATCTCCCATGTTTAAGAAGGATGAATTCAAAGTGGAACAGGTTCAGAGAAGGGCTACTAGGATGATGCAAGGAATGGAAAACCTCTCTTATGAAAGGAGATTGAAAGAGCTTGGTTTGTTTAGCCTAACCAAAAGAAGGCTGAGGGGAGATATGATTGCTCTCTATAAATATATCAGAGGAATAAATACCAAGGAGGGAGAGGAATTATTTAAGCTCAATACCAATGTGGACCCAAGAACAAATGGGTATAAATTGGCTATCAGAAAGTTTAGACTTGATATTAGATGAAGGTTTCTAACCATTTGAGGAGTGAAGTTCTGGAACAGCCTTCCAAAGGGAGTAGTGGGGGCAAAAGACATATCTGGCTTCAATACTAAGCTTGATAAGTTTATGGAGGAGATGGTATAATGGGATAGCCTAATTTTGGCATTTAATTAGTCTTTGACTACTAGCGATAAATATGCCCAATGGCTTGTGATGGGATGTTAGATGGGGTGGGATCTGAGTTACTACAGAGAATTCTTTTCTCGATATCTGGCTGGTGAGTCTTGCACACATGCTCAGGGTTTAGCTGATCACCATATTTGGGGTTGGGAAGTAATTTTCCTCCAGGGCAGATTGGCAGAAGCCCTGGGGGTTTTTCACCTTCCTCTGCAGGGTGGGGCACGGGTCACTTGCTGGAAGGTAATCTGCAACTTGAAGTCTTTAAACCATGATTTGAGGACTTCAATAGCTCAGACACAGGTTTGATACAGGAATGTGTGGGTGAGATTCTGTGGCCTGCATTGTGCAGGAGGTCAGACTAGATGATCATAATCTTCCCTTCTGACCTTAAAGTCTATGAATGCTTCCTGATGTATCATACAATAAATCCATTAACAGTAAACTATAACTACATCTTAAGCTTTGTGATACCACTAATCCTCCTCGACTGCCCCAGCACCATCATTTGGAAGGCCTCAACATTTTCAACAACTCAGCCCCCTTAACTCATAAATGTTAGAGTTAGAATTAGCTCATGATTTCCCCACAAATCAAAGAAATCACTGTATATTTATCAAGAATTTTGAACTTTCTTCTTTAATTTGTGTGTTAAGTGGGTATTTCCTTATATACAAAGTTGTCTATAGGGTAGATAGCACAATGGACTAATACACTAATGGTTTAATTTCTGGAGACCTCATTTCAGTTAGGGAATATGTTGTAAAGTGAAAACAAGTTTAGTAGTGAAAAAATGTCAGTTTGGCACTAAGATAGCAGGAGTCTTGAACAAAGAAAAGGAAGTACACTGGCAGAACTCGGGGTGAGGATTTGTGGAGGGTGATTACTTAACACCTGTTTACACTATATATAAGTAATCAGTGCTGCTAAGAGTCTTCCTGAAAGGTTTCATTATATTCTAATGAACATAAGAGAATCTGAAGTTTTTGAAACATACTGAATTAACTTGCCGGATGAAAAAAATAGTATACTTCCTTATACATGAGCAACAGAATGATTCTCTACTTCAATTGCAGCACCTTCCATGCATTGTCCAAGTGAGTCATCTGTCATAGAAACAGGTTTAATAGCACTGCCCACTCTCCTCAAGCATTTAAAAAATGTGCAGCTGTAACCTGACATGAGTCCTTTAGCAACATGAGAGCATGATTGGCTTTGGCAAGGCACAGACATAAGATACTTGTGACTTTTGAGAAATAATTGCCTACTTTGCCAAAGCCTTCCTTAGGCAATTGTGACGGTATCTGTTACTCTACAGTCATTTTGATTCATTTATGTCATCTGAATACCCTCAATGTTCTCAATGACATTTGTTGCACGAACAGATTTATCAATTCCTTTCTTTACCCATGATCAATAACCAAGTAACTCACACCAATTCCACCTGTCTCCAGCAAGATGTCATGGTAACATTCACTCTCACTTAGAAAACAGCAGATAGCAGCTGGACTCATTGTAATTTGGGGAGTTCTTTACAAACCTGAGGTTTGTATCCAGTAGATTACAAAAGAAAAAAAATCCTGTAAAGTGCTGCTCTTATTCAAATCAAAAGCATTCTTGTTGTCACTGAGTTCATTTGGACTAGGATTTGTTCCACAGAAAATAAAACATTTCAAATTTTAACCTGTGAAATGTCTGAGCCTATTGTGTAACCTTATTATAGAAGGAAAATATATATTAAGCCATATAGAAATATTAACTATGAGTTTCCTTTGTGAGAGCTGGGAGTAGCTGAACATCTGAGACAATGTGTGTTCCCAAAATGTAATCTCTCCCCCTCCCACTTCGTGGTGGGCAGGACCTAACACATTTGTAGGAAGCTAGCATTTCTACATTAGTTAATGCTCCTTTCCTGTTTGGTGAATTATAAAGTTACAGAGGCCTACAATGCAAAACCTCAACATAACCTTACAACATGGGGTACAGATGTTAAAAATGAGATTACTACATGCAGCATCCTACAAGCATTTCATAAAGTCTAAGCTCTAAACACATTTTTATAACAATAATGTTTATTTTAACTATAATAACCCAGTAAGCCAGAGCGGTTGCCAGCTATGTATTTGTCAGGGTCCAGTGAGGCCTAGGGGCCTTGTCATGACTTGACACCTGGTCTGCCTGTCTCATACTTTAGCTATAGAACGTACTACCAGCTCTGCCTATAGCAAAAGTAAACATTAACAGAACAAGATTGGGAAGACCCTACTCAAAGGAATATTTTCCATTATATGTCAAGACAGGACTCCCATGTGACAGGTCTGCAGATCACCTCCAAAAAGTTATACAGATATATCTTTTAATAAATACTACTAATAATATACCTGCTGCTGTACTTCTGGCTTTGAAAAGCTCGGTGAGTAGACTCCAAATGAAGTCAAGTACATTTTGCTGAGAAAAACACGAGATCTTGCTCTTGACATGGGCGTTCTAAATTACAAAGCAGACATTTTCACACAATTCGCTTCTGTTGGACTAGAAAGCAGTCTGCTGGAAAATTACATTGTGAAATAAATAATGATCTGATACCTTTCTCTGACATGCATTTTTCATTCACCCTTTAGTATTCAACGTTTTTAAAATCCTAGTAAATCATATGTTGCTCCAAAAATACAGCACCGCCTGGGAAAACAGCAGCACTCATTTTATTAAGCTAGACAAAATAATTCTTAGATGACAAAGGTTTCCAAAAGTAGTAGAATTTTGTTAAAAACTGGCACACTGAAAAGCCTCCCTTTAATTTCTATTAGAATATTTACATGCATGAAAGAAACTAGGTCAGTATATTTTTAGCTTATGATTCCAGCTCAATTTCATTCTCAACTAGCTCTGTCGTTAGTAATATGTCTCCTTTTGTGTTCCTGTCAGATACCTTCCATTCTGTCCTTATCAGAAAATCCTTCTTCTCCTACCCTTCATTTTAGTTTAATCACTTGTCCCTTATGTTCACTCACATCTTCCTGTTCCCTCTCTAAAAGCCTTAATACATTCACAGCAACCCTATTCTCTTTTTTCCCATTTAGTGCCCCGACAAAAAAGATTATCAAGGCAAAGAAAATAGCTGGATTCCGATTAAAGAAGTTCCCACGGTTAACTCTATGATTATTACATTTAAAAAATTATACTGAAGGAAATTCGTACATCGTGGAGGAAATTCATATACTGAAATTTAGCTTTTATAAAACTTGATTTAGAATTTTCATATCAAAACACATGTGTGCATAATTTTAAAATTGATACTTTCAAATATCTCTAGGCCTTTGGGTTTTTACCTTCTGCAGTCTAAATAGATTTATTGATTGCTTAAAGTGGTTTCATGCCTAAAGCAAGGAAAGAATGGAAAAAGATTGATTATGTATTTGGTGTAATAAATCTTTACCTTTCCCTGAAAACCAATACACTACTTGACTATACTGTACAGACGCTCCCTGGGTTATGCAAATCCCATTTACGCAAATCCGGATTTATGGAAAAAGATCCATAAATTCCATAACCTTTTTTTTGGGGGGGGGCGGGCATGGGGAGAGGTATAATTGTCAGGTATACATTCCTGGCTTACACAAAATTCAACTTATGCAAAAAGTTCTGTTCCGGAACGCCTTGCGTAAGTCGGGGAGCGTCTGTATAGTGAGACCACCAACTCTAGAGCACTTAGTTATTACTTATTTACTTTTGTATGTATATTACAAAATGTTCAGATGAAAAATAGAGTTCTTCATTGTATTTTCAAATTGAAAATCTGCAAAATGAAAAGGTTTGCTTCGGGGCATGCTGCAAAGCTATTATATTTGCCTGGATGGCTGAAGGCTGGGGCCTGCTGGATGTGACTGTTTATGAGGGAGATGGAGGGTTGCTGGATTGCATGAGAGTTGGAGGTTCCCAGGAGATTTCTGGAAGCATCAGCTGGTTTTGGTGAATAGCAGATGGGCACCTCTTTATATGCTCCGATAAATTGCAACAAATAAGTAGTGATTTATTAATGGGCCTGCTAATTTTCAAACGAAGAATAATGCAAGGGATGTTTTCTTTGGATGTTTCTGTAATGATTGGCACTTATTTATGCAGATTACAAAAAGGAAAGAAACATTCACCTTGTAATTTGACAATTCATCATTAGACGATGTGAGTATGATCACCTCCAATGTTTAAAAAAAATTCATTGCTGATTCTTTTGTGGAAAAATGTTACTGAAATTTCAATATCTGAACTACTGTTTTGGTTACCTTTGCCTTTCAAATTCCCCAGCTGTAGAGCTATTAAGGTGAGCAAGGTAAGGGCTCTTTCTTGAGAACTTTCTAGAGTGCAGAAAAATGGAACCTTTCCCTTAGGGAGCACCTAAGTGGGCAGAAGAAGGGCTCCCTCCTGCAGTCTTCCAAAAGAATTTGGAACAGAGTGTTCCAGTGGTGTCTAGCCCAGGAATTCCAGATTATGGGATTTACATTTCCAAAGTCAATGTTGCATATCTGTGTGATCACAGTGGATATTTTTTTGTTCCCTTCTTTACGTTATATAATAGAACATTAAGGACACCTGGGTAAGCCCAAGGCCAGGAAATGTAAAGTAAAGGTTTCACGTGCCTCTCTAACCTCAGGCTATCCCTTCATCTTTCTATTGGCCTCATACATATTGACCAGAAAGGATAGCAGAATTGACACTTTGCATGTTAAATCCTTCAAGGTATAAGGGTAAGTGCCTATTACTACACCCACTTACTCTTCTCATTGCAAAATTAACAGTGTTAATCAAAGGCAATTCCATTTATACCTACCAAGGTCTATGGGCATGTCAACAACACTTCAGTAGTCAGCTGTATCCAAGGAAGCCAAAAGAAGTAAAAAACATAAGCATGGGTTTGTCACTTGCCAGTATACTATTAGACATCAATTGACCTATGATACCAGAATAATCTTTGTGCTACTGGAGTGAAAGAGTTCAAATAACTGAGGAAACTAAATAATTCCAAAATTGCTGCTCCAACCATAGCTCAAGAAATTAATTGGACAGATCATGAAATGTTATCCATGACAGGGCTCGATTTATGATATCTATGGCTCAAAACAGGAATAGGACTCCACACATCTAGAAGAAAGCAGAAGAAAAAAATGGTTTTCCTGCTGAAAGAGGATGGAAGTGGCTGCAATGAACTGTTTCTTTGTTTTTTAAGCTCCTTTGGTCCTGTTCCTATAAACTGCACTGGTCAGCTTGTGACTTTTGCAGACTTCACATCTTATGCAAGCTGTACAAGAGTGGGGTCCTAACACTTAATTTGCTGCTACTTAAGGCTCACTTGCTATAGTTTTATCCTGTAATGGTCACACAACAGTATTTAGGGGGGTTCATACGTTTAAGGTAAATATTTTCCTGTGCGCTCAGGGGAGAAGGCAGAGAAGAGGCGGGGATTTGGGGAAGGGGTTGGAATAGGGGCAGGGAGGGGGTGGAGTTGGGGTGGGCACTTTGGGGAAGTGGTTGGAAGGGGGGAAGGAGGGAAGAGACAGGGCAGGGCAGGGCAGGGCCTCATGGAAGGGGTGGAGTGGGGGCAGGGCCAGGGGCAGTGGGAGATGTGTGTCAGTGATGTGGTCATTTGAGTTTGAGTTCCCTGTGCTAAATCATCACCGCTGCATAGATTGCAGCAGGCCAATCTAGTGATTAGTGTAAATATGGTCTTATTTAGGTGCTTTGTCCTAACTCTCCTACTCAGATCTGAACCTTAGAGTTCAGAACATGAGAAGCTAGCATGAGACCTCCAAAGCTTAATTACCAGTTTAGATCTGATATCGCTGCCACCAGCCAGAAGATTAGAGTGTCTGGCTCACTCTGGTCTCCCCAAAACTGTCCCTGGGGGACCCCAAGACTCAGATTTCTTGAGTCTCACAACAAAGGGGAATAAACCATTTCCCTTTCCCCTCCTCCCCTCCAGGTGTTCCCTCCCTGGGTTCCTGGAGAGATATACAGATTCAAGCTCCGTGAATCTAAACAAAGGGATTCCACCCTCTTTACCTCCTTCCAGATTTCCCCGCCCTGGAGACCCTAGGATACTCCCTGCTTCAAGTCCTTGAAACACAAGTACCAAGAGATCTAATCTCTCTCCCCCCTCACCCAGAGGGTATGCAAAGTCAGGCTTAGTAAATCTAACACAAAGAGATTTTCCCCCTCCCTTTGTTTCTTAGCCTTAACCAGTGAAAAACACTCAAACAGGTCTTAAAAAGAAAGCTTTATATAAAAAGAATGAAAAAGGACATAAAAGGGTCTCTGTATCAAGGTGACAATATACAGGGTCAATTGCTTAAAAGAAAAATGAATAAACAGCCTTATCCAAAAAGAATACACTCCAGAAACTACACACCTGTAAATACAAAAAATATATATATAAACCTATTGTCTTACTATCCTTGTACTTACAACTTGGAAACAGAAGATTAGAAAGCCTGGAGATTCCTGTGGTCACTCTCAGAGCCGAGAAAAAGAGAACAGACCAAGAACAAAGGACTCACACCCAAAACTTCCCTCCAACCAGATTTGAAAAAGTCTTGTTTCCTGATTGGTCCTCTGGTCAGGTGTTGTTTGTTACCCTTTTCCAGGTGAAAAAGACATTAACCCTTAGCTATCTGTTTATGACATGCTTAAACACAGATTTAAATGACTAACTTTAGGAACCCAAGACTAAAAATGTTGGCATCACAGTTTACATTTGCATTAGGATTTGCCATAAAACATTGAAGTAGTACATGTTCAGTTTGTAATCCATCACAAAAATGTTATGATTGGATAATTTGATGGTTCTTCTTTACTGGTCTGACATCTTCATCTCTACATTGATATGTAATGAAAATAATAGGCACTAAAAGTATAAAATTGCATTCAGATAAATTAGAAACCTAGTTTTAAATTTATTCCAATTTGACAAGATAGTGCATTGTTATTACATCATGTTTTCATCTTTAAATATATGGTAACTGATACTGTGCATGTCTCAAGGCATCATACCACACACCTTTTTAGTTTAGAAGTATTATCTCTGCAGGATAATGGATTCCTGAACCTTATCAGCATATTTACTGAACAGAGACAGTGAGATAATTGAATTAAAATAGGAAATGTCATGTAGGGTAAGCCTTCTCTAAACAGAATTTTTTGGATAGTCATTTGTACAAGGTTTTTCCCCCCAGTTGTATGGTAAAATATCATCTGGCTGTGCTCCAAAACTATGGGCCAAATTTTGTTATACACTTCTTACATGCGAACCAAAAATAATTATCTTGATAACTGAAACTTGGCAAGAAATATAAAAAGAAAAAAGCAGTGTATTTTTAAATCCAACCCTACTCCACACTAAAGGCCAAGGGAATGCCATTATGATTCACTCCTACTCAAACTGTTCAGCATTCTCAAATCAAATCCATACATTTTGCCTCTAGAAACAGCTAATAAAAATGAATACTCTATTTGCTATCATTCACAGAACACACAAAACAATCAGCCAGTATGTCACCTTCATAACCCAGAGAGTTGATGTGGAACAGTTATGTGCTTTATGTAACAAATAGATACTAGCCTGAAGACAAAGGAATGTGTATATTAACTGGGCATTTATATCCAGAATACTTAATGGTGTGATAAAGTGAACTTCATTAACCCTTACATTTCACATTGAGAAAGCTAGGCAACCACACAACATTAACCTGCTTGGCCAAAAGGACATTTAACAGAACAAAGATTGTTATAACTTTCTGTAGCAATACTTGAGCTCAAAGTTAAGAAATCCAAGATTTATATTGGATTCCAGGTAAAATTCCTCTACTTGCATTACGCAGCCATGAGGGAACCTTTATTCCCAAACTACTAGATTAATAGAAGAGATAAAAGCGATTGCAGTCACAGAGGTGAGTGGAGAAGCAAATGAGAATGGTGCCTTGGATGTACAGAGGAGAACGTGTAGCCATCAATGGTGTCAAGAACCAAAGACAGGTCAAGGAACACAATAGTGAAGAAGCCATAGCTAGACTTAATATTCACTCAAAAGTGAGTTTGGTGACAGCTCTTTTGGTGGAGTGAAAGCCAGTTTGAAAAAGTGGGTGGACAGTGGGTCAAAGAGATAATTAAAGGAGAGGCATTCTAGGTGGAAGAACAGGCCACTCTCTGGAAGAGTTTTGAGGGGAAGGATAGGAAGGAGATACAAAGTGTAAAAGATAAGAGGTTTTTGTCAAGGACAGTGGAAAAAAGGGTAAGTTTTGTGTCTAAATTGAAGGAAACAAACTTGTGAAGCAGGAATCAGAGGAAAAGAGAGAAGATGGGAATGACAGAGGAGATCAAAAGACAGGATAAATTATAAGGTGGGATGTGGAGAGGAAAAAACATCTTTGTCAGAGACAGGAGTAACTAGTGACAGTGTGCACGAAGTTAGAAGACTTCTACCTCAAAGAAGAAAATGTTGATACTGAAATTATACCACAAAATTATGCTAAGAAGATGGCAAATGACATGTTTCATTCCAGATGGCACAGTGTGTATTGATTTGAAGAATGTTTACTTTTTATGTAACTAATTCACATGACTTACTCACTACATTTTGTACATGTGTCTAATAGGCAGCAATTACATTCATTTTAAAAGAGTATTTTTTGACATTGAGTTGTTTGTTCTTTATTTGCAAGCTTTATAAATAATGACTCAGATTTATTACAGAAACTCTATTGACTGTCTCCCCTCCAGAGGGATTAAACATAATTTACTTAGTTATTCTATTGCTTGAACTTGACATAAAGAGCATAAACAATTTTAGGAACAAGGAAAAGTAATTTGGACCAAAATTACATGTTATATTATTACAGCCACTGGCAATGGATCTGTACAGTGGGGCGGGGAGTGTCTGTGTGTGTGTTGTGCAATACAGATTTCAGAGACAGATTATGAGTTATATATGTTGTATGGTTATGTTAATATTTGGGTAAAAATTCTGTCTCTTCATTTTAATAAAAGGAAAATTCCTTTAGCTACAGACTCAGTAAGTATTCTTTGGATGCTGTTTAATTTGTTTTGATTACCTTTTGGTTCAACAGCAGCAAAATGTTCCTGTGCTGAAGAAAGCAATTTTCCAGTAAAAGAAATTCATCTAACAAGCTGAAGAACATCCAGAACAGTGGGTTACAATAATTAGTACCTGACCTGCTCTGTTCATTATACACATCACCAAGAACTAAACTCATGCTTATCCCACTGTCGTAGTATAATTCCCAAATCTGGACCTTAGCGTCCAGAATATGGGTACTAGCATAAAGTCCTCTAAGCTTAATTACCAGCTTAGATTCTATAGCGCTGCCACCAATCAGGAATTTTTAGGGCCTGATACCCTCTGGTCCCCCCAAAACCTTCCCAGGGGACCCCAAGACCCAGATTCCTTGAGTCTCACAACAAAGGGAATAAACCATTCCCTTCCCCATCCCTTCTTCCTCCCAGCTCCTTCCCACCCTGGGAACACTAGGAGATCGCCTGATTCAACTTCTTGAATCACCACACCGAGAGGAGTGTTACCTTCCCCCTCACCCAGAGGCAATACAAGCTGCGTGAATATAACACAAAGAGAAAATTTATCCTTCCCTTCTCCCCACCAATTCCCTTGAACCTTAACTAGGAGAAAAAAAACCAAACAGGTCTTAAAGAGCAAAACTTTTAATAAAAAAGAAAGAAAAAAAGTAAAATGTTTACCTCTGCACTTTAAATGGTAAACAGTTACAGGGTCTTTCAACTTATAAACAATAGAAAGAAACTTTCTCCAGCAGAAACACAATTTAAGCTACTTCCAGCAAGTACACATACGTAAATGAAAAAAAAAAACAAATTAAAAGACTATGACCGCCTTTTCTTACTCACAATTCTGAATAGATAAGAGACTGTAGCAGGGAGATTGGCAGAAACCTGGTTGCACCTCTAGCCCCATCCAGGACTCAGAGAGAACAAAGCCAAACCCAAACCCCATAAACAAAGGCTTCCCTCCATGAGATTTGAAAGTATCTTGTCTCCTGATTGGTCCTCTGGTCAGGTGTTTGCAGGTCACTGTTTGTTAACCCTTTATAGGTGAAGGAGACATTAACCCTTAGCTATCTGTTTATGACACCCACGAAGTCAGTCATGTAACTGCCACTAATGAATGTCTCTAAGAACATCTTGAAGAATAAATGATGTTTTGGTTAGTATTTTCAGCTGGAAAGAGCTGCTAGAACATTTTAAATGTTTGCTTTCTTTTAAATGACACATATATCCCTTTCTGAATGGAAAACTTTTATGTTAATTACAAGACCATTCTTTTTTTTTATAACCTTCTTGAGTTATTTAACATTTTTCAACAGCATCGAGAATAAACACATAAACAATGTTATAATTCTTTAGCTAAAGTGCATAAAAGGACCTAATCCAGTAACCATTAATCACTTAAAGAGTCCAACCTTCATCACCCATGCAGGGGTGTATGAATTTAATGTGCTTCCCTTCAGGCTGCAAAATGCATCCGCCACCTTCCAAAGACTTGTAGATGGTCTCCTAGCAGGATTGGGAGAATGTGCAGTTGCCTACCTTGATGATGTGGCCATTTTTTCTGATTCATGGGCAGAACACCTGGAGCACCTGGAAACAGTCTTCCAGCGCATCAGGCAGGCAGGACTAACTGTTAAGGCTAAAAAGTGTCAAATAGGCCAAAACAGAGTGACTTATCTTGGACACCAGGTGGGTCAAGAAACTACCAACCCCCTACAGGCCAGAGTGGATGCTATCCAAAAGTGGCCTATCCCAAAGTCAAAGAAACAGATCCAATCGTTCATAGGCTTGGCCAGATATTACAGATGACTTGTACCACACTACAGCCAAATCGCTGCCCCACTAACAGACCTGACCAGAAAGACGCAGCCAAATGCAGTTCAGTGGACTGATGAGTGTTAAAAGGCCTTTAACCAGCTTAAGGTAACACTTATGTCTGACCCTGTGCTAAGGGCCCCATACTTTGACAAACCGTTCCTAGTAACCACAGATGCATCCGAGCATGGTGTGGGAGCAGTTTTAACGCAGGAAGGACCGGATCAAGAATTCCATCCTGTAGTGTTTCTCAGCAAGAAATTGTCTGAGAGGGAAAGCCACTGGTCAATCAGCGAAAAGAAATTCTACACCATCGTGTATGCTCTGGAAAAGCTACGCCCATATTTTTGAGGAATCTGGATGATGGCAGCAAAACCAGATTTAAGTTGGTAGTGAAGCTTAGAAGTGTTTATGCCGGTCCACACATCTGTACCCTAAAGTTCAGCGTGGGGGAGAAACCTTGACAAGCCCTATAGGCCAAATTCTGCTTGTCTAAAATTAATTTCAGAATTTGAACCTCAGGAATTAGAAATTGAGCTGGTGAAAATTAGCATGGCTCCACATTCACTTCACTGGAGCTACAATAATCTACAATAATCAGCTGAAGATCTTCTAGTTTTTAATTTGCTCTCTATTCTCCGGTATTTGGTAATATTCCCTGTAAATCAATTTTCACCATTAATGATGGATTTTAACATGATGCATGTGATTTTTTTTTTTTAAAAATTAGTTGTTCTTATTCACTGTTGAGGATGCATACCAATGCCCTAAATTTGGAATCATCTCCACCACAGATACTGGGAAAGATGGCTGTTAATAAAAAAAATCCCATTTATCTTTATCATACCAATTCAAACTGAAAAGCTTAACAATTTTAGAAGGGAAAAGGAAATTAGGAGATCAGTTTTGTAACTGCTTGTAGAATAATGTTATTCTGCAGCTTTTTTTCTGATTTAGGAAAGGTGACTGACATCACAATGGAGGTCATCAACTTTACTTAACAAGGACTCATTGAAGCATTGCTGAAAATTGTGGTATAGATGGCTAGTTGGAATAAATTTGTGCTCAAATATTATTTTACAAATTATAGTTGGTTTTATTCAATTTTCTAATACATTCAAATAGTTTAGGGAAATGATAGTACTAATAAGAAGTGACAAAGTCCTGTGGCACCTTATAGACTAACAGAAGTATTGGAGCATAAGCTTTTTGCATCTGATGAAGTGGGTATTCACCCATGAAAGCTTATGCTCCAATACTTCTGTTAGTCTATAAGGTGTCACAGGACTCTTTGTCCTTTTTTTATAGTTCCAGACTAACACGGCTACCCCTTTGATATAGTACTAATAGTGCAAACTAATGGTCTGTTAATTACTTAACCAAAAAAACCCTCAAAAAACTACATTTTCTGATGGAAGGGAAACAAATATCTGAATAGTTTAGTGAACTATTTTGACAGCAGCATTCTAACATATCCATGTGTATAGTGCATGCAACCAGTACATTTCTAATAAAAACACTGGGCCTCAAAATTAACAAAATGCAATTCATTCTGTGTTATACAAATTACTAAATCTCATCATTTGTAAGCACCTAGAGATTAACAGGTTTATAAGTAACAGACCACATGGATTTGTCATGAACAAAACATGCCAAAAAAATCTAATTTTCTTCTTTGACAGGGTTGCTCACCTAGTGGATAGGAAAGAAGCAGTAGATATGATACATCTTGATTTTAGTCCATCTTTTAACCCAATTCCACATGGTATTCTCATAAGCAAACTAGGGAAGTGTGATCTAGATGAAATTACTGTATGGCGGGTGAAAAACTGGTTGAAGACTGAACTCAAAGAGCTCAGTGGTTCACTGTCAAACTGGTGGGGCTGTATCTAGTAGAGTCTCAGAGAGGTCAGTCCTGTGTCCAGTACTATTCATATTTTCTTTGGCATGGAGTGTGTGCTTAAAAAAATTGTGGATGACACCACGCTGGAAGGGGTTGCAAGCACTCTGGAAGACAGGATTAGAATTAAAACAACCTGAACAAATTGGAAAAGTGGTCTGAAATCACAAGATAAAGTTCTATAGAGACAAGTGCAAAGTACTACACTTGGGAAGGAAAAATAAAATGCACAAAGAAGAATAACTGGCCAGGTGGTAGTACTGCTGAAAGCAATCAGAGCTTATACTGGATCACAAATTGAAAGAGTCAGCTACGGGATGCAGTTGCAAAAAAAGGCTAATATAATTCTGGGGTGTATTAACAAGTGTGTCATATGAAAGACATGGAAGGTAATTGTTCTGCTCTATTTGGTACTGGTGAGGCCTCAGCTGGAGCACTGTGTGCAGTTCAGGGTGCTACATTTCAGGAAAGATGTAGGAAAGACAAACTGCAGAGAGTCCAGAGAATCGCAACAAAAGTTATAAGAGATTTAGAAAACCTGATCTATGAGCAAAGGTTAAAAAACTGGGCATGCTTAGTCTTGAAAAAACAAGGCTGGGTGGAAGGGAAACCAGATTGTAGTCTTCAAATATGTTAAGGAATGTTATAAAGAGGAAGGTTGTGAAGATAGGACAAGAGGTAATGGGCTTAAATATGCAGCAAGGGAGAATTTAGGTTAGATATTAGGAAAAATCTTTTTAAATATAAGGTTAGTTAAGTACTGGCATAGGCTTCCAAGGGAATTAGTGCAATCCCCATCATTGAATGTTTTAAAGAACAGGTTGGACAAACACCTGAGAAGATTTGTTTGGTCCTATCTCAGCACAGAGGACTGGACTTGATGACTCATTAAGGTCCCTTTCAGCTTTACCTTTGTTTAATAAGATTGGGTCCTCTTAATTTCTGTAAAGCAGTGAGAAGAGGTGTTGATGCTTCAGTGATCCCTGGGGAAGTCTTTGCACAGATATGCAAGGTCTAAGCTCTTCAATTGAGGGGCTTTCATGGATGTTATTAATAAGGAATATCTAGTTAAGTGAGAAAAATTTTGGGAGCAAATTTCACATATTGGATACAATGGAATGTAATTGTTGATAAGGTGGATATCTTGAGAATGCTCTTCCTGCTCTAATGCTTACATTGTTTGAGGAAAAAGCTTAAAATGAAGGTTCACTTTTCTAATCTCCAGTTATTTTTAGTCTGCATATATATAATTTCCAATTTACTATACATCATGCATTTGTGCTGTTAAGCAGACCACCTCTAGTGGTGTCTCAGAATGGACTATTTCACCAAATTTATTTGCACCTTTAGAATATATAAAATGTCAGGGCAGAAACTCATTTGTTTGTTGCATTTCACATAACGTACAATGATTAATAATTATTTTCCTCAGAAGACTGTATCTATATTTTTCAGTTGAAAACTGCTTTGGTTTCATTGGCAAAAAAGTCACTTTTAAGATAAACTAACAGTTAATTTATCAAGCAGCTTGGTTTTCACTTTTATATTTAATCTAGCTTTTTATCTGAGTCTATGGCTATAGAATTGCCGGTATGTTAAATAAAAGATGACATTCAATAATTCTCCTGTTTGCATTTTCACAAACACACGAAGAAAACAAAGTCACCTTGTCAAAAAAGGTTCAGTATCTTCTTAAAACATGTAGGGGACTGGACAAGTTATTTTCTAAATATTTACCAGTAGGCTGGCCTGAATTTTGAACAGGAATGCTTTTGGCCTTCACAGTACAAGTGGTAGACTTGTGAAGCAAACAGCTGCAGCTCTGAAAGCCCTCAAAAGATGTTTGTTTTTCTATTTTTATAGCAATTCGACTGACAAATATGCCAATTAATTGCGGGAACCTGCAAGTTAATCTCCTTGCTGATATCATGCATAGCCCATGATTGCTTAATAGTACTTTGGCTCAATTTAGATAAGGCTCTCTTAAAGTCTCTTTCCCCCTAAAACTAAGTTTGCAGTATAGTTACAGTGCTTTAGTTGAACATACTGACTGGAGGGCCACAAGTGCCCTCCTCTGGATATCTGATGCTACTCCAGCAGATGCAGGGAGCAGTGTCAGCACACAGATGACTTATTTGTGATCAGGTGGCTAAAATTCCCTGAACTGAAATGTTATGCATCATATGTCTCCTGGGTAAAAAAATGACAAAGATTTATTGAATTGTAAGTTTGGTAGTACAAGTTACACAAAGTAAAGGCACCAGCCGAATAATTTAATAAGAAAACACTAACCTATGAAATTTAGCAGAGCTTCAATGTCAGTTATAGTTAATTTCTTTGTGAATAATATTCCTTCACTGATACTCAGTTTATTGTTCTTAAATCCCACTTCCAAGCAGGATTAAGAATAAGGATAAACCTCCCTTATTTTCTCTAAAATTGAAAGAAAAAAAAAAAGGGGGAGAGGTATTTCACTTGTTTGTCTAAAATGATATTGGGACAGACAGATTATCTATGCACAAAAGCAACCATTACAATTTTCAGGCCTTAGTCAAGGAGAGTTTGGGTGCAGTAGAAATAAAAATATGGGCAAAATTATTACATGTGGGTGCCAAAAGATAAGCACCTAAAATACTTCAAAAGATCTGATTTCTAGATGTGCTTCACCTTATTTCACTGTGAATTGTGAGTACTCATTATCTCTGAAAAAATCAAGCATTTGTTTATTTAGATATCTCAGTATAGATTTACAATGCTTGCAGTAACTTTAGGCATTCAAGTTTAACCTTTTGACCTCTAGCAAGTCCTTGCTGAACCCCAGGCACAACATATGGCACCACTATTTGCATGTTCATGATCACAGAAAATAACTACCAGAAAAGATAGTATATACAATTGCCTATGTGAAAGAATCCAAATAAACAGGCACAACTGCTTATATGTAACTTCTAAGCTGCAGCATTGCTTATATGTAACTTTAAACACCAAATATATAATTCAAGGTGCTTTCCATTTTGGCAATACAAATACTTTAGTTCAAGAATAACCCAGACTGTTTACCTAAGACCAAACTGTCCCAGGTCTGAACTAACTGATACCTTCCCCACTCATACACTTGATAAAATGGTACTGGGAATCAGTGCCACTCTGGGAACATGGCTATGATTATCGTCAAATCTGAACAAGACACTGGGAGTCATTAAATCTGGTAATTGTGAGTCTTCACCTGTTCAGCATAATGAGTACAGGATTCTAACACAATAAAAGAACTTCAGAGACCCAACAATATTAAAAAGGTCGAAATGTTGCCTATTTTAAAATTTATAGAGCAGAATCAGGATTTAGCATTATCAGCTAGTTCAATAGTAGAATAGATTAACATCTAAAATACAGAAGCATGGAAATTGCATGTGGAATTTGACAATAAAACAGGCAAGTGTTACATGCTAGCCCAGTGTTTCTCAAATTTGGGATGCCAGTTGTGTAGGGAAAGCCTCTGGAGGGCCGAGCCGGGCGGTTTGTTTACCTGCTGTGTCTGCAGGTCTGGCCAATCGCAGCTTCCACTGGCCGTGGTTTGCTGCTCCAGGCCAATGGGAGCTGCTGGAAGCAGCAACCAGTATGGCCCTCGGCCCACACCACTTCCTACAGCTCACATTGGCCAATAGAGACTATAACTGAGAGATCCAGTGCTGTATTTTATTTCTGTCTTCTTTATTGATTGACCTCATCATGATCACCTCCTTTTCATAATCATACAACTGTTGACAGAAATGACTGATCCAGTCCTGAAATCTACCGCTCAGCTGATATTGCCAGTCACACTTAGAAATGTCTTGGTCAATAGCACAAAATATTGCATTTATTAATCACATTCTACAATAGACACATGGAAAAATAGCAGCACAGATTATGGGAAAATATGCTAATATTGCATTTCTAAAGAAAGAAATCCCTTCCCATCCTTTGTTTGTACAATTTAAAACAATTAAAAAAGGTGTGCAAATATTCGAATTTTTTTCATTTAAATCCTATCAACTCAGGACTATATCTAAACTTGTAATTCCTCCCTCTCCTGCTGCTTCTGAGGCTTTAAGATAACAAAAGCACAGTTGAGCATTGCTTATCTGAAACACTATTAAACAAAAGGATTTATTCCCCAGAACAGCAAGTCCAAAATAATGTCCAGTATACCCACTCAAATTTGTAAAATCTCTTTTCTTTCAAAATTAGATCATAAACAATTTTTATATTTAAAAATCAGCTGTCAGGTTCATTCTTCAGAGAAATGAAGCCCTGACAGTGGATGGAACTACATGAGTTCAGTTTGATGCTGAAAACCCATTAAGTTTTATCCACAGATAGAACATTCTTTTCAAGTGATCACCCACCATTCTCTCTCTTTCTCTCTCCTGATTGCCCCTATTTTGATATTTTGGACTAGATTCAACCCTGGTTTCAATGATTTATGCTGATATAATCTAGGGTGCAGAGCCCTCCATCAGTGACAAATGCACACGGATGCAGAGTCCAAGAAGTTGCTGATGTTGGCAAGAAGGAAAGATATGGGGAGGAAAGGAAGAGGTGTGTGGCCAGGGAGATAGCATTATCAGCCTCAATTGCTGGGGTTATTATGGAGCCACAACCTAAAGTTGCTTTTCTGTACAGGCAACCTTGGAGGAGAATGTTGATGTAAACATCACCCTGCCCTTTCTCTGATGTGAATCTCCTAGAGAGTAGTGCCCCACCAGCACAAGGGATAAAATCTGCACTCCCTGATAGCAGCAGAGAAGATCCAAATCATGCTGCATTCCTTGAAAATGTTGGATTTACTCACAAGAGTTTGCAAGGTCTGCATTTCTCACAAGTGACTGCATGAAACAGAACAAGAGAGGAGAGATAGCTCAGTGGTTTGTGCATTGACCTGCTAAACCCAGGGTTGTCAGCTCAATCCTTGAGGGGGCCACTTCGGAATCTGGGGCAAAATCAGTACTTGGGCCTGCTAGTGAAGGCAGGGGGCTGGACTCAATGACCCAGCAGGGTCCCTTCCAATTCTAGGAGATAGGATATCTCCATTATTATTTTATTTTTATTTATTTATTTATAATAGTCTCTCCTCTGCCTGATGGACTGTATAGCACTTATTAATTTGTGAAACAAAGTCCTTTAAGGGGGATTGCCATCACTATATTTGTCTCATCAAGGAATATGTTATAAGGGACACTGATCTGCCTCTGGGGAGGTGAATAAGAGTCTTCCTACCCTGTCACAGTCCACTCAAGAAGCTCACAGCTGCAAACCCTGTAAGCAGAGACTGCTGGATCCACATAGTAAGTCACCCAAGAGAGAGCCAGGAGGAGGTTTGGACATGCTATCTCCCCCCTGCGTCACATTCAAGGGGAGGATTCTAACCAGCTTAATGTTTAAAGCTACTTTAAAGCTACTACTGCAGCCCTGAGCTCAGGAGAGTATAGGGATTACTGTCCCATTACACCATGGCCTTTGAATGGGATTGGTGCACAAGAGGCTTCTCAGGAACACAACAATAGGGCTAAGTTTCTAAGGCCTAAGTAAGCTATAATTATCTGTGATTGTAGTTATTTTCCCCCAGATGTTTCAGTGTAATGTTTTCCCAGGTTGAATACAGGTTGTCTCCATTTCTAACTTTAGTCCCTTTGAATTATTTATCTGACCTCTCTGATGTTTAGTATTAGCTGTGAAACTCATTAATATGCTGTTTACCTCATTTGCTCATCATTAATTAAGATGTTAAAAAAGATCAGATCTAAAACTGATCTCAGTGACATCCTATTACACCCACCCTTTGCTCCTTTGCTTCATAACTCAATGAACACTGCTGTTTATCATTACCTTTTATTTATGCTCCTTCGGCAGTTTTCAATCCAGGAGACAGTGCTGACATACAAGCCAATTTAAATTAATTATTCAAGTGAAACCTTGTTGGTCATTGCTTTACTGAAGTCCTGATATAACAAATACTTTAGAGTCCAGATATGTTGCGACTGCTGCATTCCCCTTGTTAGCCTAAATTTTTAATTATGATTTTTTTTTAAATAATCATGTTTGGCATTATTTATGCTTTATATTCCTCTATTTATTGGTCAATCATCTTTGGATGTTAACATATGCAATATTCGTTTCAATATTTTACTCAGACCTTGTTATAACCTTAGTCCCAGATCTGGACCTTAGCGTCCAAAATATGGGGGTTAGCATGAAAACCTCCAAGCTTAGCTACCAGCTTGGACCTGGTACCTGCTGCCACCACCCAAAAAATTAGAGTGTTTTGGGGCACTCTGGTCCCACTGAAAAACCTTCCCTGGGGGACCCCAAGACCCAAATCCCTTGAGTCTCACAACAAAGGGAAATAATCCTTTTTCCCTTCCCCCCTCCAGGTGCTCCTGGAGAGATACACAGACACAAGCTCTGTGAATCCAAACAGAGTGACTTGCCCTCTCCGTTTCCAATCCTGGAAACAAAAGCACTTTCCTCTTCACCCAGAGGAAATGCAAAATCAGGCTAGCAAATCCAACCCACACACAGATCTCCCCTGATTTCTTCCTCCCACCAATTCCCTGGTGAATACAGATTCAATTTCCCTGAAGTAAAGAAAAACTCCAACAGGTCTTAAAAGAAAGCTTTATATAAAAAAGAAAGAAAAAATACAAATGGTCTCTCTGTATTAAGATGATACAATACAGGGCAATTGCTTAAAAGAATATTGAATAAACAGCCTTATTCAAAAAGAATACAAATCAAAGCACTCCAGCACTTATATTCATGCAAATACCAAAGAAAAGAAACCATATAACTTACTATCTGATCTCTTGGTCCTTACATTTAGAAACAAAAGATTAGAAAACAGAACTACTTCTCCAAAGCTCAGAGAAAGCAGGCAGCCAGAAACAAAGACCTCAGACACACAATTCCCTCCACCCAAAGTTGAAAAAATCCAGTTTCCTGATTGGTTCTCTGGTCAGGTGTTTCAGGTGAAAGAGACATTAACCCTTAGCTATCTGTTTATGACAGACCTGAAGTTAGAATTCTTGGACATTACTATAATTGCTTGGATCGTGCTTTTGATCAGTAACATATTTTGTTCCAGTGGGTGCTCCTCAATACTCCATTTTCAGAAATAACTGGCAGTTCAGTAAATTCCCTTTGGATTCTGTGGTGCATAATGACCAGAACTGGTGATTTGTATATTCAGTTTCTCCCAAGTATTGTCTTAACAGTTTCTTTTAAATCAAAAGCTATCTTGACATGGTCTTCATTTCTTCTTAGTTGTCCTAAATCCTTTTGGTTTCTGTTTCTTGTTAAGGAATATGGAGTTAAAAAGCAGCTCAGTAGTTCTGCAATTCCAGCAACATTACTAGTTTGATCTCCCCTCTTCATTTATTAATGGCGCTATTTTCTCTTGCATTTAGTTTCACCCAAATGTCTTTGTAAATGCTCTTCTCTTTTAGCAAGTATTAGCTCCCCATTCTGGTGTGCTGGTCTTATTTTTTCTTTACAAGCTTCTGTATATTCTGGTGTCCTATCTTTTCTTCATATCCAATCCAGGATACATTTATTTATTTTGCTGTAAGATCTTTGAACAGAATACCAATGGTACAAATCCTCCTTCATTGACCTAACAAGTTTTTTTTATCCTTCTCTTTTCTATGATGCAAACCTCCCTGTCACATTTGCTGTTTCTTTTCCTTTGCATTTCCCTTTTTTCAGTGCATTGATAAGTGAGCTATGGAATATTTAAATATGCTCTAGGTTCATATGCTTTAATGTTTCCTGACTGAATTTTTTATTTCTCTATATTTGGATTTAGTGAAATCCAGTACCTTTAATGTGGGAGATATTTTTATTCGCTTGACAAACATCTTCAAAACTGAGCAGTTATTTGGTTGCTCAGCTGGGGATACCATAAAGGATTGGATTTTTCAGAAGTGTTCACCCCCCATCCTCTAACAATCAGGATTCTTTTAAGGTATCCTCAAATGAAGATACCCCAAATCACTAGCCACTCTAAAATTTAGGCCTAATTTTTTTCAGAATATGATCAATTCAAGAGATCATTTGCAGCAAACACCCTGTTTGACTTAAACTCAGAATCTAGTCAGAAGTTAAGTTCCACAGGAGCTGCCTCCCAACCATACCAATAGGAAAGAATTTTTTTTTTTATTAAGTCAGATGGGACCATTAAATCATCTAATCTGATCTCCTGTACCTCAATGCCTCTTACATTTTACCCAATACAAGATTTGCCTCTTTAAAAGGCAAAGAAAGACGGTTCTACATACTTTGGTATATCTGAAATGAGAACTATTCATATAAAAACACCATTAATTCTTGGCTTTCTTGACAATGAAATTGTGTCCTCTACATAATTTAATAATCTTTTTGGTGACCCATGCATGTTCAGCTGTATTTATCACCCAGAAGGTTTCATGAAATATCCTGTAATTTCCAACTCCTCTACAGTTCGTTTAGTAATTTTTCATTCTCACTCTCCTCCTGTCCTGGAGGTGAGTAACAGATACCCACCACCATTTCTCTTTTGCTTGCCATTGGTTATATCCTTACCCAACTCCTCAACTTCATAAATACCTTTGATATTTAATCTAATATGTATATAAAATAGTTATTATAAAAGATTTTAAATTGTTAAACTAAAAGATGTCCAACAAGGTAAATATACTATAAATCTAAGTTTTATTTCTCTTTACCTCTTACAGTAATATTAGTTTGTGTAATATGTTAAGCCTAATAGCTCAACAAATATTGTGCTTTGTTGCCCACCACTGAATCACCATCACCCTTTAACTCCCTCCACTGACTCCTCCTTCTCCTTAACAAAGTTTATACTTATTGTCGTACCTACAAATCTGTTCCCACCTACTTCTCTAATCTAATTTCTTACCATAAGGCTTTGACTACTTCAGTGTGACAATCAGTATAAGTGCCTTATTCATCTCCTCCCTTTTGTGCCCTTTCCCATGTGGTTCCATAAGCAAACATTTCACTCCCATCACCTCCTTCTCTGGATTCAAGTCCCATCTTAAGATTTTCTTCTACTCTGCCCACACCAAGTGATGTACATATAGTAGAAAAAAAAAATCTAAAAGTGAATCCTTCTGGTTTTCAGTACAAATCTTCATCTTTGTTGTTGTTTTATACTCTGAACAACCCAGAAAAGGAATGCCTGCATTGTATCCTGTATAGTGTATGCACACTGTTGAGACTCAAACAATAAAATAACATTTCATAATTTTCTTGAGGAATTAAGTTTCAGTCCTCTGACTAGCAATATGTTATAATCTATCTTCATAAATGATTATCTGTTAACCAAGCTCTTTGACATGATATATCTCAAGTACTCTCTAGAGGCTTAGTGTAAAACAGCCTTTCCTGGGTCCTGAATCATACCATAGGGAGACCTATGAATTGGCGGCACATCATTTTGTACATCACTGTACAGGAGGATTTTGCTGGGGTGGGGTGTGTATGTGTGCGCGAGCGCACGCTAATACTGGTCCACTGAGGCAAGCTAGAATTAATGCAACTTATTTAAGAATATATACAATCATGTTTCCATGCATTGAGAAGTCAGCCAGTCTGGCAGCAGATAACTTTTCTAGATAAAGGTCAATATTTGTTTCATATCAGAGGTCAAGATACTGCTTGTGTTGCTGAAATTGATTAGATTGCTATATAAAGAGGCTTACTAGTTTTGGAAAGGGCCCAACAAAACAGTACAACTTTCAGATACACATTCAGAAACCACCATTAGTATAAATGCAGCTACTTGCTTGTTAGGTGTTTCAGGAAGAGACCACAATACACATGATCTGTACTGGCTATCAGCTGATTTCAATGTGATGGTTAGAGCCATTGAAGTCTATGGATAGCTTTGATAAAAAAAAAATCAATTGCATGATATGGGCCATAAAGTTTATGCCATTTTAAAGGGAAGAAAGGAGATCCCGAGCTCAGAACTCAAGTATTAATGACCAGGTAGAGGTGCACTGTGGTGGAGCAGGCCATCATGATGTGTTGTCCAAGTGGGTTGTGAAAGGGTAAATGGGCAGTCTATGTTTTTTGTATTAAAATTCCTTTATGAGTCCTAAGGAAAGATAGGAAAAGAGACACCAATGGTAAGGATTGTTTTCTTGTTCTTCCTTTTAATTGCCCTTATCTTGAAAGAAAAATGATTTAGGTATTTTTAACCTTCGGGTAACATGTTCCTGAAATTTTCTTTTGAGCTGGGGGAGACTTCATTTTAGATCAGGTGGAAGGTGCTAATTGGTCAGAACATGTTAGGCGCAGGGATACAAGGTAAACAGACTACAAAGCTGGGATCTAGACCGGACATCTGTATGGTTTTGGAGCTCAGAACACACAATGGACTGAGGCATGTTTCAAGGAGATTGCTTCAGCCTGGGACATTAGGTCACCTCAGGAGTTCATCCTAGCTTGATCAGCTTACTCCAGTCTTAAGGACCCACCTTAGTTTCAGAAGCTTAGTTTGAGTGAGGTGTCTGGTCTACACTAGGATCTAAAGCTGGTGGATTTCAATTATAAGCCATTTTGCCTCAAAGAAAGCTTACCAAGCAGTGCTTATTTCTTATTAAGTGGCCATTAGAATTTTGAAGCTTAAATTAACACTCTTATAAAACTTAAAATACCATTTTTTCTCTATTTTTTTCAAGGACTCCTGATTTTTTTCCTGCATGTTTTCCTTCATTATGACCACAAGTGAGACATAGTTGGCAACAGCTGATTTACTTTTTAAGCTGATTGTTTTTAATACCTGTTCCCCAACTGTTATCTCTGACTTGCCCTTCTTATGACCTCATCAGAGCAAGGAATGGATCTTCCTATCTCTGTATACAGCACCTACAATGATTTGGAAGCTACTGAAATACAAGTTAATAATAACAGTAAACAATCATGGAGCCACTATTTTGCAATAAGTTTTCCATTCTCCAGAACCAGTTCACCCTTAAAACATTAGCACTGTACTAAAAGATAGCTAAGTTGCCAGAATATATTTAACTCGCTTACAAAATCACAAACATTTGTTTTACAGATTTTAAATATTAATCCATAATTTTTTAAGAAATGGAAAGCAAGCAGCATATATGAAGCTTCATTATGTGACTCATCAGCATATCAACAGACTTTGCACTTAAAATTTTGCCTGGGGGAAACCATCACAATATAACAGCAGTTCCTATATTCACAGAAAAGGGATTTCAGAGGAGACACAGCAACAAAAATATGAATTTCAAAATAATCATTCACATAAAACTTTAGAGAGATTTGTACTTATTGCCAGGACAAAAGAAATAGCCAAGCAAGATATCTTCATGACATAACAATCTATAACATAACCAGAGCGTCTACAAGAAAATGGCATGAACTATCATGGAATCCTATCCATAAAAAACACTGATTTCAAAAATTTGGACACAAAACCAGAGACTCCTTGCCCAAGGAATAATTTTTTTTCTGAGCAGTAGAATAGATTTTTCTGTCTCTTGGGTTATGCTTTGCTACTACACATTACACATGCATACGGCCCTGATCGTGTAATTAAAGACCATCTGTGTGCATATGCATCACGTGGCCAAATTAAGGTTGCACAGACATTTCCTTACTTTTCAGTTCAGAACTTTGCAGCCTTCAGAACACTTTTTGGCATGTAATATAAAATATTCTTGTAACATACATCATATGTAAACGTATATAAGCCATATGTACATATGGAAATAGTATAGAATGATCACATGTATTTATGTATGCAGTGTTGTTGTAACTGTCTCAGTCCCCATGATATTGGAGACACAAGATGTTTGAGGAAATATCTTTTCCTGGACCAACTTTTGTTGGGGAAAGAGACAAACTTTCAAGCTTACACGGAGCTCTTCTTCAGGTCTGGGAAACATACTCAGAGTGTCAAAGCTAAATACAAGTTGGAATAGATTGTTTAGCATAAGTAGTTAACATATCCAATAAAAGATATTACCTCACCCCACCTTGTCTTTGTATTTATGACAGAGTGCTAGCTGTAGTAGCTTAGTCACTTAAATAATTGCATAATGGAGAAGATTACAGGCTTAACTGGAATCAACTAACCTATAGTGGTGGGGATTGTAGATACTTGGGGCAGTGGTTGGGCTAATGAAGATATTAGCTCAATAAGGGGAAGATCTATAATTTGCAGCAACAAGAAATAAGCTCAGAAAGCAAGCCAGGTGTGGTAGAGAAAAATGAGTGGTAAGCTTCTCCTGACACATGTCTGTGCTTTGTTCTGCAGTGTTTGGAATCAAAATATTAAATGTACACTTTTGGAGAAAAGGACTGTGTGTATGTTGTGAATGAGAGATCATGCAAATAGGCCAGGCAACATGGTACGCCAGGTAGTTGAGGGAGCACCCTGTGAGACATGGGGTCTTGTTCACAGTTTTAACCCTTCCAGTCTAGAGAAGTAGTCATGAGTGAAAACAACACTAGGATAGGGGATCCACACACGATGGATGAGATGCTGCGGTGTCTTATTGAACAGCAACAAGAGATGCAGAAGTCCCAGCAAGCAGAAAAACAAACACTTCTGGGCTGTCAAGCAAAATAGTAAGAGGTCTTACAGCAGTTCAGCAAGGAACATTCTCAGGTATATCAGCAGCTCTTGAAAAGGCTAGTGAGTGTCAATGAGGAAACTGAGCATTGGGTGGTATGCCTGGGACTATGTAAGATGGCCCCAGGGTATGATCCTGGCACTCTTCTGATAATGTTTCAGCAGGTGGCTATGAGTGCTGGATGGGACAAAGGAGCATCGGTGGTGCAACTAGCCCCTTACTTGAGCAGTGAGGACCAGGTGACTTATATGGCCCTACACAAGCACCAAGCCAAGGACTATAACAGACCGAAGGCCCCTGCTTTGGATAAAGTGGGCCTGCTGGCGGAGAAACACCACCAATGATTTAGGGCAACCAGATTCACACAAAACTATCAGACTACGGCAACCAGAAAAAAAAACAAAAAGCAGAGTCCAGAAAAAAACAGAACACAGAGGCCATAATAGACTCAATTATTCTGGAGCAATTCACAAAGAGTCTCCCCAACACTGTGAAAGTTTGGATTTGAAGGCACAAACTGGAGTCATTGGTGGCTGCTGTAAAGTTAACAGAGTAGTGTGTGGAGGTGGACTTTCCAAGAAAGGAGCTCCAAACCTACCCCAGAAAGGGTGGGGGGGGGAGAAGTTTGAGGACATGGTGGTGATGGGGAACTTCAACTACCCAGACATCTGTTGGAAAAATAACACAGCAGGGCACAGATTATCCAACGAGTTATTGGAATGTATTGGAGACTTTTTTTTTATTTCAGAAGGTGGAGAAAGCTACTAGGGGAGAGGCTGTTCTAGATTTGATTTTGGCAAACAGAGAGGAACTGTTTGAGAATTGGAAAGTGAAAGACAGCTTAGGTGAATGTGATAATGAAATGGTAGAGTTCATGATTCTAAGGAATGGTAGGAGGGAGAACAGCAAAATGAAAACAAAGGATTTCAAGAAGGCAGACTTTAGCAAACTCAGGGAATTGGGAGGTAAGATCCCATGGAAACAAGTCTAAAGGGAAAAACAATTAAAGACATTATTTAGAACAGAAGAGAAAACTATCCCACTCTGTAGGGAAGATCAGAAGTATGGCAAGAGATCACCATGGCTTAACCAGGATATCTTCAATGATCTAAAAATTAAAAAAAGAGTCCTACAAAAAGTGGAAACTAGGTCAAATTACAAAGGATGAATATAAACAAATAACACAAGTATGTAGGGACAAAATTAAAAAGGCCAAGGCACAAAACAAGATCAAACTAGCTAGAGACTGTCCCTGCCTGCAGGTATATGGGATCTTGGGGAGCAATTACCACACAGGTGGGGTGCAAAATAAACTTTATTAAGGAAATGCAAAAACAGGGAAAATTTAATAGTGAGGGGTATGGGGTTTGTTAAGGTAGGCAATTGGGGAGGGAGTTCTTTTAGTATAGTATAGGGGGTTTCAATAGTGGGGTACAATACAGTGGGGTACAATACAGCTGGTAACCAACTAACACTGAAGTATAAATGTAACAGGTAGCTAACAATTTCTAGGTAAAGGGTGTGTCACAGCAGCATATAACCAACTAACAGTTATGGGTAAAATGTGTTAAATAACCAACAACTTTAGGTAAAAATGTGTCACAGTGGTGTAAATATAAATGTGAGGTGTGTGAGAGAGAAAAAGGGTAACCAATGGGGTTTTATGCTAGACTTCAGTAATACAATTGAGGTTTGGCAGCAGTAGGAGCGGGGTGAACACGTGGGGGAAGGGATTAAAAGAGAGAGAGAGAGAAAGGCAGTGGTAGAGGAATGAGGTTAGGGGATGGGGGAAGAGGAGCACGTGGTGGAGCAGAAACCAAAGATAGAGGCGCTACAGAGGGAGATTTAAACTCAGGGAGACACAGAGAGCAGACAGGCTGCAAGTTTAAACAGCAGAGAGACTGCAATGAGTGACTCTGGAGCTCGGGGGGGGGGGAATTGGGGCAGTGGGAAGACAAATTTAAATAGTAAAAACCTTATCTATCCCCTAACTTAATCAAACTTATATAAAATGACAAGCAGCTACAGAATACAACCAGGCAATGATTTTCTAAACTTATCTTAACCAACAATTAGGCAACACAACAAATATCACAGAAACTTACAAGCTCTACAATCTTAACAAACTATGACTTATTAAAAAAAAACCAAGACCTATGGCGCACCTTATGCTATGGGGAGGTTACAGAGGGCAGAGTGGTATGTATCCAGGACCCAGCTCCAAAGGAAGCCAAGGGATGGTAGCTACAGCGGTGGATACAGCTGAAAGCAGAGAGCCCCAAGGCAAAGCCCACAGGAGCAGAGCTTAGCAGTGGCAAAGAGCCCTGTAGTTTAAGAGAGGTTTTAAGACACAGACCAAGGTTTAGCTTGAGTCTGTGTGCTGGGGAAACAGAGCCAGCAGCTAAAATAATAGAAAGTTAGAAAGTTTTACAGAGGGATTCTTACCAGTCCCCAAGGCAGCAGCAAAGGCAGAAGCAGCAGCAACATCAGAAGAGGCAAGGAGGGTTCGGTACAGTCTCAATAATCAGGAGATCTCTCAGGTAGCAATTCGTTTTTCGTGGGGGGGGGGTTCAAAAACGGGGGTACGCTCAAAAATAAAACGAGAGCGGAGAAAGGACCCCCCAGAACCCCTGGCTGATCAGACCAGGCAGCAATGCAGGAACCTTTCTGAGGTGTGTTTCAAAAATGTCTGGTTTTAAAGGCAAACTTGGGCAGTTTCCCACCAGTAATCCTGATAGGCTCCCTCTGTCACAGGGGAGGGGGCACAGGGGAAAAACTGAAGGTAAGCCCAGAGACATGCCTGGACATAGTCCTGTGCAATAGGTGACTCAAGAGCACATGAGACTATGACTCATGCCCAGGATCTTAAAACCACAATAGGCCTTGCAGCTCTGGACATTGCCTACCCTACACCAAGCCCAGGTTCAACGAGGTGATAACAGGACTAACCCTTTGAAAAGGGCAGTGGTCCCACTTAGCATGCAGCACAAGTGGCCATCCCTTTGAGAAGGGCAATGGCTCTTGTTAAACAACTTAAGGGGCCCTCCCTTTGAGAAGGGCAGTGGCCCTGGTAAACAACTTAACAGCCAGGGAAGGGCGGCCACAGGAGAACAGAAAACAAAATGGAGTCTGGGGAAACAAAATGGAATAGGGGAATAGCTGTAACTGACAGAGACATAAAGGGTTACAAGAAAACATTCTATAAATACATTAGAAGGAAGAGGAAGACCAAAGACAAGGTAGGCCTGTTCCTCAATGGGGGGAGGGGGAATAAAAACAGACAATGTGGAAATGGCAGAAGTGCTTAATGACTTTGTTTCAGTTTCCACCAAGGAGGTTTGTGGTGATTGGACATCTAACGCAGTGAATGCTAGCGAAAATGAGGTAGGATCAAAGGCTAAAATAGAGAAAGAACATGTTAAAAATTACTTAGACAAGTTAGATGTCTTCAAGTCTGATGAAATGCATCCTAGAATACTCAAGGAGCTGACTGAGGACACATCTGAGCCAATAGCGATTATCTCTGAAAAATCATGGAAGACAGGAGAGATTTCAGAAGACTGGAAAAGGGCAAATGTAGTGCCAATCTATAAAAAGAGAAATAAGGACAACCTGGGGAATTACAAACCAGTTAGCTTAACTTCTGTACCTGGAAAGTACCTGGAGCAAATAATTAAGCAATCAATTTGCAAGCATCTTGAAGATAATACAGTGATAAGTAACAGTCAGCATGGATTTGTCAAGAACAAATCATGTCAAACCAACCAGATTGCTTTCTTTGACAGGATAACAAGCCTTGTAGGTAGAGGAGAAGCAGTAGACATGGATATCTTGACTTTAGAGAAGTTTTTGATACTGTCTCGCATGACCTTCTGATAAATAAACTAGGGAACTGCAACTTAGATGGAGTTACTATAAGGTGGATACATAACTGGTTGGAAAATCATTTCCAGAGAGTAGTAATCAGTGGTTCACAGTCATGCTGAAAGGGAATAACAAGTGGGGTCCTGCAGGGATTGGTTCTGGGTCCGGTTCTGTTCAATATCTTTATCAATTATTTAGATAATGGCATAGAGAGTATGCTTATAAAGTGTGTAAATGATACTAACCTGAGAGAGGTTGCAAATGTTTTGGAGGATAGGATTATAATTCAAAATGATCTGAAAAAAATGGAGAAATGGTCTGAAATAAATAGGATGACATTCAACAAGGACAAATGCAAAGTACTCCATTTAGGAAGGAACAATCTGTTGCACACACACACACACACAATGGGAAATGACTGCCTAGGACGGAGTACTGAGGAAAGGGATCTGGGGCTCATAGTGGACCACAAGCTAAATATGAGTGAACAGCGTAAACCTGTTGAAAAAAAAGCGAACATCATTCTGGGATGTATTAGCAGGAGTGTTGTAAGCAAGACAAAAGAAATAATTCTTCCACTCTACTCTGCACTGATTAGACCTCAACTGGAGTATTCTGTCCAGTTCTAGGCATCACATTTTAGGAAAATTGTGGACAAATTGGAGAAAGTCTGGGGAAGAGCAACAAAAATGATTAAAGATATAGAAAACATGATCTATGAGGGAAGATTGAAAAAAATTGAGTTTGTTGAGTCTGGAAAAGAGAAGACAGAGGTATAGGATAACCATTGTGAAGTACATAAGAGGTTGTTACAAGAAGGAGGGAGAAAAATTCTTATTCTTAACCTCTGAGGATAGGACAAGAAGCAATGAGCTTAAATTGCAGCAAGGGAGATTTAGGTTGGACATTAGGAAAAACTTCCGAACTGTCAGGATGGTTAAGCACTGGAATAAATTGCCTAGGTGGGTTGTGGAATCTCCATCATTGAGGATTTTTAAGATCAAGTTAGACAAAACACCTGTCAAGGATGGTCTAGATAATACTTAGTCCTGCCATGAGTGCAGAGGACTGGGCTAGATGACCTCTGGAGGTCCCTTCCAGTCCTATGATTCTATGAAAGAGGGTAGGGCTCAGATGGGGAGGAAGAACATCCCCGGGGGGCAATTAAAGCTCTCAAATAAACTAAAGGGGTAGAGTGCTAGCTGTAACAACCTGTTCACTTAAGTAATTGCTTACAGGAGAAGTGAATGGGCTTAACTGGAATCAATTAACCTGTAATGGTGAAGATTCTTGACCTTTGGGGTCAATGGTTGGGCTAATGAGGTAATTAGCTCAATATGGGGAAGATACAGAATTGGAGAAGAAACAGGAGAAGGAAGAGCTCAAAGAGAGCTAGGTACAGTAGAGAAAGCTGGGTTCCAGGCTCCTCCTGACAGATGCCTATGTTATGTTCTGCAATGCTGGGATCTAAAGATTAAAGGTACTCATGGGGGGAAGAAATGGACTGTATGCTGTGAATAAGACCACGCAAAAAGTCCAGGCAGTACAGCACCTGAGGTAGAGGAGGGAGCACATTGTGACAACATAATATTTTATGTATGGAAATAAGGCAAAAAGATGAAGAAACTGTCTGCTTAAAATAAAGCTGAACTACCTCTCTTCTCTTGCGGTGCTGATAAATTTTTATTTTCAACCCGCACTTAAGTAGCAAATATCAATTACATGCAGGGGCGGCTCCAGGCACCAGCATGCCAAGCGCGTGTCTGGGGCAGCAAGCCACGTGGGACGCTCTGCCAGTCGCCACAAGTCAGCAGGCAGGTTGCCTTTGGCGGCATGCCTGCGGAGTGTCCGCTGGTCCCGTAGCTTCAGTGGACCTCCAGCAGGGGCGCCGCCAAATCCGCGGGACCTGAGACCTCCCGCAGATAAGCCGCCGAAGGCAGCCTACCTGCCATGCTTAGGGTGGAAAAATACCTAGAGCCATCCCTGATTACATGCTGTATCTTTTGTGAGATTCCATTGTGTTCAAACTGCCTAAATCTCTTCAGCATGCTAATATGTAAATAGGAACTCTAATTAGAATAGAACCAAGGTGCTGCCTTCAGAGCTGGGTGGTTGGAGAGCAGTGCTTGTTGGCTGAGCGGCCAACTCTGAAGGGGGTGCCCTGCCAGCAGCAATACCATACCATGCCATCTTTATTTCTGCACTGCTGCTGGTGACTCCCAGCCAGCAGCCGCTGCTCTCCAGTTGCCTAGCTCTGAAGGCAGTGCTGCCAGCAGCAGTGCAGAAGTGAAGATAGCAGTACCACAATCCCCCCTACAATAACCTTGCAAACCCCACCCCCACACACAACTCCTGTTGGGGTCAGGACCCCTACAATTAAAATACTGAAATTTTAGATTTAAATAGCTGAAATCATGAAATTTTTTAAATCCTATGGCCGTGAAATTGACAAAAATGGACTGTAAATTTGTTGGGGGGGGCTCTCTCTCTCTCTCTCTCATTTTATATATATATATATATATATATATATATATATATATATATATATATATATATATATATATATATATATATATAAAATAAAATATATATATATATATATAAATAAAATGAGAGAGAGAGAGAGAGAGAGCCCCCCCCAACAAATTTACAGTCCATTTTTGTCAATTTCACGGCCATAGGATTTAAAAAATTTCATGATTTCAGCTATTTAAATCTAAAATTTCAGTATTTTAATTGTAGGGGTCCTGACCCCAAAAGGAGTTGTGTGTGGGGGTGGGGTTTGCAAGGTTATATATAATATATATATATAATGATCATACTGTCCACTTCAGGACAATATTTGATATTGCTTTACTATAACTCCTCTGTTTATTGTAGTACATTTTAATTAAAATTCTAAAAAGACATAGTGCTGGTATAGGTGATAAGCAGAGTTAGTAGAAACCCACACCAGTTCTACCTACTTTAAAAGTAGACCAACCAATGCACCCTGGGAGTTTTCTAAACTCTCTCACATACCTCCTTCTGTTGCCAAGCAGAGATCTCTCCCCTTTTTCATCAGGCGATGCAAGCTCTCCAAAAAGACTAGAGTAGAGATCAGACCATGGTTCTGTCCCATCTTCCCCATTCCTTCATCCCCCTACTATTTGATAGAAGGATTAGGAAACAGTAAGCCTTCAGTTAGTAGCCATTCCTGAAAACATTACCAGAAATAGTGCTCGCTACTGTGAGTATTCGCATTCATTTCCATTGGGTCCCAGCACCATTGACTTCAATGGGACCATTCTTGATTACAAGCATTATGCCCAGTAGTGTTTTCAGGATGAGATCTGTGATAGAATTTAGATTCCAGGACCCCACATAAATAGGTAGGGCTATTTTGCTCAGTGATCTAGCAGTTGGACAAGCTCCAATTCAGGATGATACAAGATTGGAAGTCTTAAAGCCAAAAGAGGAGCCTGAGTGGAGATCTTGCAGAAAAATCATAAATACAGCCAGCACAGGAGCAAACTAAGTGTTTTGTTTGGTTTTAAATTAAGAATAAAGGAAAACTCTGTGTGTACATGTACACAATATGTTGAAAGGTGGATGGGAAATCAGCCATTTCACAGAGATGTTAGGAAACAAAATTCTGCTTATTTCTGTACTGCAGATTTTGCATCAATTCTCTAGCCATATAAGCAACTTCTATAGATATTAGCATGAATTCTGTCATGTACGAGTAGCAGAACATTAGAGTTGAAGTGCACCATGAGATCTGAACAGAATTTAAGTTACAATAGGACAGACTGTACTGTTTCTATGAACACCACTGTTGTTCTTTTTCTCCACTCAGTACACATTGCTTGTATGAGTAGCCACCTAAATCAGTTTTTAACTTTTGTAAATATTAGGAAACAGAGGTAAATCAGAACCACACACATGCACAAAACAGCCCAAAATCTGGTTGTAAATCCAGATCCAAACTTCCCTCCAGGGTTCAGCTATGTCATTAATATAAAATATAATATAGTTCAGTCTAACTGCAAGCCTGTGAAATAACTGAGAATCTGCTTCTGAATATTTCCAAGATGTGGGAGAGCTTGAATCCCAGCTTTTGGTTCTAAGGAAATCTTTTAGGAACATTTTTTTTTTTTTTGGATTCATGGAGACTTAATTTAAAATACATATGTGTGTGGTACTTCCTAAACAGTACTTCCTAAACATTAACCATTAAAAGGACAACATAAAAAACAAAGTACAGTACTTGTTTTTTACTTTTTATAAAGGCATCAAAGAAAAATGTAAAAAGGCAGACCTATTTGAAAAGTAGGTGCTTCACTGAACAAAGTGGTTCATTACAATCCTATGCCTCCTGGTAAGCAATTAGCAATCATAAATTATCAGAGACCACTGAGCCAATAAATGCACAATTATGAACAAAGACCACAAACATTCATAATGCCTGTAATTTTAACCTAAAACTTGAATAAGCCTGAATCAGTCAAGCCTTCTGATTTCAAACATTTGTATCAGATATCATAGACCCTAATGCCGTCAATTGCACAGTGTTCAGCTAACTATGATTTTAAATTTACACAGGTACTTTACATATTGTGGATTTTATGCAGACATTTTGTGAGAAGCTATGATTACTTTCCTACTACAATCCCTTAAGAACAGGGTCTGTTGTATTTCAAGTACGTAGCAGTGTAAATTCAATGAGATATTGTAGTGAACAGCAGGATGAGGCCCTTTTAAATAAAATAAATAGTCCTATCTAAAGCTAGTTAAAAATGTAGCCAATTAATGCACTTAGCCCTCTCCATAATAATGGTTTTAAAATATCCTGTGTTTCTTTGTATTCATTCTTTTATAATTATCAGTTTTATTTCTAAATTTAATTTTCTTTTGCTGTTCCTGAATTTAGCCATCAACATTTTAACCACATTATCACTTCTACAATAATCCTATAACCAAGCAGTGCCAATTGGAGATCCCCTTCAAACCAAATGTATCCACTGATATGAACCTTTTCTACATGAAGTATATGGGAAGGAGTCCATGGAGTTAGTAGTATGTGCTAGAATTTTTAACAAACTTCTTCCAAGCTAGGCAAAGCATTTAAAAATCTGTCCTATGATTCACGAAGGACAAAATGCAATTCCTTACTTCTATCAGTATGATGGGAAATAATGTCCATGAGCCAGACATTGATTTAAACTGAGACACCAGTAGGATACTGTACAGTAATTACTGCGGTCATCATTTCTTATTTCTGACATAATTCTATAATCAACTACCTTCCCCCTAGAAGGCAACATTTCTACATTATCTGCAGAAATCTTGCAGCATATTTACTAAGGTCCAATAATACAGTTAGCAAAGAAAAATAATGTTTCTTTTTTAAAATTTTCTCCTTCCATTTTTATGAGCAATTTCAGGGATAATTTGATCCACTTTTGGGGGGTAGGGATACAAATTTAGAACAAACAGAAGCGCTACTTCCCTCCAAATAAAGATACAGTAAATATTGGTAGTAGGTAATTTAAGATATTCCAATTTTTATATATTTTACTGTTCAAATTATACCTTATATAGCTATATATTGCCATATGCAGCATATTCTATATAAGCATATGCAGTAAGAATACAGTTTCTTCATAATACTATTAAATTATACAATTTTCAATATCTTCAATTATTCTAGCAAATAAGATATTACAGTAAAGGCAGCTAAACAGATGGATGAATGATAAATGTTATGATATGATGCAAAGATTTAGAATGCAAGAATGCGAATTCATTATGAACAGTGAAAATTCACATTTTTGTCTTTTCAGAAATGCTATGAAAAACAGGTATGTATAAATTTGAGCTATTCAGTATCTGCATTACTGAGTAAGCTGCAGGGTTTATTTACTGTATTTGTATGTATTAAATTTCTTGTTTTCTGTTGAGGCTCATATTTCTGCATCTCAATCTTTTATTTTCTCATTGTTGTCCGAGGTAGCGTTGTATTTTCCTGTTATTCAAGCACTCAGGAAAGTCTGGATTCTGTTTAAGTTTTTATATGGCACTTATCAATGGAGTATATAATCATCTCCCCAGAATTTAAAAAAAAAACAAAAACACAAAGGATGCTTCTCTCTCCCTTCCTGGTGTCTAGTAGTCACTGGATTATAGTTTTTATTGTTTGTTTATATTGATTCAAATACAAAAAAGCCTATCCACAGCTATAAGCACCCTGGCAATAATTCAGAACAATTGAGAAAATAATAACCATCCAGCAGCATGCTGAAGCTCCTACACAATAAAATTGTGTGCACTAAGAGCTTATTGTAGGAGACTGAATAAACAAGTTATGCAATTAGTTGTGTGCAGGTCAGATTAGTAGTCAGGCTTTTCTCATCTAGAAGTTAATGCCAGACAATGGAACTGTCTCCTGTACTCTGGAGGCTCAACTTAATTACTGATAACATTCTAATTCTAGCATATGTTAGACTTGGAGGCTATTTCTTCACAAAGGAAGAAGGTATGTTTAAAGTTAACTACCTCTAGGTAAGAAACACAGAGTAAAATCCTAGTGGAGACAAGCAATTTATAGTTTTCACTACATACCCAACACTCCACCCCAGTCTTCAACTTGACCTCCTAACTGATGCAATAACTGCAAATACCTTACCTTATCTAGGATGTTAACATTCTCCCTTCCCCTCCCCCACAGGAGAAGGCCACAGTTATTCTCTGAAAAAGTAGCAAAGACTTTTCAGGAATAGCATTTTGTTTTTCTCAGTCAATACAATAAGAATTACCAGGTCTATGTTCTGCAACTCTTGCTCATTAGTCAACCAGTCCTCTTAGGTATGTCTCCATGAACTGGGAGTCACACCCTCAGCTCAAGGTGTAGTTATCCAACTGGCTGAAATGACGCTGTGTGAAGAGGAATTTTGAGGAAATGGTACGTATCTGAGATGAAAAATAGGTAGACATATCTTTAGCTGCAAAATTAAAAGTTCTAAATTATTGCTTTTGCCATGTGGTTCAGATGCTGAGCAAGTAGGTAGCTATCTGCTGACCACCTAAGCAGTTTTTACTTTTCATGCAACATCAGAGGAAGCCACTTGACAATTTATAGCAGAGCTGCTATCTATGAATGACCTCCTTATTGTGTTTGGCTCTGCAAGTCTATTCTGCACTATAAACAATGGGTGGGGAATCAAGGGTGAAGAGCAAGAGTATTAAATGAAATTTAATACAGATAAATGTCAAGTTATACATCTAGGAACAAGGGCTGCAGGCCACCCCATGAAACGGAGGACTGTATGCTGAGAATCAGTGACTCTGAAAAGGATTTAAGGGCCATAGTGCACAAGCAACTTAATATGAGCTCCCAGCTTATGTTGTGGGAAAGAGACTAATATGATCCTTGGATGTACAAACAGGAGAGCAGTTTGCAGGGACGTGATTTAGTTCTTTATACAGCATTAGTGAGATGATATTGGAATACTACATCTAGCACTGGTGTCCACATTTTAAAAAGATGGGACAGAAAACAGCCACAAAAATTATTAGAGGGCTGGGGAAAATGCCTTACAAAGAGAGTCTTAAAATAAAGAGATTGAGCTCTTTATCATAAAGTAAACTAATAAGTGACTTGATCACACTGTATAGATACCTTCACAGGGAGAAAATACCAGAAACTAAAGAGATCTAGCAGAAAAAGCCATAACAATAACAAATGGCTTGAAGCTGAAGCCAAACAAAATCAAATTAGAAATGTTAACATTAAGGATGATTAACTATTGGACCAAACTATCAAGGAAAGTGGTGGATTCTCCATTGCTTGATGTTTTCAAATCAAGACTGGATGACTTTCTGCAAGGTTGTGTCAGTCAAATACAAGGAATTGGGCTCAATACAGGGAAACTGAATGAAATTCTATGGCCTGTGATACACAGAAGGTCAGACTAGATGATCTAATGCTCCCTTCTGGCCATAAATGCTATTAATCTATGGCTCTGCAGCGGTTTGAACCCTTTTGAAGTAAGATTTTTCATCTCAGATACATACCATTTCCTCAAAATTCCTCTTCACACAGCGTCATTTCAACCAGTTGGATACCTAAGCATTAATGTGTCAAAATTTTAATGCAGGGGGAAAGCAGCAGTCAAGCCACCTCTGGCAGCATCAATGCATTTAAAACTGTGCTACTGATGGGTTGAAAGATAAGGAGGTAGTACTTAGTCATAAGGCTTCTGTGCAAAGGGTCTCCATTGATTCCAGTATGGTCCATGCAGATTTCAGAGGTATCTGCAGGTTTTGGAGGCCAAACTCAGCCTTCCTGCGCTATGATGGATGAAAGAGCAAGAAACTCAATAAGTACACGATTATAAAGTCTTTAGTCCCCAAGTTACTACTGTCTAAGAAGCAGGGCCAGCTCCATGCACCAGCTTAGGCCAGCTCCAGGCATTTCAGCCAGTTGGATACCTAAGCATTAATGTGTCAAAATATTAATGCAGGGGGAAAGCAGCAGTCAAGCCACCTCTGGCAGCATCAGTGCATTTAAAACTGTGCTACTGATGAGCTGAAAGATAAAGAGGTAGTACTTAGTCATAAGGCTTCTGTGCAAAGGGTCTCCATTGATTCCAGTATGGTCCATGCAGATTTCAGAGGTAACTGCAGGTTTTGGAGGCCAAACTCAGCCTTCCTGCACTATGATGGATGAAAGAGCAAGAAACTCAGTAAGTACATGATTATAAAGTCTTTAGTCCCCAAGTTACTACTGTCTAAGAAGCAGGGCCAGCTCCAGGCACCACCTTAGCAAGCAGGTGCTTGGGGCGGCCACTCCAGAGAGGGGCAGCATGTCCAGCTATTCAGTAGCAATTTGGAGGAGGGTCCCTCACTCCCGCTCGGAGCGAAGGATCTCCCACTAAATTGCCACATATCGCAATCGAGGCTTTTCTTTTTCGCTGCTTGGGGCAGCAAAACCGCTGGAGCTGGCCCTGCTAAGAAGGGACCCTGAACCCAATATAATATCAGTTTAGGGCACATCCCTGCTCCCATTGAAGACATTAGGAGATTTGACTGGACTTCAGTGAGAGCAAGTTAGAGTCTGAGTTTTTTGAATGACTGTATTTGGGATACCACAATTTTGGAGTACCCACTTTAAGATGGGCATGTCATAACATATTCCCAGATTTGGACCTTAGTGTCCAAAATATGGGTGTTAGCATGAACACCTCCAAGCTTAGTTACCAGCTTGGACCTGGTAAAGCTGCCACCACCCAAAAAATTAGTGTGTTTTGGGGCACTCTGGTCCCCCAAAAAACCTTCCCTAGGGACCCCAAGACCCAAATTCCTTGAGTCTCACAACAAAGGGGAATAAACCATTTCCCTTCCCCCCTCCAGGTGTTCCCTCCCTGGGTTCCTGGAGAGATACACAGAAGCAAGCTCCGTGAATCTAAACAGAGGGACTCCACCCTCTCCTATTTCCAGTCCTGGAAACACAAGCACTTCCCTCTTCACCCAGAGGGTATGCAAAGTCAGGCTAGTAAATCTAACACACACAGATTTCCCCCTGACTTCTTCCTCCCACCAATTCCCTGGTGAGCACAGACTCAATTCCCTGGAGTTCCCTACTAAAGAAAAACTCCAATAGGTCTTAAAAAGAAAGCTTTATGTAAAAAAGAAAGAAAAAATACATAAAAATGGTCTCTCTGTATTAAGGTGACAAATACAGGGTCAATTGCTTAAAAGAATATTGAATAAACAGCCTTATTCAAAAAGAATACAATTCAAAGCACTCCAGCAACTACACACATGTAAATACAACAAAAACAAACCTATCTTTGTTCTTACAACTTTGAAACAGAAGATTAGAAAGCAGGAGATAGAAAAATCCTTCCCATAGACGAAAGGGACAGACACAAGACAAAGAACTCAGACACAAACTTCCCTCCACCCAGATTTGAAAAAGTCTTGTTTCCTGATTGGTCCTCTGGTCAGATGTTTCAGGTTACTCCTTTCCAGGTGAAAGAGACATTAACCCTTAGCTATCTGTTTATGACACGCCCCCCAAATTGCAGACAGTGGGGAACCTCACTGGCGGCGATTTCCTCCTAGAACTTTAAAATAAACAGATTAATACAACACATGCACCTTTACATATACCACTAAGTATATAACTAACAGACTTGTACATTTTAAGAACACTTTTTAACTACTGGATTCTGGGAAACTCTCACGGGAGAGAGCATCAGCTACTTTGTTAGAAGCTCCTGAAATGTGCTGAATTTCAAAATCAAAATCCTGGAGAGCTAAACTCCAACGAAGAAGTTTCTTGTTGTTCCCCTTGGCAGTATGAAGCCACTTTAGCACAGCATGGTCAGTTTGTAGCTGGAACCACCGTCCCCAAACATATGGGCGTAGCTTTTCCAGGGTGTACAAAATGGCATAGCATTCCTTTTCACTGACTGACCAGTGACTTTCCCTCTCAGACAGTTTCTTGCTGAGAAACATGACAGGATGGAAGTTGTGATCCGTTGCTTCCTGCATGAGAACTGCTCCTATACCACGCTCAGATGCATCCGTGGTTACTAGGAATGGCTTGTCAAAGTCCGGGGCCCTGAGCACAGGGTCAGACATGAGCATTGCCTTAAGTTGGGTAAAGGCCTTTTGACACTCATCAGTCCACTTAACTGCATTTGGCTGGGTCTTTTTGGTCAGGTCGGTCAGTGGGGCAGCGATTTGGCTGTAGTGTGGTACAAATCGCCTGTAGTACCCGGCCAAGCCTAAGAAGGATTGAACCTGTTTCTTTGACAGAAGATTAGAAAGTAGGAGATAGAAAAATCCTTCCCATAGCTGAGAGGACAGACACAAGACAAAGAACTCAGACACAAACTTCCCTCCACCCAGATTTGAAAAAGTCTTGTTTCCTGATTGGGCCTCTGGTCAAGTGTTTCCGGTTACTCCTTTCCAGGTGAAAGAGACATTAACCCTTAGCTATCTGTTTATGACAGGGCACCCATCCCATAAAAATCAAGCACTTTCAGCATTTCTCAACTTGGGAACTGGGAAACAGAAGCACTTTGCAATCCTAGTCACTTTTGAAAACTTAGATCACTAGTCTTAACGTGTCTCATAATAAGACATATTTTCTGTCCACATAGATTTAGAATAGGGATGTCTAAACAAACAAATTACATGGTAATGAATTGTCCCACAAATGGCCAGATGAAGCAAAAATATGTATAAGTACACACAACTCAGCTTTCAATACCATTAGACACAGAAAACTAATTGTATTGCACTCTGAAAATAGTAATAATTTAAGTCAACTGCCAAATCCAAGAGTTAATATATTACATGTAATCAATCTAACTAAAAAGCTTTTTGGCCTCTTTGCCAATAATGTTACTGACTTAAAATTCAGCTGATGAACTAGAAGTACCTACATTAAAAATAAATAGTGCCAGTGTGGACAATTTTTAATTGGTTGGCCATTTAATGTATGTTTAATATGGATGGGAAATTTAGGGATTTGTGAACCTTGAAACGTATATTTTGGCTTCAAAAGGATTCATTAAACTAGTTTAAGATCATGAAGCTTTTTTCCCCACCTCTAATTTAAATCACTGCATGTTTTTCTCGACCCTCCCCTGATCACTGAATTTTTGAAAATATGTTCCTGATTACTAAGAATCTCATGCTATCACTGAAGCCAGGCAAAGACTTCCCATACCCTCTTCAGTGAGATATATAGCTTGCACCTGTGACAGTTATTTATTTTTCCTCTGTTTTCTCTCTCTCTAGGCCTTCTATTTTCTCTATTCCTTAAGTGAATGTGAACCCACTGAAAGTCACTCTCAAACCTACTATTTATTTGTATTACCATAGTGCCAAGAAGCTCAAGCCACGACCAGGCCCCACTGTGCTAAGCACTGCACGAACACATGCTGTATACCTGGTTTCTAAATTAGGCAAAAACCAGTTTGTTCATCTCTAATATTTAATATACATCCTCATGGAGAAAATGGATGGTATTTATTTCTTCCTATTAATATACTTGGCTTGAGTTAGTAAACATTTACAGAAATAATTTCTAGATTTGGGCAAAGAACCTCAAAAAGTTAATCTCATCAGTCATTTTAATTCTATACCTTGTTTTCTTTGGTATTTATCTAGAAAAGCCATGTTTCTTTCGTTTGGAATTATAGTTTCTAAGAAGCATATTCTGCTTTGTTTCTGTGGGCCACAGAAACTCCACAACTCTTCTTGGGTTATACAGTCAGTGAACTGTTTGACACAAAATCCACACTGCTCAAGGGTGATCCCAAAATACCTGCCTTGCTCTTGTCTTTTGGTGTAGAGTATGTGAGGCTCCAGATATTCTAATAACCCAACGAGATGTCAGTCAAGGATTTGGAATGATTTTAGACCCTATTGTAGAATCAGATACACAGGCTGTCAAGGTTCCTTCCCCACTCTGAACTTTAGGGTACAGATGTGGGGACCTGCATGGACACTTCTAAGCTTAATTACTAGCTTAGATCTGGTATCACTGCCACCATCCAGAATTTTTAGTGTCTGGATCACTCCCTGTCTCCCCAAAACCTTCCCCTCCCTGAGTAGCCTTAAGGGACTTCACCAATTCCCTGGTGAACACAGATCCAAACCCCTTGGATCTTAAAACAGGGCAAAATTAACCATCCCTCCTCCTTTCCCCCCACCAGTCCCTGGTGAGTCCAGATCCAATCCCTTGGATCTAAAAATAAGGAAAAATCAATCAGGTATTAAGAAAAAAGGCTTTTAATTAAAGAAAAGAAAGGTAAAAGAAAACTCTTTTAGAGAGATTAGCATACCAGCTACTCTCACAGACAACAGATTTCAAACACAGAGGATGTTCCCCTGGGCACAATTTTAGTTACACAAAAAAAGAATAATACCCAAATACCCAATTTGATTCTACCTCTAATTGCATAAGACAGGTTACAAAGAAATAAACATAAACCTATTTATTCCTTTCTAAAACTACTACTCTGATAAGAGGCTGGTTCCGTGATCTTTTTCGCTACGGCTGAAACTGAAAATTTAAACAAAGGAAAAACTTCCCTCCTTCCTTTTGAAACATCTTGTTCCCCCATTGGTTCCTCTGGTCAGGTGTTAGCTAGGCTAGGTGAGCTTTTTAACTCTTTACAGGTAAAAGAGGCATTAACTTTTAACCATCTGTTTATGACACAGGCAAAATCATTCACAAATCTAAGGCTGTCTGTCTAGATGACCTGCCTGGGGACAGATTAGCCAGCCAGCCTAACAGTGAAGGACTGAGCTGAGGATTTGCAGAAGAGCAGGAAGCCAGAGAATCAAGGTACATGCTAGCTTCAAAGCAAGGTTCACTGCTGTCACACTTGCCTCTCCAGGGTCAGGAAGCTTTGTAGTGTGAGGCACTGGGAGCCAGGGACAGAGGAGCATTGAGAAATCAAATGGCTTGTATTGGTATAAATCAAAATGTTTGACAAATATGGAGATTATGAAAAGTAGTTTTCTGTTGGGTTTTAAAATTGCCAGCATGTCCTGTGTTTGAGTAATGATGAAGTGTGTATGTTCATGCAGTTCAGAGTTTGTGGTGACTGTAGTGAATATTTAACAACAGGTACCTCTTCCACCGCCAAAAAAAATAAAAACAAAAAACAGCAACCTGTCAGGGCTAAATTTCAAAACTGATTAAGTAACTATTTTCTCCAAATAATATCACAGAAAATCCAACTGTATTCTGAACAGTAACAGCAGTAAATTTAGGATCTAAGGGTATGTCTTCACTACCGGCTGATTGACAGGCCGTGATCGATCCAGCAGGGATCAATTTATCGTGTCTAGACTAGACATGATAAATCGACCCCTGAACCCTCTCCCGTCGACTCCTGTACTCCTGCTTTGCGAGAGGCAAAGGCAGAGTCAATGGGGGAGTGGCAGCAGTCAACTCACCACGGTGAAGATACCACGGTAAGTCGATCCAAGTACATCGACTTCAGCTATGTTATTCACGTAGCTGATGCTGTGTAACTTAGATCAATTTCACCCTTTTCCCACCCCCAGCACAGACCAGGCCTAAATTCATCACCTAACTTTGGAACACAGGGATTTATTCCTGCTTTAATGAGAAGCTCAACTATAGAGTCACTACTGATGCCTCTATGATATTTAGGAAGTTCATCCCTGTCATGAGTTTGTGAAAGTGGGCTCTACTTGGCCAGGATCCTGGGTTATGCTTCCAGTTAGACAAGGTAGAAGACAGAATTATAGGTCACCTAAAAGAGCCTAGGAGTTTATAAAAATGTTGAGTTATCTCCAATAGAGGAGAGAATATTTCTTACAAAAAATACCCAGACTTTAGTCTGTAAGTTGGATACAGGCTATCAAAGCCTGGTTTAATATCTGCAACTGCAGAAGGAGAATATACCAGCCTGTTCTTGGAAGAAGAAAAGAAAAACACACAGCAGCTGATCAGATTTTAAACCACCTAGTGAATCACACTTAAGTAGCCAAAGGAGGCAGAAAGCTCATGATAATGAGTGTCATAACATTTTTCCCAGATCTGGACCTTAGCGTCCAAAATATGGGTGTTAGCATGAAAACTTCCAAGCTTAGTTACCAGCTTGGACCTGATAACGCTGCCACCAGCCAGGGATTTTATACAGTGCCTAGCTCACTGCGGTCTCCCCAAAACCTTCCCTGGGGGACCCCAAGACTCAGATTCCTTGAGTCTCACAACAAAGGGGAATAAACCATCTCCCTTCCCCCTCCCCCCCTCCAGGTGTTCCCTCCCTGGGTTCCTGGAGAGATATACAGAAGCAAGCTTCGTGAATCTAAACAGAGGGACTCCACCCTCCCTGTTTCCAGTCCTGGAAAACACAAGTACCGAGAGAGCTAATCTCTCCTCCTCCTCCCTCACCCAGAGGGTATGCAAAGTCAGGCTAGTAAATCTAACATAAAGAGATTTTCCCCCTGACTTCTTCCTCCCACCAATTCCCTGGTGAGCTGCAGACTCAATTCCCTGGAGTCCCCACTAAAGAAAAACTTCAACAGGTCTTAAAAAGAAAACTTTATATAAAAAGAAAGAAAAGGACATAAAAATGGTCTCTCTGTATTAAGGTGACAAATACAGGGTCATTTGCTTAAAAGAAAAAAAAATGAATAAACAGACATCCAAAAAGAATACAATTTAACACATTCCAGCAACTACACACATGTAAATACAAAAGAAAACAATATAAACCTTATTGTCTTACTATCTTTGTACTTACAACTTGGAAATAGAAGATTAGAAAGCCAGGAGATAGAAAAATCACTCTCATAGCCGAGAGGGCACAGACACAAGACACAGAACAAAGAACTCACACCCAAACTTCCCTCCACCCAGATTTGAAAAAGTCTTGTTTCCTGATTGGTCCTCTGGTCAGGTGTTTCAGGTTACTCCTTTCCAAGTGAAAGAGACATTAATCCTTAGCTATCTGTTTATGACAATGAGCCACTTATAACAAAATAAATGTTTCTCTGTTGAACATATCAAGTCTGATTCAGAGCTAAACATGTTTCTGCAGTGTCTGTAACTCTGCATAACCCCTCAGATCATTACCACTGGTTTAAGCAAATGTCCTAGGTCAAAGAAAGATAACTGAGCTGCAAAGCATCTTCTGCTGCACAAGGGAAAAATGTTTATGATAGGGTGCAGACTCAATGCATTGTCCCTTATGGGATAAACAGCCTCATGGAAGGAATAAGGAGTATGGCCTTTAAATGCAGTGGCCAATTATGTATAGAGAATTTTGGCCCAACTTCATGTATTCACATCCCCAACAGTGGCACTCATGTGCCACCATCTCTCCACCCTCGGTAGTAAGAGAGAGCAAACCCGAGTGACCATGTGCCATTGATTTCCCAGTTTACAACTATGCACTTCTCCTCAGCTCTCTAAGGGAACCATTATAGCTTCTGCAATGTTTTACTCCGTGACTCACTAGTTACAAAAGGAAGTATGCTGGCTGTTGCAACTCCTGCATACCATTGTCATTCCAGTGGTGGGAGAATGAGATACACCATATATGCCTTGAATCCCCTCTCTTACATCCTTGCATTCTTGGCACTGGTATTCCTTCTCCTGCCCTCTCCTCCACGCTATGCATTACAAAGGAAAATCTGAGCCTGTTTGGTCATCCTACTTCAGATGTCTTTGCACAAAAATCATAAAATAAGAATTCTTGAGCATACTGAATTGTCAAATTTGAAAGGGTATTCTACAATTTTTTTCTTGCAAAAGGAACATTTATAACCTGTATTTAAAATGGAAAATCAAATCAGGCAACATTGCAATAGAGTGTTGGAAGAAATTATTCTGCCCCACAGTAAAAGATTAGAAAATTCAATTTGTGCTCTAATTTTTTTCAAGCCACTCAGATACATTGGTGCTTTCAAGACACTTTTCATGTTAGAAATAATTTGGCTGATAGAAATAAATTCAAATCATCTGTGATTTGGATTTTGTAGCAATATTGATAAAAATGGTGGGCATAACAGTGTGACTTTTGGCCTGGATTTCTCTGGTTCTTATGCCTCATATCCACAGCCCCCTGGTAGTGCTGTAATGACTATAAAAGGCACAGAGGAAAAACAGAAAGATGGGGTCAACAAGGTAGCAGTGAAATGATTATTACAGTGTTCTAACTGCTTAGCTCTGTGTTTTATAGGTATTATGTCAGAGGTGAGTTAAGGGGGGGAACTTGAAAGAAGATACTGCAGTGCCCTTACTGATTTTTATAGAGAGCTCCTCAATAAAATGTATATATAATGTAAAAGGAGCAGCATAGGAAACAGTACAAAGGTGCTTGACTAATTCGTATAGCAGGCATGAGTCAACTGCTTGATGGCATATTGATTTAAAGGTAAAAGAAGTACTTTGTTTTTGAGGCAGGAGAGAAATGCAGAGTGGTGTGATATAGTCAAAACAGCAAGCCAAAGCAATGTTCTTAATAAACATGTTTTGAATTGACTTGAGGAGGGCAAGATTACATTTCTCAAGGCCAGAAAGGAAGATGAGTTGTCAAGATGGGACATAAGGGCTTGGATGAAGATTTCAGATGGGTAGGTTTGGAGATGTGTAGGAAGGAGCGATAAAAGTTAGAAACCGAGTGGATCAGGGAGGGTGGGGAGAATCTAAAGCTTTTCAGTTTCTGACAATAGATAAATAGCTTAACAGTTTTTAAAGCCAGAAAAGGCTATTATGATCATTTAGTCTGTCCTCCAGCAGAACATAAAACCAAGAATTTCACCCAGCAATTCCTGCATCATGCCCGTATGCACTGAGCTAGGCCATATTTAAAAAGAGAGAGAGCTATCCAATCTGGATTTAAAGAGACCTCAAGAGATGGAGAAGAAACCATGTTCCTGAGTAAGCTTTTTCCAATGTGGTATGGAAGTTAGGTGGCAATTTAAGTATTTACCCTATTGGTAAAGACAATATCAGACAGTTCGTGTGGGTGAGAAAGTCCCATTTATAAACCTACCAATCCTGAACATTTGTGTTGAACATTTCTTACGAGGTAAATATGTCAACCATAGTTTAAGTCAATGGAAGCTAAGGTAGCGCATCACTTTGTAGAATGAGACCCTTATTCTGCATTCTTTACTTGGGCAAAATTTTTACTGTATCAAATTCTGCTCTCATTTGCAATACTGTAAATTCACTGATGGGACTCTGAAGATTTTTCCTCTACTGTAACTGAGATTAAAACTAGTTTCCACGGAAGGTTTGTCTCAATGAGGAATCCCAAATAGGTCTCATAATAATATAAAGGACACTTTTTAAACTGACAGTTTCTCTTTTTCTCTACCTCTCTAGGAGAACCACTCACAATTTGAAGTGAAAAAATGCTTCACCCTGTTTCAATTTTATATGCTTCTCTCCTGACTCTCTATGGCATTACAAATATTGTGTACTTTTTTTCCTATTTCTTTGTCTAGATTTTCATTTCTGTTCCAGCTCTGTCTTGGTGCACAATGCAAACATGATTACATTAACTATAAGTTTTGGATACTGGTATGTGAAATGGCACTTAATCTAACTGTCAATAAAATAACTGTGTATGAAAAAATATATTTTAGGTACATCACACAAAACAATAGCTAAAAACCTCAGATTTCTATTAAGGGAACAACATTTACTTACAGCTTTATAACCAGTACAGAAAGTGTTATTTTTCCCTAGTGGCATCTTCAAGAGCCTATGTCTTGATTTAAAAGCAGTGCCAGTTTCTATATAACAAAAAAAGGTTAAATTTAACTGAATAAGAAATCAGATTATATTGTGTGAAACTTGGTCATGATTGTCTAATATAAACATTTACATTTTGCATAAGGATTAATGGATCAGATTACTTTAATATAGAGCGAAAATGAAACTTATAACCTAGTGCTAGACAACACTAAATAGCTTAATCTGGTTTTCTTTGAAAGTAAGGCAGTGGATTTGGAAGATACCTACTGTACTGAAGTAAAATTTCTTTGGTAAAAAAAGATTAATTAATCATATACTTGTGTTGTGAGATAGCACCAAAAGCCTGAAAGAGAGAAGGAATTTTACATTGTGCTGGATATAAAAGTCATGGACATCGCTGTGTGCTTATTTCAGAAAACTATAAAAGTGGAAATCCCTAAACTTCAAGAAGAAGAAAAAGATGCATTGATAGAGTTGATTGTTCAGTTTTAACTGGGTGAGTATTGTGATTCTGTGAATGTACACATTCCTCTGTCAAAATAACCTTTTACATTTCTTTTTTGTCCAGTAAAACCTAATGTTTTCTGATATGGGTTAAATACAATCATTCAGTATTAAAGAATAAGGCAAACTGGTGACTATTAGAACTAGTCTGTGTGAATAACATTACCAATGTTGATGAAACATCAAAGCTTATAAAATGTAAAAGTAGCTTACTCTAAATGCAACAATGCTACATTGCAAACGCTGTACAGGAAAAAGTGATTAAGTGAAATTATTCACCCATGAAAGCTTATGCTCCAATATGTCTGTTAGACTATAAGGTGCCACAGGACTCTTTGTTGCTTTTTACAGATCCAGACTAACACGACTACCTCTCTGATACTTCTGGGAATACAAACAGTTAAAGTAGCCAAAAGAAATATAATTGGGGAATATTCCTAGATATGCACTTGGCACGTTATCCTCCTTCTACTGGCTTCAGGAATTTGGCCAATAGCAGTAATGTACCCTAGATAACAGATCCCTAGCAGTCTAAAGAGGAAGCAGATCCCATTTAAGTTAATGGCAATTGCAGGTACTTAGTATCCTTTGGGATCAAACCATTCTTTCATAAATTCTCTGTGCCAAATCCTGCAGTCCTATTTCACTGATGAAGGACTGAAAAAGAATTGCAGGATTCTGTCTTTAAGACTGAACTGCATATCTCTTACAAAGAGACTGGATACATGTCAATGTCCAGTTTTAGATAAGACCTAAGTTGAAGTGACAAACTAAAGAAGAGACATGGTCAGATCTCTCTTCTCTATGAAAAATGAAGGCAGGCTTGTATGATATTTCTTTCTTTTGAATTTTATCATTAGTGAAATGTCTATAGTAACTTATATAATTAAGAATAAAGCCATTTTATTTTAAATATTTTCTACCAGAAGGTATACAAGCAATTTTTTCCCCAAAAATTACAAAAAATCTTACAATATGGGTCTAATAGACAATATAGTACCACTGCTGCTGAATTTTAAATTTAGATTTGCCTTAACCAATAAAGTATAAAATATGTTTTAATATTACTCACAGATAAAAGTTGAATCATTCAACAATATTTAAATTTTAATTTTTAAATGTGTTTAATAAAGGTCATTTACCATAATTTAAGAGGCTGAGAAAAATCCATTGGTTCTGGAATTCAGTGGCCTTCAATAATTCTCCAGGCCCATAAGTAACTATGGAATTCAATATGCTGGAAAAGTAGGGGAAATGGTAGAGTTAACAGACTGATTAAAATAAATATGCCCCAAAATCAGACTCATATGCCCCTCCAGACAAGGAGGAGGTGTTAGCAGCTACATTTAACTGAAGCCTAACAATAACTATACAGCGCGGATTAGCAATTACCATAGTTTAAAGTCTTTGTTTTGTTAGAAGAAAACAGTCTTACCAGATCACTGGAAGACAAATTCCCATTTGTGATAATACAAAGGGATGCTCACTTGTGTTCCTGAGATCACTGTTTTACTTTAGGTTAGTTCAATGCTTCAAACAATAAATGAATAAATCACTACAGTGCACTGTATTTTTTATTGAGAAATGTGTGGCAAGTCCTAGAAAATGTTTTCAAGCAGAAAATAGCGTTCTCTGTATTTCTGACTAGAATACTTATCAAATATTTGAAAATATTTATTTCATTTGATTCTAGGAAACCAATCTTTTTTTTTTAAATGCAAGCAATGATGTATTTTTGATAAAGTAGTCCTCTATGAATTTGCTCCTGCATTCCTTGTCTACCTAACTTTTCAGTTGAAGTCAATGGGAATTTTAGAAGCACAAAGAATGCAGGATTAGGTCCAAAATTCATATATGGCTGTATGTATAGTCCAAATATACACAGGTGATTCTGAGGTTCCCTAAACTGATGAGTTTGGGAAGGCTACATTACTTGCAAAAAACAAAACATTTTTTGAAAAATGAGATAAATACGCAACCTGCCCCAAAACATGTTCCAATAAAGGGTGGGACTGTCAGCTAACTACACACACAGGCAGGGATCTTCATCCCTTTTGAATATGGGACCACGCACTTCTCACAGCTTTTCATGTAACCATACGTTATTGTTTGGAGTCAGACCTTAAAATTATTATAGATTCATAGAGTTTAAGGCCAGAAGGAAGCATTATATCATCTTGTCTGATCTCCTGCATATCAGCGACCATTAAATTTTCCCCATTTACTACTGTAGTGAGCCCAACAACTTGTGTGTTGACTAAAGTATAGTTTTGGACTACAGCATATCTTCTAGAAAGGCCTCCAGTCTTCATTTGAAGACTCTCAGAGAATCCACCACTTCTCTTGACTATTTGTTCCAACAGTTAATCACCCTCACTCTTAGAAATCTGTGCCTAATTTCTCATTTGAATTTTTCTGGCTTTTGCCTTTCTCTGCAAGATTAAAGAGCCCTTTAGTATTTAGCCCAGGTATTCCCTGCCCATGAAGGTACTTAAACACTGTAATCAAGTCACCTCTCAATCTTCGTTGATAAACTAAACAGACTGAGGTCTTTGAAATCTTTCACTATAAGGCATTTTCTACATTTCTCAAATCTTTTCTGTGGCTCTTTTCTGCACCAACTCCTAGTCTACAGCATCCTTTTAAAATGTTGACACCAGAGCTGTATGCAGTATTCCAGTAGTTGTTTCACAGAGGTAAAATACCGAAGAGACTCCTATTTTGACCCTTCCTTTTGAGGAAGCCTGGTTTTACGGGTGAAGGGAGATCACCAACAGCAATAACATTTTCAACATAATGATTATCACAATATCTGGTAGATGTGCAATACATGATGGAGTGTGGTGTAATATAAAAAGACTGACACATTTAGAATGACTTTTATAGCTCACTGATGGTATCACCGCCACCAAATAGTGTGGTCATCCTAAAGTAATGCAAAAAAACCTTTATGCCACATCCCCGTGCAGTGAATTATTTGTGTAGATGGTGTACTATGGTTTATATATGCCATTTTTACACATAAATTAAGACATGAAGTTAGTTAGATTCCTAATATCTTTAAAAGATGCTCCATTGGCAGAAGATTCAGACTATTTCCCATAATCAAAGGCAAGCTCTTAAACATTAAATGATAGACTTTCAATTGCTGCATGCACAGCTCCCATCAACAAGAATCATTGCTGTAATTCCTCAAATATAACCCCAGATATGTCTCTCTACCATGGATGGATTCACTTGCTCAGCCATAGGGGAAAAAATAGATCCATATTGCTCTGATCTATGCATTGTAACTTATATGTGAGTGTACGCAAAGAGAAAACATTTTCTATGACATGGCTGGAAATGCTTGATGCTGCCCCTTATTTCATGACTAACCTACATTTTATTGCCCTCAAGCGTAAGCAATGACGTGTTGTAAAACGTAAAGCTGCTTGGTTTCAGAGGAGAAGATAACAATAGTGAGGAATATGCCCTCCAGATGTGTGTAGCTCTTTGTCCTGCTCTGCAAACAGGGGCTTAGCCCTCTCTACAGTACCATCTGAGGCAGGGTGTTGAACAGTGAAAGGGGACTAGGTATACCTGAAGCAGGGACAAATATTGTTCTCCTCCAGACTCATGAAGAGAAAATCCAGCCTGGGACTTTTTCTTTTCAGCAGAGCCCCTTCTGTGGTATGGATCCCCATTTAAGGAAAGATCAGTGGTAAGAAGTAGCTCTAGGCGACAGAGCTTCACTGCCAGGGCAACAAGCTGCAACTGTCCTCTCCCCCCCCACCCCCCCCACTCCCCCCAAAAAAACCTGCATGCCCTATGGAAGCTTCATTTGGTATACCTACACTGCACACTGAGCTTAGATGCTGACTCATTATGAGCTCCAGCCCCACTTCTGTCCACACACAAATCAGTTTGACTAGTGCCAGCAAGCACTCAGGATCCAGGTTCTAGGATCCTGGTATGGGGTAGACCAGAACTCAAGTCCTGCTGTGAGTTGGGTCCAAGTCCTGCCATTTTGCAGTGTTGATGCAGCTCAAGCTACAGACTCAAGTCACCAGGGCCGACTCCAGGCACCAGTGAAGGAAGCAGGTGGTTGGGGTGGCCAATGGAAAGGGGCAGCACCTCTGGATCTAGGGCAGCAATTCGGCAGCGGGTCCCTCTTGGACTGAAGGACCTGCCGCCTAATTGCCGCCAAAGAATGAAGCGGCACAGTACAGCTGCTGCCGAAGTGCAGCCGATTGCAGCTTCTTCTTTTTTCTGCTTTGCTGCTTAGGGTGGCAAAAAAGCTGGAGCTGGCCCTGCAAGTCACACTGTCTGCAATAGTGTGTGAGGTATGGATGCCTTAGCACAGCTGAGATACCCTGATCTAGCAATTACAGGATAGGTTTAAAATACATTGGGGATGCTCAAGCATGAGCTTGTAAACATCAAGTCCACAAGCCTGGATCCCACAAACCTGGGTTTACAATACTAGGTAGTCATCCACTATAAGGCCTTTAATGTTTGGGGACAGCTTCTATATCCTTTCCTGCAGTGGACAGACCCTGCTCCATGACAAAATTATTTTTTTGTGGGGTGCAGGATCTCAATGATTCCTTAAGGAGATTAACTTCCACAGGTATTACCAAGAGAAGAGAAGTCCTGGCCCAATATTGGGAAGGTCTTATAATTTTTTGTTACTTGTCATTTGTTGTTTTGCTCTTTACTATGCAATCCCCTTTATCAGACAGTTACAGTAATTAGGCCCATATACTGCCCTCATTCCACATGATGAATTTCCATTGTCATTAATGACAGTTATGTGTACAGAAAAAAAGGGGAATAGACGGTTATAAGGTCACACTAAAATGGCAAATGCAAAGTGCATAATTCCAATTCTACTTCTTCCATCCACATGTATTAATATTCCTTCCACTCTGAGCATGTATGCAATCTATTTCTACTGTTTTATATCTATATAAAATCTTAAAGTTTCATATTCACCAATAGATCTTAATTTCCCATGCACGTCACTTAAAATAATGACACTGTTCCGATGAGCGTTCACAAGGTTGGATCCTAAACAAGTAGAGATGAATATCTCAATACTATGAGAGATAACAAACAAATCCAGTATAAAAATAATCAAGTTTAAAAAAACCTACAAATATGAAATGATTAAGCAGACAAATGTATGTATGCATGTATAAGCATTATAGCTCTAGATGTAGATATGTATACATACATATTAGAAAAGGGTTACAAAATAAAAGACAGTTAAAAATACAGAAAGAACTCAGACATAGGTTCGACACAAATAGCAAGGGCTACCAACTGACTGTCAAAAGGTAAATGGACATGAATTGGAAAACTAAAATGGCAAAAAAGAGAACATTCAGTGGTCAAAATAGTCAGGTGCAAAATAAAGATTACAAAAAAGGGACAACAGGAGGAGAAAAAAATATCTTGTACTGTACCCCAGCCTACTTCTCTATTCATCCATGCAGAGTGTAAGCTCTTCAAGGCAGGATCCTCTCTTCTAATATTTTTGTAAAGCGCCTAGCTTGGAGTCATTTCCCCCTTACATGTGAGCATGGAGCAGAGACCCTGTCTGAATCTTGCCCTCCATACGAAGTGGGATGGGAGGCAGTTGTGTCTCCCAACAGCAAATGCTAAATCCCCTAAAAAATTAGTACAGAATCATGTTGTATTAACTTTTAAGATCAACGGCTGACTGGAGATATCCTAGATACTACACTGGCAGAGGTCAAGGAAAGAAGCAGGCAGTCCAGAAGCCAACTCAGAGATGCATGGTCTTCATCGTGGATGGCTTTGTTACTCCAGGAAAACCAAGATCTATTGGTATTGAAGACCAGATATTCTGCTGCTTCTGTAGGGAGAGGAAACCCATTCCACAGATGGAAGAATTGAAGAAACTCACTGAAGGAGATCTTGTGGTATTTCCTGACTTTATCTGTTCTCTTCCCCAATGGTATTTCCACGGGATGTAGTGATCAGGCCAAGTAATAACAATTAGTAATGGGCTTTTGGTTTGGCTTTTCAGTTAGGCCAACATCAGGTTTGAGAATGTAAGCCCCCAGATAAAACAACTGGTTTCTTGAGGTATGTATGTACATTCACATCTACAAATCAGGATCTTTAATACACTTTTTTGAGATTGCAAAGAATAATTAAAAGCATCTTTTTTTCCACATGGTGTTCAAAAGATACAAAGTTATTTTCTTTAGGAGAATAAAAACTGACCAAGAGATCAGTGATACCTTTTCAGTTATCCTTATTGTCCTGGCTTAAAAATGTGTTCTCTACAGATCTATGTGTACATTACCTTGAATAATAAAATTGATCATGATATATGAGGTAATATGAGTTTATTTTATTTATTTTATTATTTATTACCTTGTATTGCAAACAAAGAACAAGTGCAGATGATCATTTACAGAATCTCCTAGGCTGTTTGGGTTTCCTCAAACACAAATGAAAATACATTTAAAGCCCACAACAGTCAAATAAATTCCTTAGATTTATTCCTCAGCATACCCTTGCCAAAATTGTTGGCACTTTGTCAAAAATATCCATTTCTTCATGATGCAGAGTATAACACCTGAAAGCACCTAGATGATTTCACTATCAATATTTTTTTTCCCTTTCTACTTTACCTTTGGCCATTTCAAATGTTAGAAGCCTATCAGCTCTGATAATGTAGAGCACAAAAATGGGAAAATGAGTCTGCCTATGACTTAACCATACGTGCCAAAGCCAATTTACAGGGTGAAGCTGTGATTTACCATTTCTTTCTTCAATGAGCCATTGCAATCACCTATGAGACACCTTAAAACTAGAATAGGAAGCTGGCAATGACTAGTCTCTTTTCAAAGGAGTGAAAGAGGAGAGAATGTCCCTTGTGCCCTTTCTTCCACCCCAGCATTCCTTGTTCTTCCTCCTCCCAGGAACTAGAGATAAAAAGCCTCATGGGGTATACTGAAAAACAAGGCTGTAATTTATGCAAACCATATCCCCAGGTGCATATTTTTAGGCACATACTGATTGACTTCTCTCAGTATTTAAAATTAAGTTGCCTTTAGGCAGCCAAGGCTCTTTCAGGAGCTACTAATGATATTATTAACTGTAAGTATTGAAATTCTGTTAGTATTACCTGATTTATATGTGGTGCACAGTACTTGCCTCTCATTCTTAGCCCTGGCTTGTGAAAAGTTACAACTTTGGGGTTTCTTTTGTTTGTTTTTCAGATGAAGGTATCAATAAAAGCAAACTATACTTTGAACTTCTGTCACAGCTTGTACATGAGGGCTCCATTACAATTTCCAAGTAATACTTTTTTCTCAATAATAGAAGGGTTGTTTTCAGTTGATGCCTCAGTATTTTAAAATAGACACATGCAAGTAATACAAGAGGGCAAATTACTTATTTGTGGATACCGCCCCCCTCAAAAAAAAAAAAGTAGATAACCTAAAAGACAATATGAGCAGAAGATGTCTTGTTTAGAAAAAAATGGGACTCTTCTGTGTTATACACTGGGCTCAATTCTGATATCACTTACATCAGTATAAAAGAAGATTAGCTCTACTGAAGTCTGTGTTACACGGGTGTGAAATCATACCCAATGGGCCCAGTTCAGCTTTCATTCATATATAATCTCCTACTGGGCTCAATAAGAGTTGTACAAATGAAGCTGAACTGGGACTATGGGTGATGCCGCCAGTTTATAAAGGAGATAAGCAGGATTTCCTATGTATAGAGTAAAGGCTCCTCTTAGGTCTAATCAATATTTTTCATCTGCTTTTGAACATTGTGTTTAGGACATAAATCTCTAATACTGGAGTGGGAGGAGATAGGGTCCTTGGAAGGTATGGTCTCATTTACTTACAGCTCACACTATTTTAGAAGACTATATTTGATTAAAACAGTAGTAAACATTATTACTCCTGACAGCAGAAGTAGTTGTTGTGTGAAGAAATAACTGATTGTTTAAAAAGTTTCTGTTTTCTTGCTCCATTTTTACAGTTTAAGGTTACAGTTTTAATCTGATTTTGTGTACAGATGAATTCTCTCTCAATGCAAAAAGATCTCTCTCTACATTTTCTGGTGCCAAATACAGTTGTAATGTGGGATCAGGGCTGTTTATGAGGCAGAAATAGGTATCTCATTTTTTCATGTACAACATATTGCATTTATAATGAAACTTTCCCATTATTTTGTAGGTTACAAGGATTAGAAGAACATATTTAAATAATTCTAAACTGCTATATTAAAAAAAAAAACAAATCTATCAGTCAGAAAAATACAAACACTCTAAACTTCTGAAGCAAACAAGCAGTTAGTCCAAACATATGCCCATCCTCTGTCGTATGCCATACTCCCAGGGAGAAATTTTAAAATTTTGTGGTAATATACTAAATGATGCACAACTGACAGCCTGGCTGAAATGTATAGAACTGGAGAAAAAGGAGCAAAGGTACTTTTAGTTCAACTTTATGATTCCCTCAATCTGTAGAGCCAGAGCGGGTTAGCCCAGCCCCCAGTATAAGCTGAAGAACTCTCAAGACATATGCCCAGTTACCCATGGCCCCAAGGGACCATTTTGCCAGGTGGGGATCGTCAGGGTGTAGGGACACCCCAGCCAATCCCCTATGCCGGAGGCAGGGAGAAGAGTTACTGTGGAAGCCACTACTGTTTCTATGTCACCAAATGATTCCCTGATACAGAAGAAACATTTAGGTGGTTGGTTAAACTTCTCTGCATCACTGAAATACACCAGAGGATCAAGCCCAATACATTTGACTTACAAGCTGAGGGGGCCCAAAAGCCAACTAACCAAACCATGTCAGATAACATAATGGATTCAGAGTTATTTTTATGTTCTATAAGTTTTTTCTGCTATGCTGTCTCCCTTCTGCTTCATCGTTTTCCACACTCATTAACTTTAGCTTCAACAACTCAGGTGAATATAAGGAATGTGGTCTCTTATGGCTACATAAAGAACTCTTTGCAATTTAATAAAATTGCAAAAAATCTCTAGAATTTAAAATTTAAATAAATTGTATTATTTACACACTAAATTATAGATATAGTTTGAAAAAGATGGCATTGGAGTTAAATTTTTATTTTAAGTAACATATGCAGCACCACAGAAATACAAAAAGGAAAATAAATAAATAGATTTAAGAACAGACTTAAGCTATCAGCACTACTGATCCGTCTCCAAAATAGCTAGCCTGTTACTTCCGCTAGCTCTTTACTTGTGGTAACAAAAAAAGCAATTTGACATTAGACAGTAGAGAATAATATATCTGTTTAGTAGAAGAGGCTTGGCTATGGCGAAGATGATATCCAGTAGAATATAGAAGAGTGAATGCTAAGGGAGAGAGCCCAATCCATTGACCTCTGTGAGAACTTGCAGAGCAGAAAGAATGCAGGATTGGGCCCAAAACATACAACAGAAAGTAATGCATATAGTGTGTCAGCTCAGTGATAATACTTCATTCTTACACTATCATAGCACCACCAAAGTTAATTATATTTGATGATAACAAACTTATAATTTGACTTCCAGGAGTCTCTGATTCTCCTCCTTCTATCACCGTCTATACCACAAAAGAATTCTACAAAATAACTTTGAGAAGCTTCTATAGATCTTCCTAATAGTGACTTTGGTTCTGTTTCCTGTATTGTGAAAAATAAACTAAACTTTTCTCATCATTAACACACATACTCCTCTTAGTAATAAACATTGTAATATTGGTGCAAAGCACTGACAACTGAGCATATTGTGTTTAATAAGCATTACTAAAATCTATACTAACGCAATCACTGCTTCATCTGTCAATAATGTCTCGATGCCATACCCACGAGAGAGAAAAATGAGATGTCAGCATGATTTATAGTCTGGTTGACTAGAGGATCAGCTTGTTTTAGTTACTTTGTCTGAAGCTCAGTTTATAATTGGCTGTTTTTTAAATGCAATATTCCACTTTGAGCTACTCAGATGAGCCTTCATACTTTAAAACTTTAGATTCCACTAGCCTGTTCTAAAGCTGTGCGTGTCTATTACAAAACACTAGTGCTGTAATTCTGATGCAACAGCATATGCCCTCAACTACAATACATTTCAGTCAATATACTCTATAATCCCAGAGACATCATGAGCTCGACTTCAGTTCAGCTCTCCTAGACCGTAACTCCTTGCTCTGTTCATTATGCTGCTGTTTACTGCCTCACAGACACTATTCATTGATCAAGGCCCGGAAAAGTCCAAGTTCAATAGGACAGACAGCACCTTGGCAAAGAGTGCCTTTTGTATTATGACTGTCAGCTGTATGATGGAAATTTTACCATGGGACACAGTGACAATGCTCATATTCCCATAATTCTATTAAGCAATAGTGCAAGTAGTCTCGGTAGACTGAGTAGATGACATATTTACATGAACAGCAAATATTATCTGCCTCATCTAAATTAATACTGAATGAAATACGGAGCTTAACTAGTCAGAGGTCTGTGCTGGGCAAATAGATCATTTTCTAATCACATATTCACTTGTGCCTCATAATGAGTTGGGGGGGAAAAGAAAGCAAGCTGTAAGATCAGCTTTAAAAATAGCACCAAAACTCCCTGAAAACAAAATGAGCTTACAGAAAGGAGAAGGCTGATGCTAGTACTGTGAATACAGAAGATGCCAGTTGCCACTAGCCGTCATCTACAGCCCCCAACTAAAACCTATCCTGAGGGATGATCATTCACTCTCACAGACCTTGGGAGACAGGTCAGCCCTCGCCTATTGACAGCCCCCTAACCTGAAGCAAACACCAGCAACTACACACCATACAACAAAAACACCAACCAAGGAACTAAACCCTGCAACAAACTCCGGTGTCAGCTTTGTCCACATATCTATTCAAGGGACACTATCATAGGGCCTAACCATACCACCCACACCATTCGGGGCTCGTTCACCTGCACATCTATCAATGTGATATATGCCATCATGTGCCATCAATGCTCTTCTACCATGTACTTTGGCCAAACCAGATGCAAAAAAATAAATGGACACAGATCTGACATCAGGAATCATAACGTTCAAAAACCAGCCGCAGAACACTTCAATCTCTCTGGTCACGCGATAACAGACCTAAAAGTGGCAATTCTTCAACAACAAAAAACTTCAAAATCAGACTCCAACATGAAGCTGCAGAACTGGAATTAATTTGCAAACTGGATACCATCAGATTAGGCCTGAATAAAGACTAGGAGTGGTTGAGTCATTACAAAACCTAAACTTCATTTCCCCAATACTAATTTACCCCTACTGTTACTCACACCTTCTTGTCAACCATCTGTAATGGACCACTCTCTTCAAAAGTTATTTTTCCTCCCTTGGTATCCTGCTGTTAATTGAGTTCTCGTTAGACTGACCCCACATTTGGTAAAGCAACCCCCATCCTTTCATGTATTTATACCTGTTCCTGTATTTTTCACTTCATGCATCTGATGAAGTGGGTTCTAGCCAACGAAAGCTTATGTCCAAATACATTTGTTAGTCTCTAAGGTGCCACAAGGACTCTTCATTGTTTTTGCTGATACAGACTAACATGGCTACCACTCTGAAACTAGTGACTTGTTGCTCTTCTTTGAAAAATGGTACTTTTTCTCAACTTTTCTTGAAAATCAAATAAAACACACTGAAATAGGATAATTTTCACTGTATTAAGATTAAGAGGGAACATGAGTCTACATGAGAGACAATTTTTTGCATTCTTTTTACATCTGCTTGACTGCTGAATTCACTGGGAAATGGTATGGAGAATATTTCAATGATATATCTAAAATGGAGTTAGCTTTGAAATAGTAAATATCATTCTCTAAGCCCAAAAGAAACTTATCACCAATACCAGGATATGTCTACATATAATTTCACATCAGCTAATAACATGTGACCCTGTTTGGTACTCTTATTGGTCAATGGAAAGACTGAAGGACAATACATTATATTTAGGAAGATTAAATACTTATGGTTAATAGAAAACATACATAACAAGTAATAGATTTTAAAAAATAATTCACAATGCAGTTCTCTGGGGCCTACTTGTGTCTCAAAATATTAGTAAATTCAGGGAGGGGGACTATATCAGAACTAGTTAAGATTAACCTTTGATCAAATATAAGGTAGGATAGTCTAGATGAAAAAATTGGGAACTCTCAATAAGGTAATCAATAAGTATTTTATCATCTGTTGTTAACTAATCAGGCACTCAGAACTAAGATGGATCCAAGGCCTTGGCTACACTTGTGAGTTACAGCACAATAAAGCAGCCCTGGGCACTCTAGCTCACTCCCCGTCCACACTGGCAAGGCACGTAGAGTGCTCTGACTCCGCAGCTACAGCACTGCTGGTACTCCACCTCAGTGAGTGGAATAACATTTGTTGTGCCCTCGCTGGAATGTCACAGCACCAGTGTGAACGAGGTGTTGCATTACTGCACTGTGATCATCCTTTGGAAACATCCCATAATCCCCTTAAGTAAAGTGGCCACTCTTGTCATTGTTGTGAAATCGGCTGCAGAAATGCGGAAATCCCCTTTCAAAGCTCCCTTTCAGAGAAGCCGGCTGCTTATCAGCTCAGAGAAAAAGCAAACATTTACTGTTTGCTTTGAGTGAATAAGAGAGAGGCAAGAGAAGGAAAGGAGGTCTGAACTTACAAGACAGCATGCTGACACACACTCAGCACCCAAAAAACCCACTTTCTCTCCCTCAACTTACACACAACACACTTCTTGTCACACTCCACCCCACCCCCATTTGAAAAGCATGGTGCAGTCACTTGCATGCTGGGATAGCTGCCCATAATGAAACGCTCCCAATGCTGCTGCAAGTGCCGCAAATGTGGCCATGCCAGTGTGCTTGAAGCTGTCAGTGTGGACAAAATGCAGCGCTTTCCCTACTGCACTCTACGAAGGTATGTTTAACTCACAGTGCTCTACATCTGCAAGTGTAGCCGTGCCCTAAGTCACAAATGTATTATTTATGTATGGCCTGAACTTTCCCAAAGTTAGAAGGTGTTCAGTTTCATGGTTTTCTTTTGAGAGTTCATTTGTGTTGAGGGAGAGGGGCACCTATTGGTCTATAGTCACTCAGGACTACTTTTTTACATTGAGTAAACTAACTTGGAAATAAACGAGCACAGAAGTTCTTCATTAAGAGACAGACTCTCACCTTAGTTATCTTTGGTAAACCTATTTATTTTGTTGCAAGGATGATTCACTACCCCTATGATCCCCACCATAATCCTATCTAAACCTATCTTCTTTATGATGGTTTCCATTCACCTACTTAATTTTTGCTAGACATGCTGCGGTTATCACATAACACCTAAATATCCAGAAGCTGCACAATCCACCTCAGAATAAATGTATTACAAATCCAGAACCTCCATTATGCACTTCCACAATGATGATCTCTCTCACATATAGAGATTGGGCCCAAAAGCAAGCTATTCCAATGGGTAGGAAAGATAGAAAATGTGACAAAAAACCACCTTGGCTTAATCACGAGATCTTGCATGACCTACAAAATAAAAAGGAGTCTCATAAAAAATGGATACTAGGTCAGATTACAAAAGATGAATATAGGCAAACAACACAGAAATGCAGGGGCAAGATTAGAAAGGCAAAGGCACAAAATGAGCTCAAACTAGCTATGAGAATAAAGTGAAACAAGAAGACTTTTTATCAATACTGTTAGTGCCCATGTTAGTGCCACAGCCCTAGGCAGTTTTTGCCCTGGCCTCCATGTTCAGGAAACGAGCATACACGTACTCTCAAACAAGAAGCATTTCCCGAAAGAAACCATTGAGGCTAGGCAAATTTTGTGGTCAGCCAGTTCCAGACAGCCCCCCCCCCATGAGGGTGGTAACGAGGCATCTGTATATCTCCTAATTAGGAAAAACCTGGCCAAAAAACTGAACACATCATGACCCTTATAAATTGCCCACCGTGCAAACGGTGGGCAGGGAGAAACGCAGAAACCCGTACCCATAACCGAGCCTGATCAACTCGAGGTCTCCCTCAGCTCTGTGTTCTCAGAAGCCTACCCGTTTGCCAGCGGTGATGAAATTGTTGTGGTTTGTATGTGTAAGTATGCCTAGCTGCTAATTAACTGAACCTGTAATCGTCTGTTGTAAGCCGGAGACGAAAAGCCGATCCTAGCCGCCCCAAGGCTCCTGCGAGGGGAAACCCGCTAACCAGGAAACCTTGAACGCAAGGGGGATTGGCCGGAGTCTCACAGCAATCTTTGACTGTCTTAATGCATTTCTTTTTTAACTTAGATGAGTAATTGCATTTATGCTTAATAATAGCACCAATAGCACCCTTACTGACCCTTGGAAGGACCTGAATAACTATTGGGACCTGAAGCGATACCAGGGTCAGGTTCTGTTTGTAATTGCAGTATTTTTATTATTTGTTCTAGTATTATATTGTAAGCCCAAATTGTGACTTAGGGCTTGTCTACATCAGAAAGTTGCAGCGCTGGTGAGGGAGTTACAGCGCTGCAACTTAGGAGGTGTACACATCTGCAGGGCACCACCAGCGCTGCAACTCCCTGTTTGCAGCGCTGGCCGTACTCCCGTTTTGTCTCGGGTGTAGAGGATCCAGCGCTGGTGATCCAGCGCTGGTAATCAAGTATAGACACTTACCAGCGCTTTTCTTGACCTCCGTGGAATAAGCAGGTATCCCAGCATACCTGAGGAAGCCTCTGGTAATCAAACTGGTCTCCTTCCCCAGCTTGCTCTCGCGTTCCCCTAACCCCGAGCAAGCAGGTCTCCTTCCCTGAGGTTTGCTGGGTGGTTCCGGGAACACGAGAGCAAACCGCGGCGAAGCTGGTCTCCTTCCCCGGTTTGCTATCGTGTTCCCCAAACAAGCAGGTCTCCTTCCCTACAGTTTGCAGGATGGTTCGGGGAACGCGAGAGCAAACCGCGGCGAAGCTGGTCTCCTTCTCCAGCTTGCTCTCTCGTTCCCCGAACCCCCGAGCAAGCAGGTCTCCTTCCCTGCGGTTTGCAGGGTGGTTCGGGGAACGCGAGAGCAAACCGCGGCGAAGCTGGTCTCCTTTCCCGGTTTGCTCTCTCGTTCCCCGAACCCCCGAGCAAGCAGGTCTCCTTCCCTGCGGTTTGCAGGGTGGTTCGGGGAACGCGAGAGCAAACCGGGAAAGGAGACCAGCTTCGCCGCGGTTTGCTCTCGCGTTCCCCGAACCACCCTGCAAACCGCAGGGAAGGAGACCTGCTTGCTCGGGGGTTCGGGGAACGAGAGAGCAAACCGGGAAAGGAGACCAGATTCGCCGCGGTTTGCTCTCGCATTCCCCGAACAAGCAGGTCTCCTTCCCTGCGGTTTGCAGGGTGGTTCGGGGAACGCGAGAGCAAACCGCGCAAAGCTGGTCTCCTTTCCCGGTTTGCTCTTGCGTTCCCCGAACCCCCCTTGAAGCCGCCCAACAGCGCTGCAGTGTGGCCACATCTAACACCACTTGCAGCGCTGGTTGCTGTAAGTGTGGCCACTCTGCAGCGCTGGCCCTATACAGCTGTACTAATACAGCTGTAACAACCAGCGCTGCAAAATTTTAGATGTAGACATGGCCTAAGATTAAGTTGTTCCTCATCCGCACTTGTGACTCATTCAATAAACCCTCAATTTTAACCCCATTACTCATTGTTTGCGTTATCCCCATCGCTACCTTCGGGGGCACTCATCACCCCTCCCGAGGACATCCAGTGATCGAGCCTCCGCCCTATCCCAGCGCTCATTACCTGGTAGATAACAGGCACCCTGTGACTATTTCAGTGGAGCGAGGGGCGAGAGTAATCAGAGATCAACAAATACATTAGAAGCAAGAGGAAGACCAAGGACAGGGTAGGCCCACTGCTCAGTGAGGAGGGAGAAACAGTACCGGGAGACTTGGAAATGGCAGAGATGCTTAATGACTTCTTTGTTTCGGTCTTCACTGAGAAGTCTGAAGGAATATCTAACATAGTGAATGCTTATGGGAAGGGGGTAGGTTTAGAAGATAAAATAAAAAAAGAGCAGGTTAAAAATCACTTAGGAAAGTTAGATGCCTGCAAGTCACCAGGGCCTGATGAAATGCATCCAGGAATACTCAAAGAGTTAATAGAGCAGGTATCTGAGCCTCTAGCTATTATCTTTGGAAAGTCATGGGAGACGGGAGAGATTCCAGAAGACTGGAAAAGGGCAAATATAGTGCCCATCTATAAAAAGGGAAATAAAAACAACCCAGGAAACTACAGACCAGTTAGTTTAACTTCTGTGCCAGGAAGATAATGGAGCAAGTAATTAAAGAAATCATCTGCAAACACTTGGAAGGTGGTAAGGTGATAGGGAATAATCAGCATGGATTTGTAAAGAACAAATCGTGTCAAACCAATCTGATCGCTTTCTTTGATAGGATAATGAGTCTTGTGGGTAAGGGAGAAGTGGTGGATGTGGTATATCTAGACTTTAGTATGGCATTTGATACTGTCTCGCATGATATCCTTATCGATAAACTAGGCAAATACAGTTTAGATGGGGCTACTATAAGGTAGGTGCATAACTGGCTGGATAACCATACTCAGAGAATAGTTATTAATGGCTCCCAATCCTGCTGAAAAGGTATAACAAGTGGGGTTCCACAGGGGTCTGTTTTGGGACCGGTTCTGTTCAATATCTTCATCAATGACTTAGATGTTGGCATAGAAAGTACGCTTATTAAGTTTGCAGACGATACCAAACTGGGAGGGATTGCAACTGCTCTGGAGGACAGGGTCAAAATTCAAAATAATCTGGACAAATTGGAGAAATGGTCTGAGGTAAACCGGATATGTTCAATAAAGACAAATGCAAAGTGCTCCACTTAGGAAGAAACAATCAGTTTCACACCTACAGAATGGGAAGAGACTGTCTAGGAAGGAGTATGGCAGAAAGGGATCTAGGGGTCAGTGGACCACAAGCTAAATATGAGCCAACAGTGTGATACTGTTGCAAAAAAAGCAAACGTGATTCTGGGATGCATTAACAGGTGTCTTGTAAACAAGACACGAGAAGTCATTCTTGGGCTCTACTCTGCACTGGTTAGGTCTCAACTGGAGTATTGTGTCCAGTTCTGGGCACCGCATTTCAAGAAAGATGTGGAGAAATTGGAGAGGGTCCAGAGAAGAGCAACAAGAATGATTAAAGGTCTTGAGAACATGACCTATGAAGGAAGGCTGAAACAATTGGGTTTATTTAGTTTGGAAAAGAGAAGACTGAGAGGGGACATGATAGCAGTTTTCAGGTATCTAAAAGGGTGTCATCAGGAGGAGGGAGAAAACTTGTTCACCTTAGCCTCTAATGATAGAACAAGAAGCAATGGGCTTAAACTGCAGCAAGGGAGATTTAGGTTGGACATTAGGAAAAAGTTCCTAACTGTCAGGGTAGTTAAACGCTGGAATAGATTGCCTAGGGAAGTTGTGGAATCTCCATCTCTGGAGATATTTAAGAGTAGGTTAGATAAATGTCTATCAGGGATGGTCTAGACAGTATTTGGTCCTGCCATGAGGGCAGGGGACTGGACTCGATGACCTCTCGAGGTCCCTTCCAGTCCTAGAGTTTATGAATCTATGAATTGGTAGCAACACATCTTAATCCCCCCACCCTCTTCATTTCAGTTGTATATGTTGGATTTTTAATCAGTAACCTGATTCAACAAAGCATTTAACCACATGACTAAGTCTGACTGAAATGAGTCAAGCATGCTTTTAAGTGCTTTGCTGAATCAGGAGTCCTAATGACAGAACAAGATTTTAGCCACAGGGACCAAAAGAGATTGGTGTTTATTATTGATTTACACTATGCTGAAGGGTTAACACTGGACACTCTTTCTCAGTGCAGTGATTGAAATCAAATGTACTGGAGGCAAGGCAGTGATCTGTACCCCCAATTGTATGGCTCACTTCAAGTGAGTCCCACTCATCCTTGATTACACATGAAGCAGCTGGTAACTTGGCATTTTAAATTGGTTTGCACCTTTTGTCATCTCTGTTGCTCCACCTACAGAGTCCTACCAATTTATCAGGCAGCTAAACTCCTATTGATTTGACTGGTTTCGTTTTGATTGTGAGTTACCAGCATACATTGAACAAATTGCTATTTTGTTGCCTTTAAGTTGAGCCAATATACAACCCTTTTCTAACACAGATCACCTGTTTGGGGAAGTGATGAGTTAACAGGCAGGGCAAGCCTCTTCTGCTTATGAGTCTGGCCTTAGCTGGAAAGACATTTTCAGTGATACTGAACATCTTTCTATGACAGGTTCTCTATCTGTATTGTCATCAGCTATTTGGCACCTTATAGAAAGGCCTCTTTATGTGAGTTATAGTTACCAATGTATTACAATACTTTCATCAGTGATTATTTTGCACACAATAGAATTGTGCTCTTTAAGCAGTAACTTTTAGGGGCAACACACATAAAGGTTTCAATGAATAAAAATTATCCAACAAAAAGTTGCTGTGCTGCTATATGTTAAACTGCATTCAATGTAAATTTTAGTTTTTCTTTGTTTGATTCCTACTCAAAATTCCTAACCATCAGTACATTAGTATTTGTAAACTGAAGTCACCATAAAAACTAGGATACATGCAAAATATTTTCATATACAAATCTGAAATACATGGAGCCTTAAAGATGCAGACATGCCTAATGGAGCAACTCCATCTAGTGCATTTTTATACTCAGTGTGATGGGGCAAGGCCAGATGGCTACAGTAAAGTACTGAGAAACCTGTATGTTAGTCCCAGGCTAAACAAATCTCTAGTGCCCTAGTAACCAAATGGCAGTTGATCCAGGTTAATCAAGGCACCTGGGGCCAATTAAGATCTTTCTAGAAGGCAGTGGAGATAACTACTTTAATTAGAACACCTGCAGCCAATCAAGGCAGGCTAATCAGGGAACCTGGGTTTAAAAAGGAGCTCACCCCAGTCAGGCAAGGAGGAGCCAGCTGGAGCTGAGTGTGAGAGAGTGTACTGCTGGAGGATTGAGGAGGACAAGCATTATCAGACACCAGGAGGAAGGTCCTGTGGTGAGGATAAAGAAGATGTTTGGAGGAGGCCATGGGGAAGTAGCCCAGGGAGTTGTATCTGTCATGCAGCTGTTACAGGAGGCACTATAGACAGATGCAATCCACAGGGCCCTGGGCTGGAACCCGGAGTAGAGGGCGGGCCTGGGTTCTCCCCCCCCCCCCAAAACTTCCTAACTCCTGATCAGACACAGGAGGAGCTGACCCAGACTGTGGGTTCCACGAGAAGGGAAGATCACCAAAGTGAGCAAGCCTACCAATAAGCGCAGGACTCGCCAAGGTAGAGGAGGAACTTTGTCACATCAGTTAAACAACACAACACACACTCTGTTTACAAAATACAAAGTCAAAATTTTGTGGTTACTACATGGTACTGTTTCTGCATAATCTCTTTATACATGTGCATTTATTAACTGTACAGTATTTCCTGCTTGTGGACTGGAAATAAAGTAACCCTCTAAATGATTTTTCAGCAGTGCAAGTTTTAGTTAATCATTTGTCTGTCTTCTACCTTGTGAGGAGTAGAAATGTGGAGCCTATTAATTCTGCACCTTGATGCATGGATGAACTGAAGGAGGACTGATGAAACAAAGCAAGATGGCAAAGGGCCAAACTGTTCTGCCTGGTGTAATCTACTGCTTGTGGGACTGATTTTTACAAGTCCTGGTAAGGTGTCACTGTTGGTAGACCTATACTAAAATAAGAAAATGTTGTTTATTTTAGTGTTGCTAATTTAAAGATGAACTCAGGTTTTCTTTGAACAATATAAGAATATTTTGCACTTATTTAGTACCTTTCCAACAAAGCATTAAGTTTTCTTTACACACATGAAGGAGTTAAATCTCACAATACTGCTGTAATACAGGGAAATATTATCCTGTTACAAAGATGAAAAAGCTGATGCCCAGATGAAGCATCTTATTTTTATAAGTTTTGAGAAACTCCGAGCTTCCATCAACTTGCTCAGCACCTCTAAAAGTTGGGGCTTGTGGGACTTAGCCAACATAACACTGGCAACTGGGCATAAAACCTCATGCTCCAATGGCTTAGCCACAAGATGATCCTCCTCCTCTATATAGCAAGAAACAAAACCTAATGCTTGTGGATAGCATTGTACAGTACCCTTCTTCACAAAGAACTGTTGTGTGTATGTAATAAGGAGTTTAAGATATAACATCTTAGACCAAGTAAAAGATTTGATTGCTTAGTAGATAAATACTAATCTTTCGTTCTTGGACTGCAGAGTAATTCCAACCTGTGGCCCTACTATACCATTGAATATGACTGGAATGATCAGAGACACAACAGAATGATAGGTCTTTGAAAACCTAAGCTTCAAACTTTATTACAGACTACCAGAAATGAATGTAAAGACAAATATTATTTGTAACCAATTCCCTTCAGATTTTTTAAATTAAAAAAACAAAAAATAAAAAAAGTATTAACTATGGAAAGGCTTTGACATATCAGCTTCAAAGAGAAGTGGTTTTATGGTAACTACTTGTAACTTAATGCCTTTTTCATGTTTGAATCCCTATTTGTCCTTGGGACAGTAGGTTTCCTCTTGGATTTAGAAATAGCTCTGCTAGACATGGATTCACAGAAAATTGCATCGAGTGCAAGATTTTCACAGGACGCAGAGCCTGGTTCATAATACGTGTGACATAATGCTTCCCAGATAACCTTACTCCTGGCACCATTGGCAGCTAGTATAGGCAACACTAACCTTCAAAAAGGTCAAGGCCTGTGCCAAGCAAAGTAATACTTGAATCCCAAAATACACTCATTTCCTAGGCAATCTGATCATTGAAAGGATATAGGGTGTGAACTGGATTCTCTTTAAGTCTGAATTTTAGAATGTAAGAAACAAGCCAATTCTATTTGTAAACACAATAGTTTAAGAGATTGTCACAAGGCAATCTTAGGATGACTAGATCTCCCAATTTTATAGGGACAGTCCTGATATGAGGCTTTTTCTTATATAGAAGCCTATTACTCCCAGCCCCATCCTGATTTTTCATACTTGCTGACTGGTCACCCTACACAATCTCTTCCAGTGCAGAAGAACCTCAAAAATAGTACTACTGACCTTATAATTCCCCCCCTTTTTAAATCATGCAAAATATGTACATGATGCATCATTAGATGAGAACTGAACATGTACTCAAAATCAGAGGAAGCAAGAGCTGTTTTCCTTTTAACTAGAGCTTCAGGTATCAATTATATTTTCAACTGGAAAAATATGGAGCTCAGCAAAGCTATAATGTATATTGCAGACAAGCATAGCTAGATGCTATTGCAGCTTCTTAGTAATGACAGCGGAGAAGTAATTTCTAAAATGTGTACTGGGAGCATTGCTGTTGTCTTGACCTTTTTTTTTCTGGGTCATATGACACTATATACTATGCATATATTTCTTTCCAGCCTCACTGACCAAATATCCAATTTATAGAAGTATTTTTAAACTGAGAGGAACCCCTACAGAGGGGACAAGAAGATACATAATATGCATGCCTAGTACTTTAAAACCATTTCAACTCAACCTTTAATTAGGAATAGTTTGAAGATTACATTTTCTGAATGTGGACTTCAAAAGTTAAGTGCCTTTATCCACTGATGATGATGGGCCCTGCCTAAAAGATGGGGAGGCAGGGGTTTGGAATGGAGAGGAAAGAAAGAGCTGTTCATAAAAGATGACAGGAAAAGGTCCTTCTCTTAAGCAGAAGAATGAATATGTGAAGTAGAGTGTGCTAAAAATATGTCATTTGTTAGAGAGTACTATTTTTCATTATGGAATGACTAATTTATAACAGAAATATAACCACCTACTTACATTCATCAAAAATCCTCCTACACCATACTAAGCATGACTTTCCTTGGCTCTATCTTATTTTTTAAAAATTCAGAATTGTTCTGAGTTTTAGCTTTCCTGTTTGATTTAAATTGTGAAGTGATCTAAAAGACTATGTAGTTTAAAACCACAATATTGTTGAATCAACCTCCTGTTCAAATTATTTTGGATTCTTTGTCTGAGTTTCTTCACAGCATATGAAGTATTTTCCTAATGAAGAATCTATTATGCACTGGATGGTTTTATCATCATAGACCATCATCTGTGGCCAGTTCCATACAGCTAAGTTTGGTATTTTTATTTCACCTGGAAATTTGAAACTATAAGACCTGAAGGATAATTATTGTCAAATGACATGGCTACATTTTCAATGTGATTCAGATATAGCTTACTGTATTTTAATGATTCTTTCATATTAAGTGGCAATAATTACAAGACCCACAAACAACATTTCTAGAAATAATAAACATTTTGGGATTATAATGGAAAATTCTAATTTAGCATATAAACAGCAACTTCAGGTAGAAAGCACTGGATTGAAAACAGGTTATTACAATATGTAAACAATACCACTTTTACAATACTTTAAATTTACCAGGCAACTTTCTCTTAGAAAGATATCATGGATGCTTTATGGACTGTATAAAATGCTATCACCTATTATCCGTGTGCATAGACACATTTTGATGACTAAATTAACATAAGAGGAAAGGTTGTAAAATATGTTGTAAGAGCTGTATACCAAAGGTCCAGAAAAATGTGAAAGACAAAACCTGTAACTATCTATTCAGTGTTAATATGACACACAAATTATTGTAATCCAGGAAACTTGAAAGCCTCTGTACTGTTTTCATATGAAGAAAAACAAATAGTTTGACATCAGCTCTTGATGTGTAAGTTAATTTATACAGAGGAATAACATACATATATTACTACATACCAGCCAAAGACCTATAGAAATTTACACTCACATATACAGAACCTGTATGTACTGTATATGTGAGACAGATCTATATACATATCTACACACACTTTAAATAATAGAAACAGCTCAAAACACTAAAACGAAGGATGTAGTGAAAACATTCAAAGAAAATAACCATAATGAGTGCATTTTTGTGATGGAACTAATTTAAAAGAAAATACCACAGGGTTGTGAATTAAAAGTCAGAGGAAAGTTCACAGATGTCATCTGAGACAGATCAAAAGGAAAAGCAGAGCAGTGCAAAAATCTCTGGATGAGTAGTCTCTCTCTCTCTTCAGTACTGATCTGTTTCATCAGGAATTCGTGCACAGAATAATAAAGTGAAAGTCATACCTATGCTCATTAGCAGGTCTTGCACACAATTTTTGGTTCAGTTTTGCACAAAAACTGACCTTTCAAAACGGATATAGAAATCATAGCAATCATACTCAAGAGCATACATATTTCAAATTGACATTCAGTGTCTGACCTCAGTTTATCAGAATCTTTATCTGTTGTATAATGTATTGCAATTACATATCACCACCACAAGCACACCTTTAGTTTTTGATTTCCTAAATTCATTTTATATACTAGATAAAACAAACTTGGTGCTAAAATAAAAATCTGCTATCCTGCACTAAGCCACTTTCCCCTGTTTCTAAAATTCCTGGAAAAAGTAGTTGCAAGGTCTTGGGTTAGGAACACATTGGGCATGTCAGCCCTCAGCGTAACACCTCAGAGGAGACTGCTAGAGCTCCAGAGAGCACAGCAGCCGATGTCTAAACATATGGAGCTAGATCTTTTGGTCAGGTTGAGCTTGAACCTGAAGGAGATGAGTAGGAACCACAAAGATAGTTTATGCCACCTTTGGTCCTCCCAGGGCTGGAAAAGAGTTAATTCAGCTTTGCTTAACTTAGAGCAGCATCAGGGCTGCTCTTTACTCTGTCTGGCTACAATGGAGACAGTTTACTCAGCCAGGAATTGTTGGAGTTCAAAAGAGTTTTGTCTATATCTCTGGACTGGTGGAACAATGGCTGATATAGGGGAATCCCAAGATGTCCATGAAATCTTTTAAGCCTCTTTTGCATCACTGAGTGGTACTAAAGGAGGCATAGCAGGAGAGAGGATCTAGCTCACTGGGAAAAATCCATCCCACTGACTAGTGTAGTTACACCAGGGCTTAATTTGGGTTACTAGTCACCCCCATAGGACACCCCCCATCCCCCGCCTCCCCCTGCAACTTATGCACAGCAACAAATCCCATGCACTAGGCAAAAAGATCTTTCCACAGCATAGTGCACCACAAGCTTTTTACTAAAGTTGTTCATACAAGGAAAATGAACCAGTGACTTTCAAACAGGCGTTTGTTTCACCAGCTTAGCAGTCATGAAGCCTGGCACTTAAAACAGGACATGTTGTGTGTTTGTCTTTTAGGATGGTTTTTACATTGTTTACAAGCATGGCTTGGAGAGAGAGAAAATATTCCCAAATCCTTTCAGATTCTGTGTGTTTTAAGGCAAAGATGCCCACAGAAGCTCTTGGATACTAACTTGACAGAGTTGAACCTCGCTACGAAATGAGGCACTAACTCCGCAGTTTAGCTTTGGGGATGTTGCTAGATTAAGTGAAGCGAGGGGACCCCACTCTCTCCCACTATTATTTCCCTAACTGTGCAATGGAGTTTAAATCTACCTAATGATATGGTGGTCCCTCCCCTGCCCTTCCCCATTTTCTCCCAGGCTGTCTTCTCTTTAACCCTCTCATCCCCACTACACACTCCAGGGAGAGCCCTGAAGAGCCTCGAAACCTCTCCCGTTTTTTTGTCCCTCTATTTCCTGCTTTTGATCGTTTTTCCCATTATTTGTCTCCTCTCCCCGAATACTGTTAGTTTTGCACCTCTCCCTCGCTCATCTTCCACCTCACCCCAGATTTCGCTCCTGTCCCCCTGTTTATGTCACAGCCCGTTCTGCTCTCTCGCGGGGGGGAAGGGGGGGGCGATCCCTACCGCAGGTGAAGGCAGAGCTTCACTGATGTTGAGGGGCATGCTCCCCAACAGCGAGGGAGCAAAATCTTAACACGACACAGTCCTCATGTAAAGTTGTGCTGCTCGAAAAGGCCACCGAGCTGATACTTTGTTAAGCATTCACTACTTCTGCAGCCCAGCCAAGCCTTCTCCACGCTTTGTGGTTTCGTTTTTCTGAGCTCTTCCCAGAGCCCCGTGTGTCCCTGTAGCTCGTTTTTGGAGGCTAAAGCCTTTTGATAGACACAGTGTAGGAGATGGGAACTCTAAATCTGCGATTGGGGAAACCACTAGAACGCAAAGAGTAAAATCTAGCAGAAAAGGCGCAAGCCACCCTACTGATCCAAGGCATTCGTTATAGGCTGCTTGCATATCTAAACAAAGATTTTAGCAGGAGATGCCCAGACTGAAGGGAGGAGGGAGCCTTTAGAGCGAACTTCTACAGGAAAATCAGCAGCCGCTGGAAAAATCGGCTGCTGCTTCCCAGGGTGAGATTAATGCACACACTGCTCTCTGTCTCTGTGCCCAAAGTGCTGATGTAACTGACGAGAAGACAGGGGCTATTATTATTATCAAGGCAGAGGGGGAAGAAGCGGAACCCGATTGCACAATCTGATCTCCAGAGATCCTCTCCCCGACCCCCTTCTCAAAGGACTGCTGTGTGCCTCCATTCCCACCCTCCCCATCCCCACTCACCGGCACCCGAAGCGCCTCCAACTCTTCTAGCAGAGCCAGAAGCAAGGCAGGAGAGAGGAGGAGAGAATAAAACACCCGAAGCATCACGTACCTTGAGCTCCTCAATGTCCAGGTTTGTGGATCTGTCCATAGAATAAAACTAAATGACACGGAGGCGAACCAGAGAAATTGTGCCAAATTTAAAAAAAAAATCTAGACTCTCAGTTTCCAGCCCAAACTCAGCCTTGTCCTCCAAACCCTGGCAGCTCCTCTCAGTCTCATTCTCAGTGATCACGCCTCCTCCACCGGTTAAAAATAAATAAATAAAATAACAATTCACTTTTTTACTCCTTTACGGATTATAACGACAGGTGATCTTTCCCCGGTAAATCTTGTGTCAATGAAAGGAGGAGAGAAGCCAAAAAATAAATAAATAAATCCACTCAGTTTAAGATTACTTCCTCGCCTGCAATAAGCTTAGAAACCAGCGAAATGCTGCATCCCAAGGAAAAAAACTGCTTCACTGGACAGCATCCTGCAGCAAATTTCAGGCAAATGTGTTCAAACTGAAGAGAAGAGTCTATCATGAAAGCCTGCCTCCGTTATTCTGGCAGCTAATTTAGCACCTGTGAGCCCAAGACATTAGCAATGATCAATTTCAGCGAAAAGATAAAATCCCCCAAGTCCTGCATAGACTCAAAAATGTTTTGCTGCTAAAGGTATTTTTTCAATAAAAAAATAAAGTCTGCAAGGAACGGTTTCCTTTGAAGGTTATGGTAAAAGAGTTTAGAGGAAAATAGGTGGATCTCTTTGCAGAAAAGAGAGAGAAAGGGGGAAGAGATTTTTTCCCCTTCTTTCCTGTTTTACTGTCCTTCACCGCCAGGTGACTGACTTCACTTCTCTCCTCTCATGGCCAACACTGAAGGGGATTTCTCTCATCTGTCAAAAAGCAACATTTCCTTCCTCGACAAATACAACCCCTGGGTCTTAAAGCCTGCTATCCCCGTCACTCTGTGCATTAGCCTGCCGGCATTTTAATGTATTTGTCCCTTTTTTATCATTCGTAGATTGCGAGCAGATATAATCACGCTGGATCACTTAGGATACAAGGACCTCCTTGTGGTTATCTCACTGGATATTTTACGCCAAGTAGGGGATATCTTTAAATAAGCAAATATATTGAATGTCACAGCAGAGCTACTGCTGTTTCCTTCACATTTAAAAAAAATTGCTTGCAGATTTCAACACAAAGGCTTTCACTTGATTTTATTGGTAAAATGCATGTTGTTGTATAATTGTTGATATTATTAATGTGAAATGGGCAGTAGTCATAGCAGAACAACACCTCTCTATTACTTTAATAATTTTCTATCTTTTTCTAAAGGATTCAGTGTGCTGAGGTTCTCACGGGACATTAAGCTGTAAATAGAATCAAAATTAGATTTAAAAACAATTCAAATTCCTCCCCACCAGTATCTTGATTTGATCAAACTCATTTTTTACCCTGCATTCTGACTGTCACTTGCAGGTTTTTAAAAATAAGACTGTCCATATGATTTCTGTTTTCCTACTTTGAATCTTTTTGGGGCCTTCTTTTTAAATTAACTGTTGACAGATTTTGAACAGGCATATTCTTGTACTATTGCTGTCATAAACAGATAAAGGTTAAGGGTTAATGTCTCTTTTACCTGTAAAGGGTTAAGAAGCTCAGTAAACCTGGCTGACACCTGACCAGAGGACACATAGGGGGACAAGATACTTTCAAATCTTGGTGGAGGGAAGTCTTTGTCTGTGCTTTTTGTTTTGTTCATTGTTCGCTCTCGGGACTGAGAGGGAGGGGACATCATTCCAGGCTCTCCAAATCTTTCTGAATCGGTCTCTCACATTTCAAAATTGTAAGTAATAGTCAGGCAGGGCAGATTAGTCTTATATTTGTTTTCTCAACTTGTAAATGGTTCTTTTTTGCTGGAAGGGTTTTTACCTCTGTTTGCTGTAACTTTGAATCTTAGGCTGGGGGGTGGGTCCCTCTGGTCTATATGAATCTGAGTACCCTGTAAAGCATTTTCTATCCTGATTTTACAGAGATAATTTTTACCTTTTCTCTCTTTAATTAAAAGCTTTCCTTTTTAAGAACCGGATTGATTTTTTCCTTGTTTTAAGATCCAAGGGATTGGGTCTGAACTCACCAGGGACTGGTGGGGGGGAAAGGAGGGGGGATGATTAATTCCTTCTTGTTTTAAGATCCAAGGAGTTTGGATCGGTGTGAAGCCTCTCAAGGCAACCCAGGGAGGGGAAAATCTAGGGGGAAAGGGAGGGGGATGGTTAATTCCTCCTTGTTTTAAGATCCAAGGAGTTTGGATCTATGTTCCCCAGGGAAGGTTTTGGGGGAACAGAAAGTGTGCCAGACACTAAATTCTAGCTGGTGGCAGCGTACCAGATTTAAGCTAGTAATTAAGCTTAGAACTGTTCATGCAGGTCCCCACTTTTTGTACTCTAAAGTTCAAAGTGGGGAAAAAACCTTGACAATTGCCCTCTTCTATTGTACATATTTCACAGTTATATATATGTACACATTTCATTTTCTTGAAGATCTATGCAGTTTTTTCAACATCATGGACATATTTAATAGTTCCAAGCATATAATATATGTTAGTTCAATAAGGGCTTATTTTTTAGTCTGCTGTTCTTCAGGGTCAACATAACTGTGAAACTCAGGTGGCTGGGCCACATTCAACTATGGGGCATAGCCCATATCTTCTAGAATCAACTGTAGAGATGAGACAAAAACAGTCAAAGGACAATTCTCATCTTAGAACAAACTGTGTAACTTTAATTGTGACTGCACTATAATCTGGATATATACTTAATCAAAATAGAACTGCAATTTGCAAAGATAAGGACTTGAGCCTACATTCTAGGTGAATGAAAGGTATGTCTAAATAGAGGACTGGAAAACTGGACACTAAACAAGTTACTGTACAACCTATAGAAACAGTCATTTCAAGTTATCTTTGTGCTGACAAAAGTTGCACATAACTATTTATTCTTTAGACTGAAATTGGGCAAGAGACCTGTCTTAACTAGGTCACTTCCTCTCTTAACAGACATTCCTAAAACATCAAATTTCTAAAATTATCAAATATAATTCTAGTTTATCTTTAGTAGACTATATAAAACATCTGAAAAATGATCCCTTGAATGGATATTTAAAGTAAGTTTTAGTCTGATATTACATACCAAAACTAGCTTAAAATAAAGGTAGGTTGCAAAGTCAGTCAAGTGTTAGGAAATGCACACTTTTAAGGTTTCTCCTGAAATCTTAATTCTGCCTTCTTGTGAATATTCATTGTGATAGTATGTGATTATGTAATTGGTGTCTATGTTCTTTCTGCAGGAGCTCTGCCTCTTATAATGAAAAGAATGATTTGGCTAGTCAATACCTTTTTTCTTCCTCACTATTTATTGTGTGGCCCCATGCTTTATTTACTGCACATCATCCAAACCCTGAACTGAATATTGAATTAAATTTCCTTATAGGTTTTTCTAAAGCATTTTTCATGTTCGTACCTGCGTGTTTCACAATATGCAATATGTTGGTTTTTCAAGATTATAAGGTACTCAAACTTTAGTAAGTATTTTTTTTTCCTTTTTACACACTGTATTGTACATGGATTCCTGGATATTTATCGCTTCCTACGAAGGCAGGGGGCTGGACTCGATGACTTTTCAGGGTTTCTTCCAGTTCTATGAGATAGGTATATCTCAAGTTATTTAAAAAAAAAAATCAAAAGGTAAGCAGTGTAAGCTAAAGTGTTGCTAATGGTTTTTAATCCAACTGTTGGATGACTTCCTATATATTCATGTATATAAAATACATGATATGAAATATGCTTGATCACTCATGTTGGCTAACTTGATTTCAGCCAATTTTTTTGTTTGAACATATAATGGAAATCATGCAGATCTATGCGACAATGTTCTGAGGTATGTGTGCTAAATAAATAGTGAAGAATCCTATTCTGGCTTGAGTCTGCTGCCTGGTCCACCTCCCACTGAAGTTAATGGAAAGACTCCCATTGACTTCAGTGGGAACTAAGGTTACTGCCTATCCAGGTTTCCCATGATCATTCCTCTTTTTGAGGTAGTTGTCCTGGGACATCTGTAAGGCTACTAAGTACACACTGCCAGTTATCCAGTGTAATGGGCTCAGGATGATTCTGGAATCAGATGTCACTTTTTTTGTACCTCAGAGGAGGTAACCCTTGTGGGAGCTGAATTCTGTATGTGTCTTACACGTTCACTATATTCCCCAAAAAGACGGAAACTACTGTTTACTGATCATTTCCCCAAGAGGGCAGTGTACAGTGCCAGTTTTGCTGCACTCGCTCTTGTGGTGAGGGATGTGCTTGCTCTTTGGTAGTACACATTTTGTAGAACACAGAGAGCAGAATGAAACTCTTACAATATATTGATCTCTGTAACAATCAACACAGCACTATTAGTAAAATGCACTAATAACAATGTATGTGTAAAAAATTTTTTATTTTTTTAAAAAAATTAAATATAGAAAGACTTGCAAGCATTCCATTAGAGAGAGAGATATCTAACCAAACATTACATTGTGAGAAAGTGTACTTCTGACTCTTGAGGTATTTGAATTTTATAATCATTACTAGAAAATGTATAGCTTTGCATGCCACCTTCTTGAGATTAAAAAAGACAAGCTCTTTGTCTTCAAAAGCTATAGTCCAAATGTCATTATTGTAAAAAACAAAACAAAACAAAAAAAAACACATTAACAAGCCAATGCTTAAACCACTGAGCTATCCCTCCCAAGTTTCTCTGTACTTGCTAGTTTCTTAGGTAAATCTTGTTATATGGAAGAAAATGGGACTCCTGGTTTGCTTTGGGATAATTATTCTAAGCCATTTTTGGAGAGAAAGAAAAAGCATTTCTGGATTCAGAAATGTTTGAGTGGAGGCAGGGTACTGTCCTGAAGTGTTCAGACAAAGTTATGGCCATAGGAAACCAGTACTCAAGAGGTGTTGCTGACATGGTGAAGAAAGCAATTATCTAGAGAAGGAAGAAAGCCCAAAAACCAGAGGAGGTGTCAAGCAGAGACTGAAGGTAATAGCTCTCATTTAATTTCTTATATCCTGACTGTAACAAGCAAGGTGAATTGATTTAAATCAAAGTTCTATAAATCTCCATTTTTCATCATGATTTAAATTAGCAAGCAGGATATCCTGACTTAAATGCTTGATTTTAATTTTGTTTTGCATTTGTACTTCAGAGATAATTTCATTAAGAAAGGGTGACTGATGGGTTAGTAAGCAATAAAACATGTTGATTTGCATTGCAACTAAATATAGCCTTTACACTAAACTTGGTGCTCCTTTAGTAACCAGAAAGAAACACTATCTATACACATTTAAGGAATTATATAATTTTATATACATGTATTCAGAGTCTTCATTTTTATGTTAGGAAATGGCAAATTAATTAATTATTTTCTAGATGATTAATTTTTTACTCATAGTTTGTGCCAAGTTGCATTTAGATGGGAATTGAAATTCAATTACAAATGCACAGAGACAGCATTTTAAAATTTGTTTTGTTAATTATATAAAACTATCTTAAATGTGGATAAAAGAAAAAATGATTTATCAAATGAAGAAAGTATTTTCTATGGTTAGTGAACTCAACCAATTGTTTGTAGTCATCATGTCCTTCAAGATGTTAGAACTAGTAGATCTCATCTTTTTACAACTCATTTTTATTCATAGATTGGAAAAGGAAAACAAGCTTTCCTGCTTTTTCAATTCCCAATTCACTTATGAACATTGAACTGAACTATTTGAATAAATCAAGACAAAAAAAATAAATTCTCTCTGCACTTGCAGAGGAGGCTACTGCTGTCAAACCGCTGGTTTCACACATGAACAAATTCTGGTTCTAGGTACTTAGCTAGTGACTTCCACCAGTTCAGTGGTTTTGACTTTCTTTAAAGCTTCAGCAGCAAACATGTACTGCTTGAGTGTATTATATTTAAATTTTAATATATTATTGTAAATTTATGCCTCAATATCAGATATCATAATTTTATATTTAATTTTAAATAAGGTTATTTTCAAAAAGAAAAGTTTGATTTAAATTTAAAAATCAATCAGTTTAAAATAAAAGTCTTTCCCCCACCTTCCCCTAAAAATAACCAACTTTCTCCTTTCTGGTAAGAAGCTGGTAATAGAGACAACACCTATAGTCCAACACCACAGTTTGTCAACACTACATAATGCATCATTTTTTTTAGTATAGATGGCAGGATTTTGTAACCTACCTACCAGTGAAACAGGATTTTAACATTTTAATGTTCTGGTTATGACATGCTGTCTGACCTATGGTATACCACAACCAACAAGACACAGTTGGATATTTCTTACACTTCACTATCAGGCATTTCATGTACCACAATATGCTGCAGTCTGACAAAACTTTATTTTGTATGAGTGCTTTCTATTTCTGAAAGAGTAATATTTCTATGTTATGTTGGTAACTTGCTTTAAAAATAATCTACGGATAAATTCAAAACATCTTACATCTGTCAGATGGAAAAATATTTACATACAGAAGTGAGCAATTCATTTCTTAGCTGTATTTATTAGAGCACTTATGTCCCTAAATGCTAGAGTTTTTCCATTTGGATCTCTGAATTTATTGAAATATATGTAAAATCACATGGAACAACACTGTCTTCTTTCAGAGGCTCATATGTATTATTTATTCCTCAAAGGTCCAGAATAACTTACACTCAAGAAATTCTCCCCTTGTACGCTTGTTAGATACCTATAAATAATGTGTGTTTAGGAAGTGTGAGCCGGTGGTGTCGGGGCTCGTCCCTCTCAGGTGCGGCGGGAAGCCAGGGCACCTCCTTACACACAGCAGTCCGGGTAGGCCCAACCCCTCAGCAGGCGTTGAGGGAATAAAGGGTCTGCACACAATTTAGATTCCCAGCCCTCCAGCTGGGGTCGGGTAAGCAGTTCAGGCTCAGGCCTTCAGCAGGCTGAGCAAACAAAAGTATATCATATGTCCACACAGAAGGCCTCCTCAGGCCAGGGAGAGGGGGAGTCTGCCACCCTCCACGCAGGCCCTCCCACTCCACTGCATTTCAGCCCGGGACCCTAGCAGCGGCCAAGGCTCGCTGCTGTCAGTGGGGATCCTGGCCGCAACACACTGACATGGGTTCAGGCTCTTCAGGAGCCAAATCAGGGTCTGCTACCCCCGAGCCACTTCTGACCTCCCCCTCTCTGGGTACCTATCTTTCGCCGGTGTCATCTGGGGGGTCCCAGACCATGGGCTTCTCCGGGTACTGGGCATTGAGCTCAGGCAGCTCCTCGGGATACCGGTCTGTAGGCTCAGACCGCTCCTCAGGATACTGGGCACAAGGCAGGTCCGGCCAGCACTCCTCCGGATACCGGGTCCAAGGCAGGTCAGGCCAGCGCTCCTCTGGGTAGTGAGCACAGGGCAGGCTGGGCCCGGTGGGAGCTCGGGAGCCAGTATCTGTCCTCTCTGGCAGCCTCCTTCCAACTGAGCGCTGGGGCCGGGCTCTTATACTTCCTGTCCCGCCCCTTGACTTCCGGGGGGGTGGGGACAGGTGGCGGTGACTCCGCCCACTGAGGCACCTGCTCTGGCTCGTCCCTCTCAGGCGCAGCGGGGAGCCAGGGCACCTCCTTACAGGAAGAAATAGTAACTTTTGTTCGTCTATTCCTTAGTTTGGGAAATCTTTCAGAGCAGATGCATTATGTGTATCTGGCACAATACACCACTTCTTGCAGTATCCCTAGCCCTTCAAATGCATAAATTATTCCTCTCAGTGCTACACATATCTGAGGGCATAATCGAGTTTTAGAACAAAAGTATCTCCCTCCAGCACTAAGCAATTAAGTTTGGAATGAAGCCATTTTGCTTAATCTCAGTGAGATACTCTGCTGTAACATTTAGAGAGGAAATACTATGCAGTTTTTCTGTTCGTCTCAGATTCTTAATCATTCTAAGAATTTCTTAAACACCTTAAGACAGACAAATGTTCACATGCAGAAACTATTTTCAGCTTCTAGCTAATGATCATTAAAGCATATAGCATTGGGGTATTCGCTTGTTCAAAGGGTTTTCAAAGGATATAGAATCATTAGATCATCAGTTCAATTCTAACCTAGAATTGTGATCTGTTTGGAGGTGTAACTGAAATAAACTAGTAGTTTCAATCCAGCTCTGAGAGGGTAAGTGCCTAAATCACATCATTTCCTCAACTAGAACTAGAAGCCAGTTTCAGAGGACTGAACTACAGGCAAGGTTTTCCAATACTTTGATGTAGAAATAGGAGGCAAACTACAGTATCACAGTCCATGCCATACATGTCAATTAATAGTAGAGAGGACTTCACTCTTCAGGGTTGCCAAGCCAATATCTTTCACAAGCAGTAAAAATAGCTCAATGAGGATTGTTTTTATTATATTGTAATAGGTTTTCACAGTCTCTTGCTTGTTGCTCAAAAGGAAAAGTAGATAATCAATAGCACTGATTAGAAAAGTAGAGTTTTTATTATTAAAGAAGAAAACAGAGGAGTTAATTTATTGAAATGCAGCTTTCTTCAAAAAGTTAACAGCACCTGGTCCTTTATTTACTTTTTTATGAGCGATCCACCCAGGTTTTAATATGAAGTGTGTTAGGATAAGGTTATCTGTGACAGCTTGGTATTTGTAGTCATTCATTTTTAATGAAACAAGCACTAGTCCTGATAATGCACACTAAATCCAGGAATAATAATGGCACTCACCATGCAGTTGGGTTTTCTGCAATCCTGACCTGCACCACTTCTTTTCCAGGGGTACAAGCCTGCAATACCTTACTCACGTAAGTCATCTTTTCGCCTGTTGGAACAAAGCTATTTAAAAAACCATAAAAATGAAACTTGTAATTAAAATACTGAGATGTCCATTTGCCTAAATCAAGCAATCACATGATTTTAAGGTAATAATTCTTTTCCTACTCTCCACCCCTCCCTGTCTGTTATCCTACTCATTGTCTCACATTTAACATTAGACTAAGTGCCTCAAGGGCCAAGAACACATCTTTCTATTTGTTCTGTAAAGTGCCCTGAACACTTAAAGCACTGTAAGCAGGTGAACAATAATCTATCAGCTCTACATAAATACGTACTGAAGAAAGGCAGGTTTATATATTGAGACACAGTTTCACATTTGTTCACAGTTCCTTTCATGTATTGCAGTCTACAGATGTAATATTGAGGCTTTAGTAGGAACTCCAGGGTTAATGAGGTGTTAAGGCTTGGGGCCTGATCCAGAGTCCACAGAAATTAATTGGAGTCTTTTCACTGACTTTAATGGGCTATCAGGACCTTAGGTCCCTTTTCAGCAAAGCACTTAAGTACTTAACTTGCAGCATGTTTTGAGATTATCAGTATATATGAAAACAAACAGCTTTGTGTTGGACCTCTCAAAGCCCTTTGCAAAACAGAAAAACATTTTCCCACAGGGAAACTGAGGCACAGGAATGTGAAGTGATTTGCCCACGGTCATGCAGCAGAATCAGGAATAGAACCTAAGTAGTTGGAGTTCCAGTATAGTGCCCTATCCCCTCGACACAACAAATGTTACTCCCCTTTATACATCAAAACCTTGGTGAAAATCAAATTAACCAATGGAACTACTCAGCTCCATGCGGGATGAGTTTTTTGTTTTGATTTTTTGAGACTCCCAGTCTACCCCCCCACCCCAACTTCATGCACAATCTGGACACAGACCAAGAACAAACATGTCTGGATAAGTTTGTTATTTTTACACAAAATTTCATTTCCATTAAAGTTTTCCAGTTGGCCTTATCCTTCACTTACCTGCTGTGCTCTGAGCACACCCTTGATGAGGGAGGGAGGCAGGCGAGGTTACACGGGACATGATGGCTGCAGTCATGTTGAGAGGCACCCAGAAACAGCATGAGCCAGAGGCAAAAGCTGTTGAGCAGGGCCTATTAGGGAGGAGAGGGGGAAGCGAGGATGGTCTTGTGTGCAGGAGGTCAACAGATGTCTAAGGAGGATGGACAGTATCTTTGTGCCTAGCATTTGTGCTTGAAGGGTTCTCCTGGCCCTAGAGCCTTGGCTCCTTGGCACAATATGGTAGCAATAGTGTGATGAGTCTTTCGAGTGCCAGTCCCTTGCAGGGCCGGCGCTTCCATTTAGACGACCTAGGTGGTCGCCTAGGGTGCCAGGATTTGGGAGGGTGGCAGGCTGCTCTGGTGGATCTCCCGCAGGCATGCCTGCAGAGGGTCCGCTGGTCCCGCAGCTCCGGTAGAGCATCCGCAGGCACACCTGCGGCAGGTCCGCTGGAGCCACGGGACCAGTGGACCCTCCGCAGGGATGCCTGCGGCAGGTCCACCGGAGCTGCGGGACCGATGAGTGGCAGAGCGCCCCCCGCGGCGTGCCGCTGTGCTTGGGGCGGCGAAATGGCTAGAGCCGGCCCTGCGCCTAGGGCACCAAAAATCCTGGCGCCACTCCTGGTCCCTTGGTGCACAGTCTGTTTCCTTAATACTGTTGCCTTTTATCCTCTGTTCACAATGAAAGATAAGTAAAGAGGAAAGTGCTAATGGGATGGAGAATGACATCACTCCATATTCCTTTTCTGTTATATAGAGGCCAGTAAATTCAGCTCAAAAGATAAAGCTTGTTTAATCTTTACTATGAACGTACAAATACTACTAAAAGATAATTGTTATTAAAGACATTAAATATTAAATATATATTATGGCTGCCATGCAATTAAAAAAATGTTTCACACTGTTAAACAATAGAACATCTATTAAAATATTTTTGGATGTTCTCCACATTTTCAAATATATTGATTTAAATTATAACAATACAAACTGTACAGTGCTCACTTTATATTTATTACAAATATTTGTACTGTAAAAACAAAAGAAATAATATTTTTCAATTCATCTAAATACAAGTGCTGTAGTGCAATCCCTGTTACAAAAGTTGAACTTACAAATGTAGAATTATGTACAAAAAATAACTGCAATCAAAAATAAAACAATGTAAAACTTTAGAACCTGCAAGTCCACTCAGTCCTATTCCTTGTTCAGCCACTCAAAACACGTTTTTATATTTGTGGGAGATAATGCTGCCTGCTTCTTGTTCACAATGTCACTTGAAAGTGAGAGCAAGTGTTCCCATGGCACTGTTGTAGCCGGTGTCACAAGATATTTATATGCCAGATGTGCTAAATATTCATATGTTCCTTCATTATTCAATCACCATTCCAGATAGGATGACCAGATAGAAAGGGTGAAAAATCAGGATGGGGGTGGGGATAATAAGAGCCTATGTAAGAAAGAGCCCTAGATACCAGGACTCTCTCTATAAAATTGGGACAGCTGGTCACCCTGATTCCAGAGGACGTACGTCCATGCTGATGATGGGTTCCACTCGATAGCAATCCAAAGCAGTGTGGACCAATGCATGTTCATTTTCATCATTTGAGTCAGATGCCACCAGCAGATTGGTTCGGGTTCTGTAGTTTCCACATGGGAGTGTTGCTCTTTTAAGATTTCTGAAAGCATGCGCCACAGATTTTGGAAGGCACTTCAGATTATTAAACCTTGGTTTGAGTGCTGTAGCTATCTTTAGAAATCTCACATTGTTACCTTTTTTGTGTTCTGTCAAATCAGCAGCGAAAGTGTTCTTAAAATGAACATGTGCTGAGTCATCATCCGAGACTGCTATAACATGAAATATATGGCAGAATGCAGGTAAAATATAGCCAGAGGCATACAGTTCTCCACAGGGGAGTTCAGTCACAAATTTTAACTAACAAATTTTTTTAAATGAGTATTATCAGCATGGAAGCATGTCCTCTGGAATAGTGACCAAAGCATGAAGGGGCATAGGAATGTTTATCATATCTGGCAAATAAAAACCTTGCAATGCTGGCTACAAAAGTCCCATGCAAGCACTTGTTCTCACTTTCTGGTGACATGGTAGGTGTTTTGTTTTTGAATGCAGGTATGTAACAAACAAGAAGTCTACATTTGTATGTTGCACTTAATCTCTTTATTGTGAAACACTGATAGACCCTGGCTGTTGGCAGGCAGGATTGAACGAGAGAACTTAGAAGCTTAGTGCATGAGCCTCTACTGCAGAAGCTGAAAGCCAGCTGGCTGTTTGTTTAAGGCTGTAAAGCAGACTCATTTTTTCTCTAAATGGTCTTGGTTCTACTAGATGGGACAGAACCCCACACCCAGGAGGTGTGGGGGTTACACCTGCAGTATAGTACTTGTATGAGGTAAATTGAAAAATATGATTTCTTTAGTTTCTCATGTTTACAGTGCAAATATAAAGCAAGCACTGTGCACTTTGTATTCTGTGCTGTAATTGAAATCAATCTATTTGAAAATGTAGACAAACATCCAAAAATAATGAATGAATTTGAAATGGTGTTCTATTGTTTAACAATGCAATTAAAAATGGTCAATTTTTTAATCTTGATTAATTTTTTGAATTAATCACATGAGTTAACAATGATTAATCAACAGTCCTAAGATATATCCTTTCCAAATGAGTGATACTCATCTGAGTAAGGGTTTGCAGGATCAGGTCTTAATACTGGCACCTCTTTTAGGCAGAGACTGATGATGAAAACAAACTATGCTTAAACTGGTGATGACTGTAGGCAGCGCAGAGATGTCCACTAGGGATCAAAATGAGTTTCCCTTAATCTCTGAATCCTAAAATGCATACTGATTTCTAGAAAGAATATGTAAATTCATTAATGCAATTCATTTCACATTTTTATGTTCTGTATAAACTGAAGTTTTTAAAATTAAAGTTGGGCACTGAAAATTTCAGTGCTTCATTTTACTATAACAGAATGTTTAGAGTTGTGTACAGTAAAATTTTAAAGTTACCGGAAACACTCATAAAGCGATCAGTGAAAGAGACTTTCTTCCTATTCTTCGTCTTCATGTTTCTCCCTATCACAGGAAGAAATATCATCTAAGGAGATTTTAAATCTATTCTGAAGCCATAATATTTTTCAAAATCATCAAAACCAGAGGTAATTCTTTGCAAGACAATTAAAATCAGAAACAATCAAACTCAGGTATAAGAGAGTGTCCAAGATTAAAAAGTGTTCATTTTGTTATGTTCTGCATATTCTGATTTCTCTTCACCATATTTTATTATAAAAAAACCACTTGTATATATTATGTGAGTGGGCTAATAGATTTCATCTTTACTTGTAGCAGTATAGTTAATAGCAAGCCAGAAATATGGTATTTCCAACCTGTTATATTTTTTCTACATTTAAAACTGATTTTAACTCTTACCTATGTAAAAGGAAGTAGAAGAATGTTAATAGTTTAAGCCACCCAACCCTCTTCTGCAATTAAGAAGTGTTCTTCTTTAGTCCTCAGGAACTGAGAGGAACTGCAGCACTAGCACCTTCATTTGCACTGGCACCTTCTCATCTTTCAGTAAGATTTAGTTGTCCATGTGCTAAGAACCTTTCAGCTGACTCCCTCAGCTAAGAGTCCAACTTTAAAATATCACCCTATGAATATCCTGAATGGTCCAGACTCCCAGAATCCTAACCTAAAATACTGGTGAAGCCATAGCACTGACAGACAGTGGAGCACATCAGAATCTCTGTCTGGTTGACTCCCAGGAATTCTTTGCCACCAACCATGCCCCAATCCCTCTTTCCATGCCAGGGGCACTTTGCAGGCCCCTTACTTGGCCACTGGCTGTTTCATTTCTCTGTCTCCCTCCCCAGAGGAGCAAGGCCTCTATGAACATAAGTATCTTTCTTCCCATGGAGAGGGAGCTGACTGAGGTCTGTTATCTCTCCGCTTGCCTGGTTCAGCCGTGTGAGGAGATGGCTTGGTTTTAGGATGGAAGCTCTCTTTGGTCTCTCTTGCTGAGTGAGCCTAGTGTTGCTGAGCAGAGCTCCTGTCTCCTCTCCACAGCCATTAGGCAACAGAAGAAGTGCCAGAGCTGGTGTCATTTCCATCATCTCTCTCCCCCGCTCTAACCCAGCCCAAAAGCAGAAGAGGCTTGGAGGCAACCACTATTGCCCACCCTAGCTGAAAGCTACAGGGAGAGGAGTGATCTTGAATATGTCCATGCTGGATCCCTGTCTCCCCATGCTGGAACTACCCAGTTTCAGCTCTCTGCACATACTGCATTACATACTGTGCATTGAACACTGTTGTGAGAATAGTAGCATCTAATCAACCAGCAGCACATTTTTTATTGTCCTTTGAAGGGGACTGGATGGGGTGGCAAAGGTGTATGTAGAGAGAAGCACAAGTCTCTACCTATACAGGATGCCTCTATGAATTGATACATATGTGTAATTCTATTTTTGTTAGTGACCAGCAGAAGTTTTGTTCTATTTGGGTGTGAGCTGAGGGAATTTTGAAACATGAAGGTGTAATGGAGTTCACTCACCTTTAGGTCAGGGCTGGTGGAGAAAATCAGCTCTCATCAGGCATAGGCCCCCTTACACTGTGTACTCCCCCCCAGAAGCCCTTCTCATTCTCCAGAACTCAGCCCTCTGCCATGGTCACTATATCTAGTTTTCCCCTTCCAATGTAACAATGTCCCACAAGGCCATCTGCCCATGTGCGATCTGAAGCACTCTTCTGTAATTCCCAGTCTGTGCCACTTTCCCAGTGACTGGTAAGTGAATCCAGGCCCTCCAGCTTACATAGTCACAATAGCCTCTCTCTACAGAATTTTCACGTCATATATATATATATATATATATATATATATATATATATATATATATATATAAAACCACTTTGCACGCATTTCGAGAGTCAACATCATCAGCACCACTTACCTAAAAACGATCCAGGAGGATCCAGAGCCATACCATCTGCTCCATCTCAGTAAGGTTCCCCCTGCGAACTCCATCTTGAAGTGGTAGATGGTCCAGAGCTCAACAGCCACTGCAGGGACTAGGTTCCCAGTCAACTGTCTGCTGTCCACTTGCCAGTCATCACCATCATCCTTCAAGTATAAAAAGGACTGTTTAGGGATACCCATAGTTTGCTACGGGTTAGTTTGGAACTGGGCTTCAGGCCCATCCAGTTCCAACTACTATGCTGTTTTGCTCTGTTTATTATTTCTCCCCCTTAAGTATGTTCACTTTTCCCAAATAAATAACTCTTTGTTTGCACCTTATGCTTGGGTTAAGTTTTACTTACTTGGGGTGTTGGTATGAAGAATTTTATTTTACCAGGTGATAGATACTGCCAAATCACAATCTTCTAACTTGATTTAACTGTTGTCTTAACTTCTTCAGTACAAGAACTCTGCCTTTCATATCCTGTCTTCCTCTCAAATCCTCTGGAGAAACCCTTTTTTTCAAGGACAGGATCTAAGGACTTTTGCTTTGATCCCCACCCTACCTTTCCTCCGACGCAGAACAGAGCTGTAGACTCTATGTTCCAAACTTCCTGGCTTTATACAAGCCCAGCAGGAGCAGGCTGAGTTCCATTTTCAATTAGTGCTTCTCTTCCTCAGGTGTGACCTATAAGGTAATGGACCCCTTCTGAGTTACCTTAACCTCATTAGGGCTGGTGTAGCATTACAGAAGGGCTTACCACTCCATGAGAAGTATAAAGAGAAAAGAGGGATATTTTAGAACATATAAGAACATAAGAGCGGCCGTACAGGGTCAGACCAAGGGTCCATCTAGCCCAGTATCTGTCTACTGACAGTGGCCAATGCCAGGTGCCCCTGAGGGAGTGAAGCTAACAGGCAATGATCAAGTGATCTCTCTCCTGCCATCCATCTCCATCCTCTGATGAACAGAGGCTAGGGACACCATTCCTTACCCTTCCTGGCTAATAGCCATTTATGGACTTAACCACCATGAATTTGTCCAGTTCCCTTTTAAACATTGTGATAGTCTATATATAGAAGTTAATTTTTCTACAGTTGTTTGAGTATTAAAGGAACCTTTCAAAGGAGTTATTATTGGGGAAGAGAATAGTTGTGATAGGCTTTATTTGGAGTAATTGCAAGTGTAGTAATGACTGTCACACAGGTACCTTATCATGCTGTTGCTGAAGTAGATTGTTTCCCAGGATGACCACTGATAATGATACTCTGCCTGGGTAACCTCTTTGCAATAGGAGCCAGTCTTTGCATAGCCAGAGGCTCAAGCTTTTATACCTGTATTTGTTAAAGGAATGTGAACCCTCACCCTAATTCACGGTATTCTTGGAAAAGTATTTTAGCAGCCAGGTGGCCATTTTGCTTCTGCTGTGCCTATCTGTAAATTACTACCTTCAAAAATGTGATATTAAGAATTATATTGATGTCTGCATCTCACATAAGTAAAAGAACATAAGAATGGCCATACTGGGTCAGACTGAAGGTCCATCTAGCCCAGTATCCTGTCTTCTCACAGTGTCCAATGCAGAATGCCCCAGAGGGAAATGAACAGAACATTTAATTATCAAGTGATCCATTCCCTGTCACCCATTCCCAGCATCTGGCAAACAGAGGCTAGAGACACTATCCCTTCCCATCCTGGCTAATAGCCATTGATAGACCTATCCTCCATTAACTTATCTAGTTCTTTTTTGAACCCTGTTATAGCCTTGGCCTTCACAACATCCTCTGGCAAAGAGTTCCACAGGTTGACTGTGCATTGTGTGAAGAAATATTTCCTTTCCTAAAAGATAGTAAATGAAAGGGAAGCTTTTAATTCTTTCAGATGAGATGCTATGGGAAAGCTTCTTCTATAAAATGGACTGAGCTAATATGTATGTGAAATGGTCACTATCACCTAACAAAGGTTATAGTCCCCTTATAGTCTCTCTCCCTTACCTCTGAGAGGCAGGAATTGCAGAAGAGGATTTGCTAGTACTTCCCTCATCAGCTGAGATATATCTGTTTGAGTGGGTGGTCTGGACAGCATTCTTCTCATTTCACAGAGACCTCTATGGTAGCCACGTCGGTGCCTCTCCGCAAACCAGCGAGTCTGGGAGAAGAAGGATGTTCCAGTGATTAAGGTGCTAAGTCTAGGACTTGGGAAACCCAGTGTTAACTTTCTGCTCTGCCACAGACATCAAGCATGACACTCAGTAAATACTTAAGTCAGGGTTTCAGTTCCCTTTCTGTAAAATGGGAATACTACTTCCCTACCTCACAGGGGTGTTGTGAGAATAACTACATTAAAGATTATGAGGCACTCAGATACTATGGTAAAGGGAACCATACAACTACCGTAGTAAAACAGAGATAATACTCCATTTAGATGAATAAGACCATTCATACTTCAGTTATTTTGCAACATGTCTGCAGAGTGAGGCACATATCACCGCATCAGTTACATTTTCAATCTTTTCTTCACAACAGTGAGGACTAGAAACTTTAAAAAAAATGATACTCATTATGGTGCAGGATATAGGCAGTATGGCCTGGTAGTCAGCTCAGGAATCAGGTCTAGTAGGTGGAACAGGCATCAAGGTGTGGGGGGGGATCAAAGCCAAGGGTCAGCCCAACAATCAAATGCCAATTACCAGAGTTAGCTACCAGAGCCGGAATTGAAGATGAAGATCAGCTGTGGAATCTCCTTCAGTGAAGATCTTTAAGAGCAGTTTAGACAAATGCCTGTCAGGGATGGTTTAGGTATTAATTAGTCCTGTCTTGAGTGCAGGGGACTAGGCTAGAAGACCTCTGGATGTCCTTTCCAGTCCTATGATTCTATCAGAGTCAAGGTCATGCCAAATGCCAGAGCCTAGGGTCAAGCCTGAGTCAGGGTCAGATGTTGGAGGCTGGGGTTGGAGCCAGAACTGGTAACTGATGATTGACAGCAAGGTGTAAAGGTAGGTATTGGAGGAGAGGAGAGACAAGGATCATTGTTTCCATTAAGAGGAGACACTGATGATAGAGTCAGGTGTTCGTTTGATGTAGTGCTGTTTACTTACAAAGAATGTTCATAAAGTTCTGTTTCCCTGAACACAAAGGTGTTAAACTGGAAGCAGTTTTCCTGATCATAGTGCCAAGCTTGCCTTTCCAGGTAGCACTCTGTCCAAAAAGGTGTGTCTTAGTTTTTTTCTCAGGCCACACTCCAAGAGCTTCTCTGGCTGTCTTCTCACTTTTCTGATCCAATCAGGTTGCTGCTGACCCTGCCCCCCTGCTCTGTACTCACGCCCTAGACAAACCCTTACACCCACAAACATCGGTTTTTCAGTGGCCTGGCATGTGGCCTGTGTTATGAGTAGTGGCTTCTGTTGTTTCCGCTATTCTACTGAAAAAGGAGCTTAACTGCTTACATTTATCCTGAATGAAGGGCATCTACCATGCCTGCCAGCTTCTATCCCCAGCCTCCATCATAGCAATATTTATATGCATAAAACTATCTATTCACAGAAAGCAGATACAGTTGTATTGTAGTTGTAAAACAATACTAGTGTAGTTGTAAAAATGTAGAAATATAATTTTTAGGTGTAATCTGTAGTTTTTCATAGCTTTTACAAAAACATTAAAGATAATAAGTTTTTGTAATCATAAAATATTTTAGAAATGATCTCTTCTATGCAATTACATAACTTTAATTTTTAATATGGCACATTGTTTTATATCATACACTGAATAAGGAAAATTGAATTTTCCCTCATTTATTTTTAAGATGAGGATAAAGATGTTCAAGATAATAGACATACAAGCTGTTTCAGCCAATCACTAGAATTGATTTGTTAAAAAAAATATATAATGTGCCAGTTCCTCAGCTGGTATAAGTTAACTTAGCTCAATGAAGCTATGGCAATTTACAGCTGAGTCTCTGTCCCATTAAAAAAAAGATTATGAAACTAATAAAATGCACCACCTAAGTAATTTAACAAAAGAAAACTTCTCCTCATGCCAGAAAAAGAAACAGAATTATCTGAATTTACATTTTTTTATTTTACTTTGTAAATTAAATGGTGTAATTAAAAAGTCTCAGAAAATCTTGCATATGTTTCTGACTTTCTTTTTTCACTAATGTTGGTGCCCATTATTGTTTGCATCTATTCTGAAGTCAGAGGTAGCCAAATTAAAATATGGATGCTGCAAAATATTAAGGGCTGCATTTCTAGCACACTGTGCAGGGACCATGGGAACAAGAACAGAAGTGTCATGTGGCACTGAAAATTATGTATCTATTTATGCAGCTGGCCAAAGATATTACTGTTGTCTATGCATGCACATGAACAAAATTAAAAATCTAGATATATGGCAAATATTAAAATCAGCACTATTTATTTATTTAAAATACAAACAGCCTGACACCAGAACTTTGTACTGTAAATTCAAGAGCCACAGATCATCTATGCAGGCCCTGGGCCAATTCTTTCAGGTTCTGCTCAGGGCTTGATTCTTCAGTTCTTACTCAGGCAAAACTCTCATTAGAGGTCTTCAGGCAACTGGGCAGAATAAAGTGATTAGTTTCTATAGGAGACCAAAAAAAGTCTACATGCATAGAATCATGTTCAGCTGTTAACAGAGCAAAATTGATGTGGACTTCATACAAGGGCAACCATCACAAATGAAATGTTACATCAGCAGTCAGATAGAAGACATTGAAGCTGGAAATGAAGAGAGAGACACCTTTAGATAAACTGGAAAACAAAATCTAAATCTTCATGATTTTTCCTATTTTATCATAGTTATACCTGTTCCAAACATCTTTACCTTACCTCAGGCTTTTGACCCAAGACTGATTTTGTGAGATTTCTCAAGTTTTCAGGGCTGCCTGCAAAATCTCAGGATTTTCAGCAGCACCATGGCTGTGAATGCTGCTGATGGCACAGTTGCAAGTAATGCAGCTATGATACTGATGCAATATGAATAAAGAAATGAGTCAATAGGCTGCAAAGAATGTTAAACTTGAACCTTCCTGTTGCCCAGATTCCCTTAAAATTGGGCACATATTTTCTGATTTAAAAAAAGAGTGAATAAATTGATCTGATTTTGTTTAAATGGTAGGAATTAATCCATGAGATGTGGGTCAGAAGTAAGAAGAAAATACTTTGGATTGGTTGGCGTCATTCTTGTCCTTAAGGTCCCCTGATAAAAGATCTAAATAACCCATTTCATATTTGAACATTGCTGGAATAAAATTGGGGTTTACCATTGCAAAATAAACGATCTGAGGCAAACTATTGGTATGATGATAGAGCTGGGTGTCAGCTGGACATTGGATGTTCCATAGCTCTCATCACCTCACCAACTGCCTTGATAGACATAAATATATTTGAACAGTAGAGGTGACTGAAGAAGACCCGGTGGAATCTTGCATGAGAGAGCTCATGCTACCTTCTGGTTTGCCTCAGAACAAATTAGCATTAGCAGCATTATCTTGCTCACTAATTCCCTATTATAGAGGGACAATACTGGGAAAAGCAGCCTGCCAGAGACGCCGGTGGATAGGCTCAGAGGCACCCAAATTAGGGACTGATGCACTGGAGGGAGAGGGTAAAATGGAGCCCACTTGGGGCCACTTCTCCCCACACCTCTCTCCTGGACCCAGAACTGTGCATGGGAGGATCCCCACATGTACTCTGGGAGCCCTAGGACCCAGACAGTGCCTCCCCTCCTACTTGCCACTCCAGCAGCTAGGAACAGGAGCAGGGACGTCTGCACATTCCAGTAAAAACTGAATGTACTCATACTTTCTCTGCCCTGTGAGGACTGGCTGTTTGCTCCAGTCCTCTTCCTCCCTTGACAGTCACTTCATATCAGCCTCACACCACCCCTACTTCTCTTCCCCTGTCCTGTCTCCCACATTCCCTTTCTCTTCCCTTTTCTTTCCATTTAGCTGATCCCTTGCTAAGTAAACCCACCCAAAATAAATAAATCATGGAACTAACATGGACGTTTGTTGCTATCCTATTGTCCTTTTCCCATCCCCTCTCTGTCTTCTTTTGTCTCATTGTCAGCTGTATCCATCTGTTCCCTCATCTCTTATACTTTGTAAGTTCTTTGGGGGAAGTCTGTCTTTTCGTTCTGTGTTTGTACAACACTTAGTTCTTGCCCATGACTAGAATGGACTGATTTCTAAATCATCTGATTTCTAAATCATCCATTGCCTTTTTCCTTAACATATTATTGACATTTTAAGGCATTTATATTCTTTCCCTTCTCACCTATGTGCAGCCACTGTCTATAGATCCTGATTTACAATAAGAGAGGTTAATAGAGATGAGGGCTTCTAAAGAGATAGATAATAATGATTAAGAGCGAAGATTCTCTGTCTGAAACCAGTCAATGTCTTTCCTCTGGCCCCTTTACAAGGCCTTCTCTGAAATGTAAGTTTTACTATTGTATGAAGCCTTCAGTTTGCTCTGCAAAGTTTTTTTTTTAAATAAAGATTTAAGCCAGAATGCTTTGTAATTCATTTAAATAGGGCTTTTGTGAAACACCTGAAAGAGAATTTGTTTTGACAGATAATTTATTGATCACATTGTACAAAGGCTACTCCATTCCTCACTGTTTTCTTTCATATATTGTGGGAAGTAAGCCACTGAAAAAATGCACCATGAATTTGTCCTCTTGAATTTGTTGAAAAATGAAGAATTTTTTTTGGCAGAAACAGTTTGAATATAACTAATCTAGGATGATTCCCTCCAACAAAGAAAATCTCTTTGGTGCATATAAAACAGGCATTGTATATTAAAATGAGAAAGCATTTTTCCTACATGTTTTTTTCTCTAGAAATGTTATATACTATTTTTGTGTATTGTTAAAAAGCTGTCACATTCTGCCACAGAGATGGCTGTATTTCACTAGTGAGGCTGAGTAGGCAGTTTCTGAAAATATAGAGCCAGCGCCTACCCTGTGTCACACACATATATTTTGGGAGATAAGGGCAAGGGAGCTTTTCACTCCATTCCCATCAGTTCTGCACCCTAGCCTATTTAACATTTTTTATCAAAGATGTGGAAGAAAATATGAAATCATTAGTGATAATGTTTGCAGATTACACAAAGATTGGGAAAATGAGTAAGTAATGATGAAGACAGGTCACTGATAAGTGATCTGGGGTGGCTTAGTAAGCTGGGTACAAGCAAACAATATATGTTTCAATATGACCAAAAGTAAAGTCATACATTTAGGAACAAGGAAATCAGGCCATACTTACTGTCTGGGGAACTGTACTGTGGGAAACAGTGACTATGAAAAACAAGTGGGTCATGGTGGATAATCAGCTGAACATGAGCTCTAAGTGCAATACTGTGGCTAAAAAAGCTAATGTATTTACCAGCTGGATAAATAGGGGAATACTGAGTGGAGGACAGGTTATATTACCTCTGTGTTTGGCAGTGATGTGATCACTATAGGAATACTGTGTCCAATTCTGGTGTCAACAATTCAAGAGGGATGTTGATATATAGAAGAAGATTCAAAGAAGAGCCATGAGAATGATTAAAAGACTGAAAAGCATGCCTTATGATGAGAGACTCAAGGAGCTCAATCATTTAGCTTATCAAAGAGCAGGTTAAAGGGGTCATTTATAAATATCTTCAGGGCAGATCACAATCTACAAGTATCTACAGCAATTTGATAACAGAGGGTCCTTCAAATTAGCAGACAAAAGTGTAACATGATCCAATGGTTGGAAAACTAAGCAAGACAAATTTAGACTGAAAATAAGATTTAAATTTTTAACAGTGAGGGTAATTACTGCTGGAACAACTTGCCCAGGGTTATACTAGATTCTCCATCACTGGAGATTTTAAAAATCAATATTAGATGTTTTTTCTAAAAGATACATTCTTGTTTAAACAGAAATTAATTCTGGGAAGTTCTGAGGTCTGTGTTATACAAGAGGTCAGACGTATTGATCTAATGGTTCCTTCTCATCTTAAAAATCTATGAATCCATTTACCCAGAATATCCAAGCATTGGCAAACAAGAATTGTAATGTAGTATTTGAGAACACTAGGAAAGAGATTCTGTCTCTGTTGTAGAAAGCACTCCATAACATCCAGGCAGAATGATGTGCAGGAAAGGGTGCAAAGTTAGGCCCCAGACTCTGATACCTGCTATCTATTATTTGTCAGAGCAGCAGTAATTCTCTTGCCGGGTATCACAAAAGGTACATGAAACTCACTATGTAGTGATTTTGATCCCACTCCCTCCTGTCTCTCTTTCATGCACACACACATTGATTACAGTGGTTTTGTCATGAGTGTCATAATATTTAATGTTTTTATTAAAGCCCCAGCTGCTGGAGTGAGCTAATTGCATGATGATTTCAGTATTCATTAAAGAAAAGAAAGTATGGTTCTTGCCCTTTCAGTTGCAAAATAAAGCTTGAAACGATGATGCCTACTTGCTCAAAAATCAGAGGGCAAATCAAAGAGCCAACAATCGATTATTTTTAAGATTGTATGATTTTGGGAGGCCTGACTCATGACTTTTCAATAGTCTTAGGGTTAGGAATACTTCACACGCTCACTCACCTAGCCACAGACAGAAAGCATTGCTCAGGGAAGCAGATGCAGGAATAAACCCAGAGTTTGTATATGTTTATAAAATTTGTTTGTGTCCTTTGTGGATGAAAGGAACTAAGCATACGGTTAAACTAATCTATGTAGATTAGAGAGGCAAACATATGAATATGGGGATATATATATATATATATATATATATATATATATATATATATATATATATATATATATATATATATATATATATATAAAATGTTTTCTTTTCATAGTGTGTTATTATTCTGTATATAGGTTTTGCTGCTATTATGTTATTAAACACTCAGAGTGGAATTCACAAAGTTATTTAGGTGCCTTACTTCCATTCAGTGCAATTAAATGCCTGAACACCTTTGTGTATCCCACACTCAGAAAATATTACTGAACTTTAAAAAATGGATATAGCTCTGTGGAAATGTAGTTGTTTAAGAAGTAATCTGAGCTGTTTAAATTTGTGTTTACGCTCCAGAGGATTTCATATTGTGGATGCAATGGACTGTATATGAATACAGTTTTCTAATCCCCTTGCATTATTTGGTTACCTCTCTCACACTACCCTAGTTTCACTCTATATTTTATCTTCTCATCACCAGTGTCATCACTAAAACTGGTACGCTAAAACACTGTAGCAAACTTCTCTCCAGCAGGGCCTCATCAATGGCAGCTATTGATTCAGAAATGCATGTTGTGACTAACCCAGCAGTGTTAGATAGCCCTGTTTCTTACTTTTTTTCCACCTACACTGGGCATCAACTGCTCTGCAAACTAGTTCCACTGCACATCCATTGCTAACTAAAATTGTTTTAATTCAAACTGGAACCAACTAGCTATTGTAGGAATTGAACTTCAATCTTAAAAAGCAACAGCATGTACTGACTGCTTGTTTGGCTATGAAACCTTTGAGATATGTAAATTCTCCTATTATGGTCATTTGTTATAGAAGAAAGCCAAAATCTTTAAATTATTGGCATCATATGATCCTACATATTGACAGTACACTGTACTATATGTGAATTTAGCAATGGCATATCATAAAAAATTGCTGCTTAAATAACTCCCATCAATGTGTTTGATATTCACTGTGACTAAAGCATCTGATGACAGCTGATTGTGCAAAGTGTGGCTCTAGAATGTGCACAGTAGGAAGACATCCTTTCAGCTCACAGCATTATTGTAAGAGTCTCTGGAGGGGCAAAATAGCTGTTAGCTTCTGTCTCTGGTTAAATGCTCATAGCCACAAGCCCAGCTGCTACTGTATCAAATGATTTTTTGCTCAGAATGAACAAGAATAAGTTAAGTGCTCTTTAGCTTTCACTTATGTGCTATTCATATAAACAATTAATTTCACATACTTCTTTACTTATCCCAGTAGAATAGCACTGCTGAGTCGGCATTAATCACTTCTTACTCATAGACCTAAGGTCAGAAAGGACCATTATGGTCATCTAGTCTGACCTCCTGCACAACACAGGCCACAGAATCTCACCCACTCACACTCGTAACAAATCTCTAATCTATGTCTGAGTTACTGAAGTCCTTAAATCGTGGTTTAAAGACCTCAAGGTATAGAGAATCCTCCAGCAAGTGAACCTTCATCTCATTTCAAGTCTAAACTTCCTGATAGCCAATTTATATTCATTTGTTCTTGTGTCCACATTGGTACTAAGCTTAAATAATTCCTCTCCCTCCCTGATATTTATCCCTCTGATATATTTATAAAGAGCAATCATATCTCTCCTCAGCATTCTTTTGGTTAGGCTAAACAAGCCAAGCTCTTTCAATTTCCTTTCCTACTAGGATGATCCGAGAGGTTTTCTATTCCTCGGATCATCCTAGTAGTCCTTCTCTGTACCTGTTTCAGTTTGAAGTCATCCTTCTTAAACATGGGAAACTAGAACTGCACACAGTATTTCAGATGAGGTCTCACCAGTGCTTTGTATAAAGGTACTAACACCTCCTTATCTTTACTGGAAATACCTCGCCTGACGCATCCTAAAACCACATTAGCTTTTTTAACAGCCATAACACACTGGCGGCTCATAGTCTCCCTGTGATCAACCACTACTTAGGTCCTTCTCCTGCTCTGTTACTTCCAACAGATGTGTCCCCAATTTATAACCAAAAATCTTGTTATTAATCCCTAAATGCGTGACCTTGTACTTTTCACAATTAAATTTCATCCTATTACTATTACTCCAGTTTAGAAGGTCATCCAGATCTTCCTGTATGATATCCCGGTCCTTCTCTGTGTTAGCAATACCTCTTAGCTTTGTGTCATCTGCAAACTTTATTAGCACATTTCCACTTTTTGTGCCAAGGTCAGTTATAAAAAGATTAAATAAGATTGATCCTAAAACCAATCCTTGAGGAACTCCACTAGTAACCTCTCTCTGACCTGACAGTTCACAATTTGAAGACTTCAATAACTCAGACATAGGTTAGGAGTTTGTTATGGAGGTGGATGGGTAGGATTCTGTGGCCTGCTTTGTGCAGGAGGTCAGACTAGATGATCATATTGGTCCCTTCTAACCCCAAAGTCTATGAGTCTATGACCTGTGGTAGTCCCCCCTTTAGCCAGTTCCTTGTCCAGCTTTCAATTTTCATATTGATCCCCAGCTTTTCCAATTTAACTAATAATTCCCCATGTGGAACCATATCAAATGCCTTATTGAAATCGAGGTAAATTAGATCCACTGCATTTCCTTTGTCTAAAAAATCTGTTACCTTCTCAAAGAAGATCAGGTTGGTTTGGTATGATCTATCTTTTGTAAAACCATGTTGTATTTTGTCCCAGTTACCATTGACCTCAATGTCCTTAACTACTTTCTCCCTCAAAATTTTTTCCAAGACCTTGCATACTACAGATGTCAAACTAACAGGCCTATAGTTACTCGGATCAATTTTTTCCCTTTCTTAAAAATAGGAACTATGTTAGCAATTCTCCAGTCGTACGGTAGAAACCCTGAGTTTACAGATTCATTGAAAATTCTTGCTAATGAGCTTGCAATGTCATGTGCCAGTTCCTTTAATATTATTGGATGAAGATTATCTGGGCCCCCAGATTTCATCTTTTGTAATGAATTGTTGTTTCTTCAGCCAGTCAAAATCCAGAGCCGTGCTCATGTTATCCACCTCTAATGCTTTGAGCCAGAATACCTGACAGGAGTTGAATCCTATATTCTGATCTGTCTCTACCATTAGCCCTGCACTCATTCTGTCCTCCTCTTCCATGCCCTTCTGTTTTGTTTCTTCACTCTGCAGTCTGACACATTGATTATATGGCTTTTATTAAAATAAAAATAATGAAGACAACATAACACATCACTAGGCTATCATGTGTTCTTTGGCTGTAAACATAATCTGCTTTTCATATTCCACTGCTTTGGGCTAAATTAGGGTTGCCCCTTTTGAATTATTGGTCACACAGGCATATTCCTCTCTCTCTTCTTTAGTCTTAGGCTTAAAGCCAGCATGAGATGTACTTCTAATTCAGTTTTCTTTTTCTCTCTTATTTATAGTCACCAAAGCTTAACCTCAAGCACTCCAAAAGTTTCATTTACACACTTACCTAGCTAGTGTAGTTTTTGATGAAACTATGTGACAGATTCAATACACATTCCTGGTGCAGTTTAACTGACCTAATTCTAACCTGTATTGCAACAGTTCAAGAAAATAGCACTTTTGATAGAAACAAGTACACTATTTTAGATATAGCTTGCCCCATACAGGTGACTGCATACCGACAGATTATGAGCTGACATGGCACCCGCTGCCTGTGTCTATTCACAGAGAGTGGTAAGTAACTAAATGCCATCCTCCTCTGTTGCAGGAAAAACCCACCTAGCAGCTGGAAAAGTCCAAAAGCAAGTTTCAGCTCATAGCATCTGATACTCAGTTATACCGTGGCCCATTGAAACCATTCTGGCAAGATAAAAGGGCAATACAGTGAGTGGCAGTAGCTTCTGAGAACACCTATTGTGTCTCACCAGCCAGTGTAGAATGAACATAATGGTTCTGAAGTAAGTATAAAAATATAATTAGGAAGACCAAAAAATAATTTGAAGAACAGCTAGCCAAAGACTCAAAAACTAATAGCGAAAAAAATATTAAGTACATAAGAAGCAGGAAACCTGCTAAACAACCAGTGGGGCCACTGGACGATCAAGATGCTAAAGGGGCACTCAAGGACAATAAGGCCATAGCGGAGAAATTAAATGATTTATTTGCATCATTCTTCACAGCTGAGTATGTGAGGGAGATTCCCAGACATGAGCCATTCTTTTTAGGTGACATATCTGAGGAACTGTCTCAGATTGAGGTGTCATTAGAAGAGGTTTTGGAACAAATTGATAAACTAAGCGGTAATAAGTCACCAGGATCAGATGGTATTCACCCAAGAGTTCTGAAGGAACTCAAATGTGAAATTGCAGAACTACTAACTGTCATCTGTAACCTATCATTTAAATCAGCTTCTGTACCAAATGACTAGAGCAGGGGTCGGCAACCTATGACACGTGTGCCAAAGACGGCACATGAGCCAATTTTTAATGGCACATGGCTCCCTGCTTGGACTCCACATGCCATTAAAAATACTGCCCAGGGTGGCAACCCGCGGGGTCCACGGTCCCGGGCTGGAGCACTGGGCCGAGTGCACCAAGCCACCAGCCCCTTCCCCACCTTCTCCTCTCTCCTGGAGCCCTGCCACCATGTGTGCTGCGCACTAGGGGCCAGGGCTGCGCGCTCCCACAGGGCAGCATTTGGCTCCATGGGGAGGAAAAGACGCTCCCCGCTCACCTGGAGCCCTGCTACCGCACGTGCAGTGTTCTGAGGGACAGGCTGTGCGCTCCCCCAGGATAGTGTATCTGGCTCTGCTTGGAGCCTCAAGGTAAGTGGTCTGGACCTGGGGCGGGGGATGGATAAGGTGTGGGGGAAGTAAGGGACAGGGATCAGGATGAGTTGGATATGGGGTAGCTAGGGGCGGGGGTCTCTGGAGATGGCAGTAAGGGAGCGGGGGGTGGATGAGGCATGGGAGTTCTGGGGTATGTTAGGGGGCAGCGGGTGGCTAGGGGGCAGGGCAGTCAGGGGTCAGGGAGCAAGGAGGGTTCTGGGGGGCAGTTGGGGTGGGGGGTCTCTGGAGGGGGTTGTCAGGGGGCAAGGACGTGGGGCAGTTGGATGAGTTGGAAGTTTGGGGTGGAGGGGCTGTCAGGAGGCAGGGGTGTGGAGATGGATTGTGGCAGGCAGGGAGCAGGGGGAGGGTTGTATGGATGGGGAGTTCTGGGGGTCCTGTCAGGGGTGGGAAGCGGTTAGATGGGGCATGGGGTCCCGGGAGTCTGTCTGGGGGTGGGGATGCAGATAAGGGTTGGGGCAGTCAGGGAACAAGGAGCAAGGAGGCTTAGATAGGGGATGGGATTCTGGGGGGCAGGGGTCCCAGGAAGGAGTAGTCAGGGGACAAGGAGCAAGGGAGTTGAGGGTTCTGAGGGGAGCAGTCACCCAGCCCTCTGCCCTGAGCCCTGACCCCCGCCACACACATACAGCCATCTGCCCTGAGCCCCGCACCCCCAAGGTCCCTGCCCTGAGCCCTGTACTTCCCTCATACACACCCAGACCTCTGCTTGACTTCTTCACCCTCCCCCATAACCCCAGCCCTGATGCTGGCACCCCCCTCACATGCCCCCATCCCTGTGCCCTGACACCTGCACCACATCCCCACCCTCAGCACCAAACAGGAGCTCCTGCACCCCCCCCTCCCCCACATTCTCACCTGCACCCCTCGCATCATATGGAAGCTGCCCAGGTAAGTGCCCTACACCCAAACCTTCTGCCCCAGCCCTGAGCCCCTTCCCTCATCCTAGCTCCAGGCCAGACCCTTCACCCCAAGCCCTGTGCTCAGTGCACTCCCACCCTCAGCTCAGTGCAGAGAGAGGAAGCGAATGGGCCAGAACCAGGGAGAAGGTAGGTACCCACTGTATGTGGGCAGGGCTGGGACCCCAGACAGGCAGCAGACTGAGTGGATCTGGCAATCAGGATCCCAGCTGGCAGGAGCCGGCGGATAGAACCCCTGAGCAGCAGTGGGCTGAGCTGCTCAGCCCACTGCCAGTCTGGGGTCCCAGCCACCAGCCCTGCACAGCCTGCTGCTGGTCTGGGGTTCTGGCTGCTGGAGCCTTGCCAGTCGGGTTCTCGGTCGCAGGCCCTGCTCAGCCCGCTGCTGGCCTAAGTGAACAGAACCCCAGACCAGCAGTGGGCTGAGCGGGCCGGTGGCGTAAGATCAACCTTTTAATTTAATTTTAAATGAAGCTTCTTAAACATTTTGAAAACCTTGTTTATTTTACAATACATTAGTTTAGTTATATAATATACAGACTTATAGAGAGACCTTCTAAAAAATATTAAAATGTATTACTGGCATGTGAAACCTTAAATTAGAGTGAATAAATGAAAACTTGGCACACCACTTGTGAAAGGTTGCCAACCCTTGGACTAGAGGATAGCTAATGTGATGCTAATTTTTTTAAAAGGGCCCCAGAAATGATCCCGCAATTACAGGCAGCTAAGCCTGACTTCAGTACCGGGTAAACTGGCTGAAACTATAGTAAAGAACAAAATTGTCAGACACATAGATGAACATAATTTGTTGGGGAAGAGTCAACATGGTTTTTGTAAAGGAAAAACATGCCTTACCAATCTACTAGAATTCTTTGAGGGGGGTCAACAAGCATGCAAACAAGGGGGACCCAGTGGATATAGTGTACTTAGATTTTCAGAAAGCCTTTGACAAGGTCCCTCAACAAAGGCTTTTAAGCACAGTAAGCTGTCATGGAATAAGAGGGAAGATCCTCTCATGGATTGGTAACTGGTTAAAAGATAGGAAACAAAGGGTAGGAATTAATGGTCAGTTTTCAGAATGGAGAGAGGTAAATAGTGGTGTCCACCAGGGGTTTGTACTAGGACCAGTCCTATTCAACATATTTATAAATGAGCATAAGATGGATCAGCTGTACTAATTTACACCCGGGACCAGGTAGGTCCCTGCGCAGAGTACAAAGAGTGTGTCTGTCCCAAATGCAGAATGGCAAAATTGAGAATCAAGCCCATAAATTTACCTTTAGATTGTCCCATCAGACCACTCTGACCCACTTGATATCTGATGAACTAAAATAGAATTCTGATCTCAGATTTTTCCCCCGATATAATTATTATATAAAACACAAAATAATAGAGGACCATTTTAACTATGTGAAGAAGATCATAGTAGGATGGAATACGCTTATTCTAAGAATAAATGGAAACTAAGATTTCATTCCTTATGGAACAAGACAACTCTAATCTTAGGGAATTTCCTGAGAAATAATTATGAAAGTCAAAATCTAAAATATGAATGGGACTATTCCTTATACTGGGCTTTTAAGAAGGTAATAATGTACCAGATCATCACTTACCACAGTCAAACAGCTGTGGGGTAAAAACAATTCCTCCTTATCTCCCATATTTTTCAGTAGGAACAGAGAGATCAACTAAGATGCTATAATGCTCTTTGAGAAACCAAGTACCACTGGTTTTTGCTGAGCTAGCTGATCCTCCTGATTGCATTCCATCATGGGACTTATCTTGTAGAACCTATTCCAATGGATTACACTCAGACTAAATATATAATGAAAATTAGCAGAATAAAGCTAACAAATATCCAGACAAAGCAAAAAATATCTTATTCAAAAAGGGGGTGATTCTCCAGTCCGCTGGTCTACTTTGTGTTGCAGGTGCTTCCCAGGCCTCAAAGATTGTGTTTGTGCAATGCCAAGCAAAATAAGGCCTCAGTCATAAGTGTATTACTATAATAAAAAATAATAAATCTAGCTGTTGATTTAATTTGTTCTTCATAAATTAAAAAATAGACTTTAGAGGGTCATAGAGACAGGTGGAAAGGTTTTTTTAATCAAGTACATTGTCTGTGGTATGCAGGAATGTCATTGCCTAATATTAATGAGTGCTTTATGCAGCCTTTTTCTGTGAATTTCCAGTGATAGAATGTCTACCTTACAAATGAAATACTGGCATTCTGGAAGCAGCAGTGGAAATGTCGGTTTAGACTTGTAGCTTTACTTTTCACTCCTGCCTGTTCCAGAGCTGTGGGGCAAACTCACTTCATGATCCAACAAACAAGATGGGAGAGATTAATGAGAGCATTAATATGTAAGTTATTATGCTTAAGTGGTTCTATTGATTTTATTATGCAGTATTGAGACTCAAATCTACTCCATAATTGCAAAACAAACAAAAAACAAAAAGTCAGACTAAAACAGGAAAAAGTTATTTTAAAAACTCCAATAAAATAATTCCTTTCTCACCATCGTATGGAAAAGACTAAAAACAATGTAAAAGATCTCTGGAATTTGACCTGGGTTCAACGCTTCCAGTGAGTTAGTGATTGGGAAGCTTCACACCAGTTATTCAGTTAATTGGTTCTAGAGCAGGGCTACTGTTAATATTTTAAAGATATTTTCTTTAACCACCAACGCCTGGTTTGAACTTGGAGAGAAAGAGACAGTAACAAGGAGCATTATTCTTGTGGCTGACAAGCATGACACAAGAAACACCCTAAATGAGTTGACCCTATACTGTTTCTTTTGCAAATCTCAGTGCCAAAATCTTCTCAGTAAATATTTGTGGCTTTTGTAGCAAAGAAAGCTGCTAGTATTCCTCCTTAATAAGCCCCTTCATTAAATGTGCATGCAAATACATTTACAATCCTATTTCATCCTATACTGACTATTTCAAATTGTTCAAAAGACCATCTGTGTCTTTGCTTTCTGCTTGATGTCTTGCTTTCTGGAAGTAAATTATTATCAACTGATGTGATCTAAATCCAACTTGAATGCAGTGTTTATGGCTGACCAGCCCAGCAACTGTAAACTTCCATGCTACAGTTTACATGACAAGATAAAAGACTGACTTCTGGGATTGCTGTCTGACATGTGCAGAATCATTCTCAACACTGCAATCCTTAAGGAAAAAGCTTTTATCTTGTCAGAGACTTCAATCCCAGCCTTAAAAATAGATATCTATACATATGTATCTACATCTGCCTATCAGTATAGTAGGCGATCTTATCTCCAATGTGGTCAAACATTTGAAAGGAAGTGCATTATTAAAATAAAATAATAAATTACCTACATTTAATTACCATGCTACATATTGTGGCAAATTGCCAGTACTGTTATGCTGGGTCTCACACTTTCTCTTCTTTGGGGAAGGTTCAGGGCGCCATTGCTTGCCTCTGAACCGGTATTTTAATTACCCCACTAGTGTTCTTGAGGAGGGGAATGGAAAGGGAGGGACCTGGGCCCATCTTCTTCTCCAGGTCCCAACCAAGGGGCCCTGAGGTTTGTGGTGAACCACTTGAACTAGCGGTTCCTTCCCCTGGGCTACTTCCCTCTCCTGCCCTTCAGCTTGTGAAGGGGCTTCTTGCCTTCCTTCTACACAAGCCAGGTGCCCCTTATCTAGAGTTTCTTTTGGATTTCTCAGCCCACCACAGCACTCCTCCAAACTTTCCTTTTGTCTCTCTTCAAAACTGCTCTCTGCTCCAACTCCCACACTGTCTGGCTGAAGCAGGGGGGTTTTAATCACATGACTGACTGCTGGTGCTCTAATTGGCTTCAGGTGCTCTAGTTAATCTATAGCAAACCTTCCTCCCCTTGAGGGAATAAGGCTCTTTGCTAACACTCTCCTGCTGCCCTCTGGCTATGCTGTATCACAATGTATTAAATTATTCAATATACCCTGTATGTGTTATCTGTTTCCTAAAAGATAGTCAGAAGCATAAAAGACTTCCTTTTATGAAGTAAACAATTGCAAAATATAGTACTTTCATTACTATTAAGATTTTCAAAGGACAGACAACTTTCAGATCCATGGAAAAAGGTAATGATTGATCAATTAATTCCTTCAAGTTGCAAATCTCAAGAAGGATTCAAATGTACTCTAGTTTGTTAGTGATCATTTTTATTGCAGCTGCAAAAAAAAAATGCAAAGTGCCAGTTTCAAAAATTGTATAACAACATAGTAACATTTTCCCTTGTAGTTATACTATTATTTTAATTTGAACTCATAAGGGTATGTGAACTGGTTCTAGCTAGATACTACCAGAGGATTTCAAATGAAGGGGGTTCTAGACTTCTTTAATTCATATATAGTATTTCATCCAAAAATCTACATTAAAAGAACATTAAGGTTGCAAAATCTAGCACTCAGAATTTAGGAAATGGCAAAATTTAGGTTATTTGTTCAAATCTTAATTGGCCTCCCCACCTCGCATTGAGATACAGTCCATAAATAATTACATAACAACATGCCATTTTCAGGGAATTCTGATAGTCTAGATGGTTTGAACATACAAACGATTCTCCCAAAATGAGATTCTAATTCATGACTTTCTGTCACATAAGTTATGTATAAATGAAATAGAAGGTAAGGGAGGCTCTGCTTAACACACTGGATAAAATTGGTCCCCATTGAAAACAATGGACTTTTGCCATTGACTTTATTGGGACCCACAATTTCAGCCACTATGTGATGGATATTTTGTTTCCATAAATTTGTGAAGGTAGATATTTTAATCCTCTGCACTGTCTTTGGGGCCCCATTGTATTAAATTTATGAATGATTCATATATAATTGTGTTATTCTCCAAAGGGGAGGGTTATCACCGCTGTTACAGGAACTAAGAATGGGGAGGGAGGGAGTTGACTAAGGTGAGTCACTGAGACTAAACAATTCTGGAGAGGTATTGCCCCCCTGGAGCGGTTTGCACATAGGTCCAATATTGGTTTTCCAGGGACTAGAAACAAAGGCAGGGCTTTTGGTATAAAAAGATGAGCTTGAGTTGACTCAGGGTCTTCTTTCTGGTCCAGAAAATGGACATGATCTTCTTTAAAGCCCCGCAGGGCTGGAACTTGGGGGTTCTGGGCTGCTGCTACCTTCACATTGCAATGGAGGACCTTGTGATGCTGTGCTTGGTAGGAAGCACCAGCCAGCAGGACCTGAGTGGTGGCCCCTTGAAGCCCACCATTTGGCCAGTTCCAGTATTTAAACCAGGAAGCCATGAAGGAGAGCTGTTTGCAACAACACAGACTGTCTTCCTGCTTCTGCTCCAGACCCTGCTTGTAGCAAACCTTAGACTCCAGCTTCTGACCCTGGTTTATCCTTGACTGTGCTCTTTGATTGCAGTCTGTAAACTGGTGCCTGACCCCAGTTTCCTGGTAACCTGACCCTGCCTGCCTAATGATGCCTGAACCTCAGTTTGCTCTCTGGCCTGTTGTGGACTCTGATCTGCTGGTACCTAACTCCCAACTCCTGCTCTGACCACTAGGTCTGACTGACATCCTGGTCATGACACCTTCTCTCCAAAAGGGGGTTGTCTTGGGGAAGGGTTGGAAAGACTTTATCCCTACTAGGGCCTCTTAAGACAGATGGGTAACTACTGGTATGTGTAGTAAATGTTTAAATGTTATTGTTCTTCTTACTTTGCCTTAACTGTAAATTTCAGTTATTGACAGGAGTATTTTTTCATTGTTTTGGGTGTGTCTGTTGAAACTGACTTACTGACACAATTGAGAATCTGAAAGCGGAGCTGTTTTTGTTCTAGTTGTGCATCATCACCCCAATCCAGAAGAGGTATTGGGAAGATGTTTTTAAGGCACAGGGTCTTGGTTCAGCCAATGTGCTTAAACACATGCTTAATTTTCAACATACAGGTCCCATTGAAGTAAGATGAGACTAACTGTGATTAAAGTGAGACACATTCTTAAATATCTTTTCTAAAAAGTATGTTATAGTGCAAACAGAATGTCTGCTTGAGGCAGACATTATCTAGTGATAATTGGCCTGTGCCATATAGAAGGCCAAACTAGAAGATTACAATCATCTCTTTTGGCCTTAAAATCTCCAAATCTCTGAAATACCTTCTTTAATTGGGGTCCGATTCAAGAGTACACCCCATATATCTAGATCCTTTTTACTGCTCATTATCAAGGGATCTGAGCACTTCCCAAAAGAACTTTAGAAAAAAATCACAAAAGGCTAATGGTCAAACTATCTCATCTTTCTCCCTATTTTCCCCAAGTCAGTAGGGGCAATTTTTTAAAAAAAAATTCTTCATTCTTTTCTCTTTCCTCCTGTCATACTCTTCTCTCTCTTTCTTTGTCTTTGCCTCTTTCTTCCTTCTCCTCTCTGCTGTTTGAGATGTCTATGGGAGAGCTAAATTGAAGAACTGAGTTTTACACCTTGTTTTGAAGGAAGTGAGATTAGTGGTCATTCCAATCTCCTCTGGTAATGAGTTCCAAAGCCTAGGACCTGTTCACATACATGGCCATCTCCTGCTCTTATGGGCTTCAGTCTGTAGATTGATAGCTTCATTGTTCCTGGGGGGAGCTGTCAGAGTACATTATTATTACAAAAAGTAATTCTCCAGGCAATATCAGACTAACTCCTTAAAGGGTGCTTGTGTATACCTCTATACTAGAACTTAGGCCTGGTATACACCTAAAACTTAGGATAACGTCACTGTTAAGGAGGTAGATTTACTATGGCAATGGGGGGAAACTGTAGCAAGTTTTGTCACTGTAGCAAGTTTTTGCATTACAATGCTACAACTCTTGCAATGCTTTAATTTTTAAAAAAAATTGCCCCTACTGACTTGGGGGAAAATGGGGAGAAAGATGAGATAGTTAAACCATTAGCCTATTGTGTTTTTTGTTTTGTTTGTTTGGTAAAGTTCTGTTGGGAAGCGCTCAGATCCCTTGATAATGAGCAGTAAGATAATGAGCATCCTAGATATATAGGATGATGTATTTTTGAATTGGACCCCAATTAAAGAAAGTATTTCAGAGATTTGGAGATTTTAAGGCCAAAAGAGATGATTGTGATTGTCTAGTTTGCCTTCTATTTGGCACAGACCAATTATCACCAGATAACTTCTGCCTCAAGCCCATAACTTTTGTTTGCGCTATAGCATTGTTTCAGAAAGATATTTAAGACTGTGCCTGTAGCATAGACATACCATAGTTAACATGTGTTAGGGCAGAATAGAATCAAGTACCTTTCCCCATATCAGTGTTGGCTCTTTAAGCACTAATAGAATGCAAAGTGCAACAAAATATGCAGATTTGAGCTGGAGGGAAATAGGTACTATGGCAGAGCTCCAACCTTGTCCCCATGGGTACCGCGATTGTAGGTGGCTTATGCTAGCCTCAGAGGCTCACTGCAACCCTCCACATAGCCCTTCTCTCTTCTACTGAGCCCTTTTCATCATTAGCCAGCAAGGAAGTTGGTGAGAGAACTCCCACGGTCTCTGTTGTCCTTACTGGCTTATTCCAGAACAGGTTAGCCTCCTGTTCTGACAGAGGCCTGTCTTCCCCTCCCAGGAGGTGTTTCTGTAGTGGCGGGTTGTGGGGGAACCTGGTCCTGCCTTCTACTCTGGGTTCTGGCACAGGGACCTTAATGGCAGCAGCTATTGGCAATCGACCTTTCACTGTCAGTGTTACTACTTTTCCCTGGCCCACTTCCCCTCAGCTCTTCCACATCTTCCTTCTTCACTTTTACCTTAAGGTTCCTTTCCAGTAGCTTGAGGGTGTCTTCATTATCTAGATCTTCAGCCACACTTCCTCTCTCTGGCTCCCTGGCTCTCCTCAGCCTAAACGAGTGATCCCTTTTATCGTATCAGAGGGGCCTTAATTAGAGTCAGGTGTTCATATTAGCTTAATGGCCTCACCTGACTCTTTGCAGGCTATTTGGAGTCATATGTCCACCCTAGCCTGGAGCAGCCTTTGCTCTGGTCAGTCAGGGAACAGAAAACTGCTTATTCAGTGGCCAGTATATCTGTCTTCTACTACTCTGCTGTACCGAACTGCCCGGGGTCTATCACATATCCCTCCCCCATGCTCAACACTTAGGGGTTGGGCAGCTTAGGATGCCAGACAGTGCACACGTGATAAGCCATTGGCATTGCCATGGTGACTCCCCGCTCTGTGCTGTATGTGGAACTGGAAAGGTTGGAGGGATAAGAACCACCTGGTTACCCTTGTATTCTTTTCCTTGTTCCATCGCATCCATTGAAGAGGGGCATAATCAATCTCAAGGACAAATTTGCGCCCTAGCAGGTAGTAACGCAACATTTCCAAGGCCCATGGACGAGGCACTCTGTCTCTATCACTGAGTATTTTTGTTCCCTCGGAAGGAGTTTCCTACTGAGGTAGAGAATTCGGTGTTCTTCTTCCCCAACCATCTGTGACAGGACTGCCTCTAACCCTACCTCAGATGCATCTGTCTGTAGGATGAATTCCTTGGTGAAATCCAAGGCTATCAATATGGGGTTTCTGTAGAGGGCAGTCCAGTCCATCTGACTGGATCGGGACTATGGGCCTTCACTAACTCTGTTAGGGGACTTGCCTTTGTGGCAAAATGGAGGATGAAACACTGGTAATACCCCTAGGAATGCTTGGACATGCTTCTTATGACTTGACCATAACTAATTTTGGATGGCCTCTAACTTATTCAGTTAGGGTTTTACCAGACCTTTTCCTACCATGTAGCCAAGATATTTGGCCTCCGTGAACCCCACAGTGCATTTAACAGGGCTTGCTGTAAGGTCAGCTCTCCTGAAGGTATCAAGGACCCACCCCCACCTTCTTCAAGTGCATTTCCCACTCTGGGGTATGAATCATCATGTCATCCAAGTAGGCCGCAGCATAGCTGGCATGGGGGCATAATAACTTGTCCATGAGGCACTGAAAGGTAGCTGGGGCCCCATGTAGTCCAAAAGGGAGGACTTTATATTGGAAAAGATTAACTGGTATAGAGAATGCTGTCTTTTCTTTTGCATCTTCATCTAGGGGAATCTGCCAGTACCCCTTAGTCAAGTCTAGGGTCATCAAGTACCGGGCATTCCCCAGACAGTCTGCTAGTTTGTCTATGCAGGGAATAGGGTAGGCATCAAACTGGAATATCTTTTTTAGTCAACGGAAGTCATTGCAGAACCTTGTAGTGCCATCAGGTTTGGGCACCTACACTATTGGGCTGGACAACTGACTGTGGGATTCTTTGATGATCCCCATCTCCAGCAGTTTCCCAACTTCCACTTTTATTTTCTTCCTTTTGGCTTCTGGCACTTGGTAGGGCCTCATTGTTACTCTGGCCACAGGGTTTGTGGCAATGTGGTGATATGTCCCACTTGTGCAACCTGGCTTTATCGAGAATACATCTTGATATTGGGCAATCATCTCAGTTACCTCTTTCTTCTGGGCTGTTGTTAGATCAAGACACCCTCACCTATTCAGGTTTTTGTTCCCTGGGTGCAGGTCTTCTCAAACCACTGTGCATGCCTCTCGGGCATACCAGGGTTTCAGAAGGTTGACGTGGTATATCTACTCTAGTTTTTGACATCCCAGTTGTCGCACTGTAATTTTGTTCCCCTATGGGTTCAACTACTTCGTAGGGCCCTTGCCACTGGCCAACAGCTTACTTTCAGCTTACTTTCAGCCATGGGTACCAGTATAATTACTCGGTCTCCGGGTTGAAACTGAAAAACCTTGGCTTGATGGTGGTAGTAGGTTTGCTGGGCCTCTTGGGCCTTCTCTAAGTGCTCCCTCACTATGGGAGTGACCCAGGCTATCCGGTCCCTCATCTGTAGCACATGCTCTATTACATTCTTCCCCTCACTTGGTTCCTCCTCCCAAATTTTTTTGGCTATGTCCAGGATACCTCAGAGTTTGCGTCCTACAACAGCTCAAAGGGGAAGAATCTGGTGGAAGCTTGGGGATACCTCCCGGATGGTAATAGATTGTCCCAGTCTTTCCCATCCTTGCTTACCACCTTTCTTATCATGACCTTGAGGGTCCAGCTAAATCTTTCCACCAGACCATCGGTTTGTGCGTGGTAAACCAAGGTCCGCAGGGTCTGGGCATGGAGCAGGGAACACAGGTCTTTCATCAACTTTGACATGAATGGTGTTGTCTGGTCTGTGAGGATTTCTTTTGATAACCCTACCTGGGCAAAGATTACCACTAATTCTTTGGCAATGTTCTTGGAGGCTGTGTTTTGTAAGGGGACAGCTTCTGGGTACCTGGTTTCATAGTCTAGGATGACAAGCACATGCTGGTGGCCTTGGTTCATTTTCTCTAGTGGCCCCACAAGATCCATGGTAATCCGCTTGAATGGAACTTCAATGATTGGCAGGGGTACCAAAGGGGTTCTTAGATGTGGATGAGGGCTAAGCTTAACAGTCTCACCTGACTCTTCACAGGTTAATTCGAGTCAAATGTTCTCATTAGCCTAATGGCTTCAACTAACTTTTTGCAGGCTAATTGGAGTCATGTGTCCACCCTAGCCTAGAGCAGCCCCTGCTCTGGTCAGTCAGGGAACAGAAAACTGCTTATCCAGGGACCAGTATATCTGCCTTCTACTACTCTGCTGTACACAACTGGCCTGGGTCTATCACAGTACTTACACAAGCCAGATCTTTTGAGTAAGACAATAGCATTTTAACACAGCCATTTTCTGTGCTCCTTACAGCCAGGAGTAGAAAGCCTATAAAACAAGAGCCTAACTATAGGCTTTTAAGCCTACATTTAGGAGTCTAAATAAGTTGTCTGATCTTCTGAAGTGCTCAGCTATTTTTGAGTTCAATGGGAGCTACTCAGAGCACAGCAATTTTGAAACTCAGATCACTTATGTAGCCAAGTAAATATGGCTTTAGGGGCCTAATTTTAGACCTTTTTTAAAATTATTGGTCCAAGAATGATTTTGTTTGATTTTATAACTTAAACACAGATCCTGGAAGCATCTTTGATTTACTGTTAAAATAATGAGGTGTAGAAGGTACAAATCTACCAGCTGGGCTGCCTAGTGGTCAGGGGGTGGTTGGCAGGATATCTACCCACTGAAGCACTGTCCTGTCTGTAGAGCTTCACCATGATGACTTCCTGTCCTCTTTAGCACAGGGTCTTTGGGGGCTGGACCCTTAAACAGTCAGTCTCTTCCAGCTGGACTCTCAGTGAAGATGAAGACTCTTGTTACTGTGCTGTACTTTTAGTGTAGGGGAGCCCAGGCCCACCATATCTGGTCTCTGTTCCAGGGACCACTGGTGGACTCTTTGGGGTGCTAAGCCACTGCCCGCAGACCATTTCCTACCTCAGCCTCCTTCAGCTTCCCAGAGTAAATGATTCAATCAAATCTCTGACCTTCACACTCAGTCTCCTGCTTCTCCTTTGTGGGTTTGCACAAGTCTTTGTCAAGTCCCAGGCAGTACTTTCTTGTCAGAGCAATCACCTGCTCCCTTCCACTACCTGTCTCTGAACTGCTTTGCTCCTCATTTTATAGCCTTGCCTCCAGCTTCTGCAGGTGTGGCTGGGCAGGGCTACCAGGGCCCTCAGCTGTTCCTTAACCCCCGCTCTCCAGTGTACGGTTTGTACACCCCTTCGCAGAGGTTTAACAATGTTTTAGCTTCTTCAGTTTCTACAAACACATCATAATCCAACAGCCTGGTGGGCAATATGAATGAACTTCCTGACAGTCTCTAGCAATGAGAATAAGAAAGAAAGAGCTCAAACGTTTTAAGAATATCTTTTACATTTTTATTATGAAAAACATTCTATTTCTCTTATAGCCTATATGAGTCTGCACCTGTTAGTGCTAATAAATGAAAAGTAATGTGTGGTGGAAAACATAATCCCAACTACATGTACACAATGATGGGGTCTAAATTAGCTGTTGTCACTCAAGAAAGATTTTGGAGTCATTGTGGTTAGTTCCATCAAAAATACTCTCAGTGTTCAGTGGCAGTCAAAAGAGCTAACAAAATGTTAGGAATCATTAGGGAACGGATAGATAATATCAGAATGTCACTATATAAATCCATGGTATGCCCAGATCTTGAATACTGTGTGCAATTTTGGTTGCCCCATTTCAAAAATGATACCTTAGAATTGAGAAAAATACAGACAAGGGCAACAAAAATTATTAAGGATATGGAACATCTATTTGAGGAGAGATTAGAAAGACTTGAGACTGGTCAGTTTAGAAAAAAGGCAACTAAGGGTGAATATGACAGAGATCTATACAGTCATAAATGGTGTGGAGAAAGTGAATAAGGAAGTGTTGTTTCCCCCTTCACATAACGCAAGAACCAGAGGTCACTCAATGAAATTAATAGATAGCAGGTTTAAAAGAAACTTCTTCACACAATGCTCAATCAATCTGTGGAACTAGTTGCCAGGAGAACTAATGTGATGGACAAAATATATGTGATAGACAAAGGTATGACCAAGATAAAAAAAAATATTTAGATTTATCCTCCATGAACGTATCCATGAATGGCTGTTAGTCAAGATGGTCATGTATTCAACCCCCTGTTCTGGGAGCCACTAAATCTCTGACTGCCAGAAGCTGGGACAGGATGACATAGGGTGAACAGACATCCCACTTTTATCGAGACTGTCCCGCTATTTACTTGTTTGTCCCGCATCCTGACTGATGTTCAGTCAGGATGCGAATTGTACTGATATTTTGCACTCTGGCCCACAGGTGGAGGGGGCTGGTGCCCCCAACTCAGCCCTGGCCCCACCCTGACTCTGCCCCCTCCCTGCCCCATTGGATCCCTCCCCAAATCCCTGCCCTGGCCCCGCCTCTTTCCCATGCATGCCGCATTCCTCTTCCTCCCCCCACCCTCCCAGGCTTGCGCTAATCAACTGTATGGCAGTGCAAGCGCTGGGAGGGAGGGGGGAGAAGCAGGACGTAGCAGCCCGCTCAGGGGAGGTGGAGGTGAGCTGGTGCAGTGGGGAGCAGGGCAGGGAGCTGCCGGTGGGTGCTCAGCCCCCAACAATTTTTCCTATGCTCAGGTGGCTCTTTGGGGCTTTTTTTGTGTGTTTTTTTCCCTACATCACTGGCTCTCTTTTTTTTTTTTTTATTTCTCCACTGGTGAACGCCCCCATCCCTCCGTGTCCCAGTATTTCATGTCTTTCATCTGGTCATCCTAGAATGACAGGAGATGGAAGACTCAAGAGCTGCTCCGTTCTGTTCACTTCCTCTGAAGCATCTGGCATTGGCCACTGTCAGAACCCTGGGCTAGAAGAACCATTGGTCTGTCCCAGTATGTGTTTAAGTCCTTTGGGGGGGGAGAGATAGATAGCTCAGTGGTTTGAGCCTTAGCCTGCAAACCTAGGGTTGTGAGCTCAATCCTTGAGGGAGCCATCTGGGGCAAAATCAGTACTTAGTCCTGCTAGTGAAGGCAGCAGGCTGGTCTCACCAACTTTTCAGGGTCCCTTCCAGTTCTGTGAGATAGGTACACCTTTTCTAAAAGATGGATTTTATGGAAGTTTTTACCTGTTTTTAATGCTCAGAATGCAATACCATTTCCATCACCATTTCAAACTGTTATTTCTTTCCTTTGCACAACAGTCACAGGCCCCAGCTGCTCAGCTGTAAAAAAAAACAAAACATTTTCTCCAGCAGTAGCAGCAGCTGCTGGCTGCTTGGCAGGCTCCTCAGTCAGCTGCAGCTCCAAGATTGCCAATGCCTCTGGGTGTGTGATGTGGTTATAATGCTGATGTGGCCTGCCTCATGTGCTATTAAGCTCTGTTCTCCTTCAACATGTCTTAGAATTGGAAGACTTTGTACACTTGTATCCATTTGTAATCAGGAGCTTTCACAAATCCTTCAGAATATATTTATTAGGGCCCTTTTATAGAGAAATAGTGCCATTTCGAAGCCATAGTAATGTGCTTATATTTTCCTGCCTGAAAACATCCTTCACACATGCACATTGAACTTTCTTTGCTTTATAGTCAAACAGATCTCTATCAAGCCAATAATAATAATAATGTTTTTGTGTTCTCTGATACATGACCCAGGTATTTGTTTTAACTGTGCCCCAAGGAAGTATGACTCCTCCCAGAGGAGCTCAGGTTAATATGGAAGAACATGTGTACCACCAGTTACATTTAGCAGTTCAGAATGGCTTCCAGATTTAATTTGGAGCCCCAGATGGAAAAATTGGAGTGGAAGCTTTATGTAAATATGAATGTGTTCATTGTTTATAGATCATCATTTATTAAAGCAAAAGCCAATTGACAGAAATAACACTATTTTTTTCCGTGAGCCATGTTCACATTATTTATTACCTTTAGTATTGTAGTGCAAACACAACTGAGCCTTTTTTCCCCATTTACCATTTTTAATGACCCTATTTGATTATTATAAATAATATTAACAAGATAAAAAATTTTTTTTTTTTTTTTTTTTTTTTTTTTACAAACACTACCTTTTTTTCCTATGACTACTTCACAATCAAGCCGTTTTAACAACTACCACAACATTGTTGTTTATTTAGGTTATTGCATATTCAAAACATGTTAAATTCACATACCAAATCTCTGGATACATATTAATTATGATAAGGTCCATAGTATTTTATAGGATAACAATGGAGATTACATTGAACAACATTTCCTCAGTACTCCAGAGAGTTTGAAAGCAACAACACAAATTTAACAAGAAATCTTCCATTATTTTATCTGGTACTTTGCTAATTAAATGCAAATACTGTTCTGATGCTGTAGTGCTGTTTATATGCTCCCCAAAGTATTTTACTAAGTAAATATTTACTAAAGAGTTTTGAGGGCACAGTCTACAATTAAAATCATATCCTGGATACATATTGCTTCTCAACAAAGGTTTTCAACAGTAAGATTTTAAACACATACTGTTAATGGTTTAATGCTCTAGTCAACAGCTATGACACATAGGAAAGTGCAAATGCCACTACTGAGCAACGCAGGGTGAAGCTCATCTGGGCTATAAAACGACAGTATTTGGCAAAAAGCCATTTGAGGGATGCAGACTACTTTAAATAAACCTCTCCACTTGAGCAGTTTGAAAAGTATCATGCATAGTTCATCAAACTTTGACTTTTCATCAGTTTCACAAAGAATGTGCTAGAGAGAGAAAGATGGATAGAGAAATACATTTTGGCTAATGCACCACGATAGCATATTGTTTTGCAGTCATGGACGAACTACAGTAGGTTTGGAGTTTGGTTTTAGTTCAGATTAAGTATATGCAAATTTTGGATACTGACCCAGAACTCTAATTGAATCCAACCCACCTCTATAGTCAATGGCAAAAGTCACACACTATTCTTCTTACACAGATCCATTTGCAGAACTGGAGCCTAAGTAAGGTACCTCACACTTTTAGGTTTGCAAAATTGAGCTGTAAATCTAATGAGAAGAGGCTGTCTTGATTACTTGTGTTTCCTATTTCTAGGCTGCACTGGGCATTGCAAACAACCACACTAGTAATGATATTTCATTATACCACTTTGTCCTGGCCATAGCCCAGGAATTCTGAGGTGCTTAAACTTAAGTGAAAACAGAAAATAGTGAACCAAACCTTTCAAGATTAAAAAGAGATTCTTTGAATGTGGGGTGAAAATTCAAAACATCCCTAATTTTTTGCAATTAAGATAGATTTTGCAAGAGAAAATCTAAGCTTATATGAAGGAAAGCTGAAAGTTAAATGGTAAATAACTTTTGCTACAATATTTCTATGTAGAATTATTACCCATTTTAGATCAAGTATTATCTTCTTTGACTTAAAATCCCCAAGCCTAAACTTGGGTTTGGTCTTCTGATCACAATGTTATAGTCATTTAGTTTTTGCATTGTCTTCTGTTACCTGTGAGAAGTGGCCTATCTATTGTTGTTTTGCTGCTCTTCAGATCAAACAACTGTAGACCTGACTTGGAAAGTATGGAATTAAATCAAGTCAGCTGTACATAGGATTGTCTGAGAAAATATTTTCAAGATTCAGCAAGATTTTCAAAATTGAGTAACAGAAGTTAGGCTGTAAAATTCATATTAAGGCACAAACTAGTGGCCTGATTTTGCAGAAGTGCTGAGAACCAAGTTAGTTCAAAAGAAATTATTTATTTGAAAAGAAAGGCCCACAGCAAGATAAAACAAAATGACATTATTTATTATTAAACTGTGATTTGCCAGTGGCCAGTTATATTTTATTAAAATATCAGTAAACATTACCAGTTACCAAAACTAACCAGGTCCAACATAGCTTCTCTCCCACCTGTAAGACTACTTGGGTCATTTGGTCCTGTTCCACTTCAAACCAGATCACATGTATTTTCTTACAGTATTTTGGCACTGAAATTTCAACACAACATTTTCATTTTAAGTGCTCTCTCTCAAACTTTTGTTTCTTCCTTTTTTTTCTTGAATCATTGCATTTTTTCCTTTCCTTCTGTCTGTGTTTTTTTCCCTCATATTTTCAGTGTCTGATAGGATTAATTCTTCCCCTGCCTCTTCCTCCATTTAAATCTCACCTCTATCCCTCTTCTACATTCTCTTCTCTTCTCTATTTCCTCCATCGTTCACCATCCATTGCTGTCTGGCTTTTACCTTCACTAACTTCTCTCCTCCAGGCCTGCTATTTTGTTTCAGAAAGGGAAAAAGAGTGGACAGCCATTTTGTTTCCCCTGGGATCTTCCATCCTGGAGTGGAGGAGGAGCTGGGGGGATGAGAGGAGAGCTCCATCCCCTTGTTCCTTTGGAGTTGGTGGCCTGGAGTCTCTTTCTTCCTCTGCCCAGCTAGAGACAACAGGAAGCTATTGAGTGTATTCAATAGATAGTTGCATTCCCTTTGAATCACTATAGAAGGCATGCCCTGGCATGATGCTAAGATGCCCAGGGGTGTTGATAGGCTATCTTTCAAATTGGACGCAAGACTGAGGACCGGACCACCTGTAATTAAAGATCTCTTGGCATTTTACTTGAGTAGTAATGTTAAATCTAGTGTTCTGGCCAAATTCCTATTTTGGTAGTAAAACCCCAACTAAGTCTCATCTCACCAGTCAGCAAAGTGGTGAGAAAAGGGGCAGTCATGCGGGAACGATCAGGGCAACCAAATTCTTTATCTTCTTCTAAAATATGAGGGAGAACTCCACCTTCCTGTCCCTTTTCCAGCTTGGGGGAGGGAGCTGGAATATCCCCATGGCTGCCTCTTTTCCCATCACTTCACTGGCTAGTAATGCAAGAACTTGCCAGATAGGTGAATCTGAAGTGGGTACAGTAGGAGGAGATGGAGCCTAGCTGAGCGGTTTCAGGGCCTGTTAGCCTTCCTACCAGTAGCTGGATCAGCAGCAGCACCTAATGGGAGAAGAAAAGTAACCCCCCTCTGCCTGCTTTACAGAAAGAAAGTACATATAGAATAGTAGTTTATTGAAGTGTCACAAACAAAAATTGAATTTGGCTGGAATGCTAAAAATAACGATTACTCCTTTGAAAAAGCCATAGAATCTTTAATTACCAGGTGGTTACATCTCATTTGATGGACAACTCACTAACACTACTGTGCTTTATTATCATGCTGCAGCATTGCTTTAGTCATGACTCAAAAAAAAAAAAAAAAAGTCTGATATTTACTGAATCCTCAGATGCCCTTTCTTCAACATTGAGGTGTTTCCGGGCATCTCCTAACCAAGCACTGCCCAAATCCATCTCCTCTTGGCTCCTGAGATGGGGGAAAAGATATTTCAAGGTAGCATGGTAGCAGATGCAGCAAGGATCATTAAATCAATAAAGAGGAGGCCTCCTGGAAAAGGTCTTTGGAAGGATATATTGGAAAGAGTATCATATAATCAATATAGAACTAGTCTTCAGGCATAATATTGTCTGCAGCGCAGGCTGTGATTTAAAAACAAAACAAAATAAAATTGTAAATTTGCCAAGTTCTCTGTGTTTAGATTACTAAAAATTTGTTGATGTTTGAGAAACTTGTCTGGAAAGGGAGGTTTTGGATCCTGCTACAATGCTGAGTTTGTGAAGTGATGGATGGATTGTGTTTAGTGTAGCCTGGGCTTTTGTTCTTTGTTTACGTTTCACCAATAGATTTTGTTACTAGTTTCATTTTATTAGTTGGCTATTTTATCACTGGCACGCCACTGAAAAAGCTTTCTACATCTCTTCTTACTACATCCAGAGTTAGGCTTACAACAGACTTGAAGGTTTTGCTAAAATTTAAATCTGTAGCCTTCATTACAATCTGTATAACTAAAAGTATTGGTAAAAGCATTTGGAACTCTGAGAATATACTTATGGTTGTTGATATCAGGGGAAGGCTGAAATTAATCTTGGTGCCATTATTCTACATGGATATTATGGTACATAGATATGTTGATTCATATCATCATACTTCCTAATGTTAGAGGCTTAAAGATTGTTTCTTGACATATCTGGCAGTTTTAATCAGGTCTGAACATAGATTAATCAAAATTCTCAACATGTATTAAGTAACTCTGAATCTTGGCTGTATTTTAGAATCTTGGATAATGAAATTGCACTTCCAGATTGTAATTTATTTCATCTGGAATGCAATAGAAAGATTGAACTGTATGTTAGGGAATCTTTCTCAGCTACTCTCTCAGATGGAGTCTGGTGTAGCTGAAGCTCCCATTATATTTTATTGAATGTTAAAAATCATTATTTGCAATGTATGCTTGCAATGCGTCTCAACTTATTAATTTCAACTCATTGAAAGATGTTCATCTTCATTTTAAAGATGAAGCAACATTTTTTTGAATGGATCGATTCTGGTGATGTTGATATCAAAATAAATTGGAATTTCACTTGGGGTTCTGTGGTACCAAAATGGTGCCTTACTCATGCTCAAAGTGTTTTTCTCTTGTCTCACTGTAAGAGGAAGTAGGCTTATACCAGACAATAAACATGGCACAAGAAAATACATTACATCAATAAGAGCCGACTAGCTTCAAAAATCTCTTATATCTTACACATTGTGCGTTTTTTAGAAATTTCCCTTCATCTTCCTTTACAGTAATTCTTAATGTCTTTGAAAAGTGCCAAATTGACAATGGTCCTCAATTCACCCCTGTGCAGACATGGAGCACATAGGCAAAGGACCCACTTAAGCCCTATTTGGGGCTACAAAAAAGCCAGCACCCATGCAAGCTTCCCCAGGCCCACTCTCCAGGGTTCCCAGGCCCATGCAGACCTGGAAGGACCTCCCGTAAAAGGTGAGTTATTAGTCTGCTAAGAATTTCAACACAGATGCCAATTAGCTCCAAATAGAATAATGACACCTATCTATAATTCGCTGGACCTGAAATCAGCAATTCATTGCACAGAAGCCCATACAGCCATCAGATAGAAATAACTTTTGATGTGGCATAGAATCGAATACCATTACCAATCTGCTAAGCCATCCAGTTCCCTTGACTGTAGGAGATGTATGGCTTTCCTCACCCAAACACAGCATTTGCAGTTCCTAAAGGGCTTTTAAAATTACCCAAAGGCTTAATAACTAGGCCAACAACAGGATAAAAATTCATCAAAAGCAAGTTCTTATTTTTTATAGAAGAATATAAGATTTTTTTTTTAAATAAAGAATTACATATGTCTTGAGGCTACTGGCCCCTTAATACCTATCCAGGAGAGTTATTCCTTTCCATAGATGGAGTAGCTCTATCAAACCAAATATTTCAAATGTGGTCATTAGAGAGGGATTTCAGCATCTTCCTGAAACAGTGATGGGGGAGAGGGAGAACCATTCAGCTTTTTATCTCATGTATAAACCAAAGAATGAAGGATCACTTGAAAACGATTTACTAGTTTCTTTTACATTGATATCAGATGTTCTATGGGCTATGCCAGTACTAAAGTTTAGAAATCCTTGTTTGTGTACCAATGCATTCACTAAAATTTACAAGATCCTGTCTCATACCTTTGCAAATACTGTGTTATCCAGGTCTATTAAGACTATAATATAAGGATAACATTGATGCTTCTGTTCTAGATTAAGAATTGTTTAATATAGGGACTATGTATTTCCCAGGACATTTCTTTTGACTTTTCCTTCACTAGTTGTATAAGTTTATTGTTCAGTCTCCTTCAGTGGCAGTATTTTAATATTATTTAAATGTTTCATCGATAAGCTTTTTTAGCTTTAGTTGAATAATGATCTGTAATCTCATATAAAATGAGTTCACGGTGAAGAATTGGCAGCTGTAATGTTTGTGTTCATGTTTGAACAATGTGTCAAAAGTGCAGGGTGGGGGGAAAGGGAGGGATTAACTTAACTTTCACCTTGTGACAACCACATTTCTCTAACACGGAAGTAGAGATTGCATTCTATCTCTACATGATATTTGTTCACATTGCAGAACCGCTATGAAACGTAGCACGTTGTTTTATGGCTAGCAGTTTCTGCTCAGCAAAAGCTCAGGGCTGGAGGCAGATTTGGAGTTGTAGATCAGGATTGAAATGCATTGACAAAGCTGTGCTTGCAAGCTTGACCTTCATTTGATGGGCCATTTTCTATACAAATTCTGTGCATAGATTTCTACTTAATGTCAATTGGAGTTCAATGCAAGGAATGAGAATGGAATCTGGCCTTTATCCAGGGATAGTACTCCTTCATTTTCAAGCACACATTGAAACAATCAGGAAAAAAACAATTTCAGAGTAGTAGTCGTGTTCGTCTGTATCCGCAAAAAGAACAGGAGTACTTGTGGCACGTTAGAGACTAACACATTTATTTGAGCATCAGCTTTCGTGGGCTACAGCCTACTTCATCGGATGCATGCAGTGGAAAATATAATCAGAAGTTACACACACACACACACACAGAACATGAAACAATGGGTGTGCTGTTGTCAGCAGGAAAGAAAAATAACTGTTTGTAGTGGTAATGAAAATGGCCCATTTCCAGCACTTGACAAGGAGATATAAGGAACTGCAGCAGAGGGGAAAAATAAGCATGGGGAAATAGTTTTACTTTGTGTAATGGCCCATCCACTCCCGGTCTTTATTAAAACCTAATGTAATGGTGTCCAATCTGCAAATTAATTTCAAATCAGCAGTCTCTCATTGGAGTCTGTTTTTGAAGTTTTTTTTGTTGTAATATTGCAACTTTTAGGTCTGTGATCGAGTGGCCAGAGAGGTTGGAATGTTCTCCAACTGGTTTTTGAATGTTATAATTCTGGATGTCTGATTTGTGTCCATTTATTCTTTTACGTAGAGACTGTCCCACGAAAGCTTATGCTACAATAAATGTTAGTCTCTAAGGTGTCACAAGTACTCCTGTTCTTTTTGAGGAAAAAAAGGTAATACTCACTATGAGCATGGCTAGGATACTCTGGCAGGATGTATCTTTGCTCCCAAACCTGGTTTAGCCCCTGGCTGGGAAAAGCTGCAGAAAAGTTAGGAGCCAGGGATTACCTCTCTCTCCTCTCACATGGTAATGACAACTTCTTTTCTCCATTACTACTTCTTTTCTCACTCAGAATACCCAGCAGAGCTCCATAGCTAATGGTGGCAAATAGTGCCCTATGAAGGAGGAGCGCCCTGCCTGAGTCCTCCCATGGCTAGATATGCATTTGCAGAGCTGGCTTTTTCAGTTTCAGGGAACCAATTCTCTCCACATAGAATATGAGTAACTCCCATCTGCTCCAGGATATGGAGCAAGCTCGAAGTTTATCACACACAAAGGACATTTCTAGCACCAGGAAGTGTTATAGTCAGATTTACCAGTTATAGCATAGACAAACAAGTTCTTTTTCTTTCTATGCAAACAGCATACAGCGTTTGAAAAAAAAATGCTGTATTCTTGTCAGCTTCCCGGATGTAGATTTTTGGGGAAAACAGTTGCAAACAACAAATCAATTTGTTCTCTATTTTAATTTCTTCAACTAAAATCAGAATTATTCTGGAAATGAGGCTTTAGTTTTTGGATTAAGATTCCTGAAATATGACATTTCCTACAGGCCATTTATGACCACTTCTGGTCAAGGACTGGTGTAAATAGTATAACCAAACAAGCTGCACTACAAATTTTTTTAAAACTTCACTACACTCTTTTTCAGTGTGAAATGAGTCTTCAGGGTCTCGACATCTGCAGCTATTTGTCACAGGGGCAGCAGAAGTAAGCCCCAAGATTTTTCACCTGTCCAGGTTAGGGATCTCTGCTGGGATTAAATTGCCATTTTTGCTCTTTACCCTTCATCTGTTCTCCGGATCTTGCTATCTTAATAAATTTCTTAAAATAAACAAACATGAGTTCATATACGAATACAACTTTAATAAAAAGAATAAGAGAAAAAACACTGAAGAATACTTAGTAACTGAACCTTTCAAAATTAACACATTATTTTTGCACTAGTACCTCCAGAGCATCACTAATAATCACCGCTAAAGAAATGTACCTATGTTAGAAAGTTCTGATTGTTATTTTTGTTGCACATTAATGATGTTTTGAATACTTTTATTTTGATAATATGCTGATGGTATGGTTACAATCTGTAGTGTTGAGTCTATTATCAGAATGAAGTCTTTTTCATATGTCTTTTCTTGCTTAATAATCATATATTATTGCTGAACGATCTCAAATTTTTAAATATGTGTTTATTTCTAATAAAAAGTTATGGTTCGGGATTTTGATTTTGTTTTGTTGTAATACTTGAGAATGTTGTGTGATTCCAGATTGCACTTCAAGGAACATATTGCTTCTATTATAAATAAGGTTAACTCCAAATGGGGACTAATTTGGACTGAGTGCTCACAATTGCTTGGATAGAAACAATCACCTTCTAATAGAAACAAATTCTGTTTTGTTTAATAATTATGCTACTACTATTTTTGTTTCATTGTGTATGTGTGTATAAACTGTATGCTTCACATCAAATAACTGTAAAAGTAGCAAAGAATCCTGTGGCACCTTATAGACTAACAGACGTTTTGGAGCATGAGCTTTCGTGGGTGAATACCCACTTCCTCAGATGCATGTAATGGAAATATCCAGGGGCAGGTGTATATATATATATATATATATATATGTGTGTGCTAGCAAGCAAGCTAGAGATAACGAGGTCAATTCAATCAGGGAGGATGAGGCCCTGTTCTAGCAGTTGAGGTGTGAAAACCAAGAGAGGAGAAACTGGTTCTGTAATTGGCAAGCCATTCACAGTCTTTGTTCAATCCTGAGCTGATGGTGTCAAATTTGCAGATGAACTGAAGCTCAGCAGTTTCTCTTTGAAGTCTGGTCCTGAAGTTTTTTTGCTGCAGGATGGCCACCTTAAGGTCTGCTATAGTGTGGCCAGGGAGGTTGAAGTGCTCTCCTACAGGTTTTTGTATATTGCCATTCCTAATGTCTGATTTGTGTCCATTTATCCTTTTCCGTAGAGACTGTCCAGTTTGGCCGATGTACATAGCAGAGGGGCATTGCTGGCATATGATGGCGTATATTACATTGGTGGATGTGCAGGTGAATGAACCAGTGATGGTGTGGCTGATCTGGTTAGGTCCTGTGATGGTGTCGCTGGTGTAGATATGTGGGCAGAGTTGGCATCGAGGTTTGTTGCATGGATTGGTTCCTGAATTAGAGTTATTATGGTGTGGTGTGTAGTTACTGGTGAGAATATGTTTCAGGTTGGCAGGTTGTCTGTGGGCAAGGATTGGCCTGCCACCCAAGGCCTGTGAAAGTGTGGGATCATTGTCCAGGATGGGTTGTAGATCCTTGATGATGCGTTGGAGGGGTTTTAGCTGGGGGCTGTATGTGATGGCCAGTGGAGTCCTGTTGGTTTCTCTCTTGTGTTTGTCTTGCAGTAGGAGGCTTCTGGGTACACGTCTGGCTCTGTTGATCTGTTTCCTTATTTCCTCATGCGGGTATTGTAGTTTTGAGAATGCTTGGTGGAGATTTTGTAGGTGTTGGTCTCTGTCTGAGGGGTTAGAGCAGATGCGGTTGTACCTCAGTGCTTGGCTGTAGACAATGGATCGTGTGATGTGCCCGGGATGGAAGCTGGAGGCATGAAGGTAGGCATAGCGGTCGGTGGGTTTTCGATATAGGGTGGTGTTAATGTGACCATCACTTATTTGCACCGTGGTGTCAAGAAAGTGGACCTCCCGTGTAGATTGGTCCAGGCTGAGGTTGATGGTGGGGTGGAAGCTGTTGAAATCATGGTGGAATTTTTCCAGAGTCTCCTTCCCATGGGTCCAGATGATGAAGTTGTCATCAATGTAGCGTAGATAGAGAAGGGGTGGACGAGAGCTGAGGAAGCGTTGTTCCAGGTCGGCCATGAAGATATTGGCATATTGTGGGGCCATGCAGGTGCCCATAGCAGTGCCACTGATCTGGAGATATATATTGTCATCAAATTTGAAATAGTTTTGTGTAAGTATAAAGGCACAGAGCTCAGCAGCCAGTTGTGCTGTGGCATCATCAGGGATAGTGTTCCTGACAGCTTATATTCCATCTGTGTGTGGGATGTTTGTATAGAGAGCCTCTACATCCATGGTGGCTAGGATGGTGTTTTCTGGGAGGTCACCAATGCATTGTAGTTTCCTCAGGAAATCAGTGGTGTCGCGGAGATAGCTGGGAGTGCTGGTGGCATAGGGTCTGAGTAGAGAGTCCATATATCCAGACAGTCCTTCAGTGAGAGTGTCAATGCCCGAGATGATGGGGAGTCCAGGATTTCCGGGTTTGTGGATCTTGGGTAGTAGATAGAATAACCCTGGTCGGGGCTCTAGGGGTATGTTGATTTCTTCTGGTGTTAGTGTAGGGAGTGTCCTGAGTAGATGCTGTAATTTCTTAGTGTATTCCTCAGTGGGATCTGAGGGAAGTGGCCTGTAGAATTTGGTATTGGAGAGTTGTCTGTCTGCCTCCTTTTGATAGTCAGACCTGTTCATGATGACAACGGCACCTCCTTTATCAGCCTCTTTGATGATAATGTCAGGGTGGTTTCTGAGGCTGTGGATGGCATTGCGTTCTGCACGACTTAGGTTGTGAGGCAAGCGATGTTGTTGTTCCACGATTTCTGCCTGTGCACGCCGGCGGAAGCATTCAATGTATAGGTACAGGCTGTCATTTCGACCCTCAGGAGGAGTCCATGTGGAGTTCTTTTTCTTGTGCTCTTGGTGGGAGGGCACCGGTGTATCAGTGCACTGTTCAGTGTTGTCCTGGAGCACCCGCATGGCCCCACAATATGCCAATATCTTCATGGCCGACCTGGAACAACGCTTCCTCAGCTCTCATCCACTCACACCCCTTCTCTATCTATGCTACATTGATGACATCTTCATCATCTGGACCCATGGGAAGGAGACTCTGGAAAAATTCCACCATGATTTCAACAGCTTCCACCCCACCATCAACCTCAACCTGGACCAATCTACACGGGAGGTCCACTTTCTTGACACCACGGTGCAAATAAGTGATGGTCACATTAACACCACCCTATATCGAAAACCCACCGACTGCTATGCCTACCTTCATGCCTCCAGCTTCCATCCCGGACACATCACACGATCCATTGTCTACAGCCAAGCACTGAGGTACAACCGCATCTACTCTAACCCCTCAGACAGAGACCAACACCTACAAAATCTCCACCAAGCATTCTCAAAACTACAATACCCGCATGAGGAAATAAGGAAACAGATCAACAGAGCCAGACGTGTACCCAGAAGCCTCCTACTGCAAGACAAAACACAAGAGAGAAACCAACAGGACTCCACTGGCCATCACATACAGCCCCCAGCTAAAACCCCTCCAACGCATCATCAAGGATCTACAACCCATCCTGGACAATGATCCCACACTTTCACAGGCCTTGGGTGGCAGGCCAATCCTTGCCCACAGACAACCTGCCAACCTGAAACATATTCTCACCAGTAACTACACACCACACCATAATAACTCTAACTCAGGAACCAATCCATGCAACAAACCTCGATGCCAACTCTGCCCACATATCTACACCAGCGACACCATCACAGGACCTAACCAGATCAGCCACACCATCACTGGTTCATTCACCTGCACATCCACCAATGTAATATACGCCATCATATGCCAGCAATGCCCCTCTGCTATGTACATCGGCCAAACTGGACAGTCTCTACGGAAAAGGATAAATGGACACAAATCAGACATTAGGAATGGCAATATACAAAAACCTGTAGGAAAGCACTTCAACCTCCCTGGCCACACTATAGCAGACCTTAAGGTGGCCATCCTGAAGCAAAAAAACTTCAGGACCAGACTTCAAAGAGAAACTGCTGAGCTTCAGTTCATCTGCAAATTTGACACCATCAGCTCAGGATTGAACAAAGACTGTGAATGGCTTGCCAATTACAGAACCAGTTTCTCCTCTCTTGGTTTTCACACCTCAACTGTTAGAACAGGGCCTCATCCTCCCTGATTGAATTGACCTCGTTATCTCTAGCTTGCTTGCTAGCACACACATATATATATATATATATATATATATATATATATATATATATATATATATATATATATATATATATATATATATATACATACACCTGCCCCTGGATATTTCCATTACATGCATCTGAGGAAGTGGGTATTCACCCACGAAAGCTCATGCTCCAAAACGTCTGTTAGTCTATAAGGTGCCACAGGATTCTTTGCTGCTTTTACAGATCCAGACTAACACGGTTACCCTCTGATACTTGACATCAAATAACTGCTTCATGTATTCTAAATGCTCCTCTCAAAAAGCCACTAGTTCATTGTATTCAGTAGTAAAGAATTTCTTGACTCCCATGGAATTGAGCCACCAGACCCTTTTTTAAAAAAACATTTCAATATTTTCATTAAATGTTTTGTCATCCCACACTACACACATTCAGTTGCAATAAATATTCAAAGAACACAGATATGATTAAAAGTAAAAATAAATATAATATAAACACTGCTACATTATAAATAAATGTAATGTTCTTCTTATTTCTCAATTACAAATTTGCATTTTAAATTTGCATATAGAATTCAGTCCTGCAAACACTTAACCATGCAGCTCTTTACTCACATAGTCCCAGCCTTCAATGAGATTACTCACATGAGTGAAGTAACTTGCATGTGTGAAGTGAGTGCAGGATAAGGCCGATATTTAGGTGATATATTCCTCTCTTCTTTTAAAAGGACTGAACCTGAAAAGAACTGAGCACCCAAAACTTCCACTGAAGTAAAGAATTGTGGGTGGTCTGAAGCTTTTAGGATCAGACCCAAAAGATGAATTCTAACCATTATGAACTAACCTCTAGCCCACATTACCTCCTCCTCATCCCCCATGCCCCCCCTCACACTCAGTCTCAAGGAGAAAGCCATAGAAAGGGGACAGAAAAATGGAAAACTCCCCTCAAGGAATTAGCTGCTAAGCACAAACCTAAAGGCAAGAGGCTGAACTGTTTGGAAAATGGAATTTCTATCCCACAGTGGATTCTGTTATTTGGACATTTGGTTTCATCACAAAGTAGGCCAACATATTGAAAAATTTCAGTATTTTTTGAAAAATGATGTTTTGTTTTGAAGTATTAATTCAGTATGAAACATTGCATTTCAAAATATCAATATTCTCTACACTTCAGCATGTTTATTCAAAATGAAACATTTTGTTTTCAATTTTCCCATCTAAAAAATTGGAAAATGCAGTTGAAAAATACCTTTTCCTACAAAATAATATGATTTAGATAAAACCACGTATTTAAGATCCTAGAAGATGAAAAATGGGGTTGGAATTAAATCTGATGTTTAGGGGTGTGACAGGATCCCTGGGGTGCAGCCTGGGACTGTGGGATCACTGTGCCCCCTGAACTCTCTCCAGCCTCGGCTGTCTCTCACAATGCCTTCCTATTGACCAACAGCAAATCCCTCCAGGTGCTGTTGTCACTCAGCACAACCACATGTGGAGACCCACACCCAATTAGAGTGCATGAATGCTCCCAGAGCCACTCAAATCACACAGAGAAAGGCACCAGAACCCAATCCCCCCAGTTCCCAGCACTGTATCTCAGGAATATACCATCTTGCACTGTTCAAGATAAGCAGTGCAAATATATTAATTGGTTCATCACTTCATTAGTGGAAAGTGGATATACACTAGTCTTGGCAAACTTGTGCAGATTACCAAACACTTCAGGCAAACTCACTGGTAAAGATAAACAGTAAAACAAAATGTACTGACTACAAAAGATAGATTTTAAGTGATTATAAGTGCTAGGCAAAAAGTTAGAGCGAGTTACCAAAAGAAAAAAAAGTATAGGTATGCAGTCTAAATTCTCAACCCTATTAGACTGGACAACCTCTAGATTAAGCAGTTTTTCTCACCCTCCTGGATATTGCAGTTCATAGGACACAGATTTCACCCTTGAAATCTGGGCCAGTCTCCTCTGTTGGAGTCTTAAGTCTTCTCAGTGACCTCATTGCTTGCAGCATAGAATGGGAAGGAGAAAGATAGAGCATAGGCACCTTGTCTTTTGTTTTACACCCTCAGTCCCATGTGCTTGGAGAACACAAGTCCAGGCATGTCTGGGAGCATTGCTAAGTCCCCAGGCAAGGTTGACCAATTCTCCCAGTGTGGTCTCATGCAGATGAGTGATTGAATTGTAGCCCCCTTGCTGGACAATGGTTGTTGATGGTTGTTTGACACCCCACCGAACAGGGGCGGCTCTAGACATTTCGCCACCCCAAGCACTGCGGCATGCCACGGGGGGCACTCCACCGAAGCCGCAGGACCAGCGGACCCTCCGCAGGCAAGTCTGTGGGAGGTCCACCGGAGCCCTGCCTGCCGCCCTCCCAGCGACTGGCAGAGCACCCCCCGCGGCATGCCACCCCAAGCACGTGCCGAGGCACTGGTTACTTTCCTTGCAGTTGTCTCTGGAGAGCTAATATTTGGCTGATTCCCCAACTTACAGCATTTTTAGTGACAACCATACAACACAATCTCATAACCTCATATACACTAAATATATACATATTTAGCTAAAACAGTGACTTTCAGCTGATCATAACCTTTCCCCTGATACCTCACATGGCATGCTTTATATGCAGTATCACAATTATATACAGATGGGGACTATGGGGGTTACAAGACACTCCCCCAAGGTACAGAATATCACAGCAGGGTTTTCTGAGTGTATTTTTCTACACAGGCTGCAAGGTATGAATCCTTGCAAAGGACTGCTGTGGCAGAAAGCTGCTGCAACATCACTTAGAGAAGAGGAGCCATGCAGGTCCAGTGAAGCCTCAAATGTGGGCGGCATTGCCTGAGAATAATGTATATGGTGGTTAGGATGTTTGGGAATTTAATTGATCCAGAATTTCTTTGCAATGGAATGAAGTGCTCCTGTGGAAATTAAAGCAGAATACCTTCTCTATAGGACCCCAAAGGAAATCAATGGTGGTGACTGTGACACTGCACCCCCTACTCTTCACAGTGATATTATTACAATGCAATTATGGCATAATTATGATGCATTAAGATGGGTCACATGAGGTGTCATTGGAAGTTATGATTTATTGGATATGATTATCCTATTTGTATGCATGTATCATTTTTGTATCTGAAGTTATGAATATTGACTAGGGATCTGTATTTCAAATGGACTTACTCTGGAAAAAACCCCATCACCAGCTTTTCAGGTACAACAATGAAGAAGCCAGAAGGGGCTGATGGCCTGTCAGCAAAGACAATGGACTCTGGAATAGCTAACCTTCCTGTGGGAATTTTGACCAGCCTGTAAGCAATGGCTACTATAGCACTGCAAGGGCATGTGATCAGATCATATGTTTCTGGACTCCATCTTGTGATGTCAATATTTTCCCAGAAACTGGTCTGGGAACCAAGTTTTGAAGCAAAGAGTTCCTGCCACATGATAAAACTATATAAGGCAGGGGGGTGACATCATTGGTTATTCTTCACTCCCTACAGAAGAGGACTCTTGAAAACACCTGAGGAACAAAGACTGAAATGGGGGAAGTGCTGGACCCAGGCTAAAGGGATTTCTAGCCTGTGTATGAAACACCTAGGGATTCCAAGCTTGCAAAGCAAGCTGCAAAGACATTGTTAATTCAAATCCTATCTTTCTAATATGTTAAGCGTAGTTTGAATTTTTTGTTTATTTACTAGGTAATCTGCTTTGATCTGTTTGCTATGACTTATATTCACTTAAAATCTATCTTCAGTAGTTCATATATTTATTATATGTTTTAATTTAAACCAGTGAGTTTGAGTGAAATGCATGGGAAATTGTAGCTCAAGGGGCAAAGGCTGTTGTATATTCCTCTCCACATTGAGGGGGAAATGAACTGTATGAGCTTACACTGTACAGTTCCCTGTGCAGATCAAGATGGAATAATTTTGGGTTTATGCTCCAGAAGGGGTGCATGCCTGGGGAGCTGAGAGTTACTTTGTATTTAGCCTTTCTACTGTCAGTTCACATACAGTGGCTGGTCAGAGAGCCAGCATGTAACTGCAGCTGGATGTGTCCCTACCTGTGTATATATGCTGGTGGAAGTGTAAGACTGGAGCCTGTCTACTGCTTGTCACAGCAGCACGGTGTGAGGAGGAGGCTGGTGGGTCAGAGGGTTCAGTGATACCCCAGTTTCAGGTGGCACCCCGGGGAGGAACCCATCACAGTGACATTACCTGACCCTCCACCTGCAGGACCCTCAGTGGGGCATGGTTTAGAGAAATATAATTTTAAGAGCATATCAGGCTTTGCACAGCCACTGAAATTTAGATAGGTACACAGCATATATTTTAATGTAAAATGTTAGAGTTAGTCAATTATGACTGTGACCAAAAATACTTGCAATATAAATAATATAATTTTATAATGTTATTTGGGAAACTTTGTGTATGTTAAGTTATGTCCGGCTGCATTAATTGTATCTTGAAGGCTTCGCAGCTGGAGTTCACTGGAAACTTGATTTTTCTCTGCTGTAATCTACAGACAGATAAAATAAGTAAATACACAACAACAAATAGTGTCTGACAAACAAACAAAAAAGCAAGTGTGAAGGAGGTCTGAAGAAGAATCATACTGCCTTGGATATGTCAGAGTCACTTATTTTCCCAGCAGGATAATTAGTGTTCTAACATGACAATTAAAAATTTCAAATTTCCATTGGCCAGAGATATTCACATGGTTATGCAAAAATGAATCACCAAAAACACTTCAAAACTACTAAGTCTCAATTAAGGGAAGAAACTGTATGTAACCCCAACAAATCTTATTATAGCACTGAGTTTATCAGTGTTATTATGAGCCAAATACAGGCTCAGAGTTCTGCACAGCATAGGGCCCAGTATCCTGTCTGCCGACAGTGGCCAATACCAGGTGCCCAAGAGGTAGTGAACCTAACAGGCAATGATCAAATGATCTCTTTCCTGCCATCCATCTCCACCCTCTGACAAACAGAGGCTAGGGACACCATTCCTTACCCAACCTGGCTAATAGCCATTAATGGGCTTAACCTCCATGAATTTATCTAGTTCTCTTTTAAACCCTGTTATAGTCCTAGCCTTCACAACTTCCTCAGGTAAGGAGTTCCATAGGTTGACTGTGTGAAGAACTTCCTTGTATTTATTTTAAACCTGCTGTCCATTAATTTCATTTTTTGGCCCCTAGTTCTTATATTATGGGAACAAGTAAATAACTTTTCCTTATTTACTTTCTCCACACCACTCATGATTTTATTTACCTCTATCATATCCCCCCTTATTCTCCTCTTTTCCAGGCTGAAAAGTCCTAACCTCTTTAATCTCTCCTCATATGAGACCTGTTCCAAACCCCTAATCATTTTAGTTGCCCTTCTCTGAACCTTTTCTAATGCCAGTATATCTCTTTTGAGGTGAGGAGACCACATCTGTACACAGTATTCAAGATGTGGGTGTACCATAGATTTATATGCGGGCAATAAGAGATTCTCCATCTTATTCTCTATCCCTTTTTTAATGATTCCTAACATCTTGTTTGCATTTTTGACTGCCGTTGCACACTGCATGGACGTCTTCAGAAACTATCTACGATGACTCCAAGATCTCTTTCCCGATTAGTTGTAGCTAAATTAGTCCCCATCATATTGTATGTATAGTTGGGATTATTTTTTCCAATGTGCATTACTTTACATTTATCCACATTAAATTTCATTTGCCATTTTGTTGCCTGATCACTTAGTTTTGTGAGATCTTTTTGAAGTTCTTCACTGTCTGCTTTGATCTTAACTATTTTGAGCAGTTCAGAATCATCTGCAAACTTTGCCACCGGACTGTTTACCCCTTTCTCCAGATCATTTATGAATAAATTGAATAGGATTAGTCCTAGGACTGACCCTTGGGGAAAACCACTAGTTATCCCCAGGAGGGGTGCCAGCGTTTTTGGCGCCCGGGGGGGGGTCCTTCTGTGCTCTCTGTTGTTGATGGCAATTCTGCGGCAGGGGGGTCCTTTCGTGCTCCCGGTCTTAGGGGCACTTCGGCAGCGGGTCCCGGAGCAAGTGAAGGACCTGCTGCAGAATTGCCGCCAAAGACCCAGAGCGCAAAAGGACCCCCCACTGCCGAATTGCTGCTGAGGGCAGTAAAATGCCACCCCCTGCCAAATCCTGGTGTCATAGGCGACCGCCTAGGTTACCTAAATGGAAGCACCGGCCCTGGTTATCCCTCTCCATTCTGAAAATTTAGCATTTATTCCTACCCTTTGTTCCCTGTCTTTTAACCAGTACTCCATGAAAGGATCTTCCCCTTATCACATGACAACTTAATTTACGTAAGAGCTTTGGTGAGGGACCTTGTCAAAGGCTTTCTATAAATCTAAGTACACTATGTCCACTGGAGCCCCCTTGTCCACATGTTTGTTGACCCCTTCAGAGAACTCTAATAGATTAGTAAGACATGATTTCCATTTACAGAAACCATGTTGACTTTTGCCCAACCATTTATGTTCTTCTATGCATCTGACAATTTTATTCTTATGATTGTTTCAACTAATTTGACCGGTACTGACGTTAGACTTACCAGTCTGTAATTGCCAGGATCACCTCTACAGCCCTTGTTAAATATTGGATTACATTATCTATCTTCCAGTCATTGGGTACAGTAGCCAATTTAAAGGACAGGTTACAAAATCATAGTTAATAGTTCCGCAAAAAATCATGAATATCTTCTAGTCCCGGTGACTTGTTACCCTTAAGTTTATCAATTAATTCCAAAACCTCCTCTAATGACACTTCAATCTGTGACAATTCTTCAGATTTGTCACCTACAGAGGATGGCTTAGGTTTGGAACTCTCCCTAACATCCTCATACATGAGGACTGAAGCAAAGAATTCATTTAGTTTCTCTGCAATGACTTTACCATTTTTAAGTGCTTCTTTTTTATCTCAATCATCTAGTGGCCCCACTGGTAGTTTAACAGGCCTTCTACTTTGGATGTACTTAAAAAACATTTTGTTATTACCATTTGATTTCTTGGCTAGCTGTTCTTCAAACTCCTTTTTGGTTTTTCTTATTACATTTTTACACTTAACCTGGCAGTGTTTATGCTCCTTTCTATTTACCTCTCTAGGATTTGTCTTTCACTTTTTAAAAGATGCCTTTTTATCTCTCACTGCTTCTTTTACATGGTTGTTAAGCCAGGGTAGTTTTTTTTTAGTTCTTTTAAAGTGTTTTTTTAATTTGGGGTATACATTTAAGTTAGACCTCTATTATTGTGTTTTTGAAAAGTGTCCATGTAGCTTGCAGGGATTTCATTCTAGTCACTGTACCTTTTAATTTCTGTTTAACTAGCCTCATTTTTGCATAGTTCCCCTTTCTGAAATTAAATGCCAATGTTGGGCTGCTGAGGTGTTCTTCCCACCACAGGATTGTTAAATGTTATTATATTATCGTCACAATTCCAAGCTGTCCTGTTATAGTTACCTTTTGGAGCAGATCATGTGCTCCACTCAGGACTAAATCAAGAATTGCCTCCCCTATTGTGGGTTCCTGTTCCAGCTGCTCCAAGGAACAGTCATTTAAAGTATCAAGAAATTTTGTCTCTGCATTTCATCCTGAGGTGACATGTTCCCAGTTAATATGGGGATAATTGAAATCCCCCATTGTTATTGAGTTCTTTATTTTGATTGCCTCTCTAATCTCACTTAGAATTTCATAGTCACTATGACTGTCTTGGTCAGGTGGTTGATAATACAGCCATACTGTATATTCTTATTAGAGCACGGAATTACTATCCATAAAGATTCTGTGGAATATGTGGATTCATTTAAGATTTTTACTTGGTTTGATTCTACATTTTCTTTCACATATAGTGCCAATCCCACCCCCCGCATGACCTGTTATGTCCTTCTGATATATTTTGTACCCCGGAATGATTGTGTCCCATTGATTGTCCTCCTTCCACCAGTTTTCTGTGATGCCTATTATATCAATATCCTCCTTTAAAATGAGGCACTCTAGTTCATCCACCTTATTATTTAGACTTCTAGCATTACTGTACAAGCACTTTAAAAACTTGTCTCTGTTTATTTGTCTGCCTGCTCCTGAGGTGTCAGATTCTTTTTTATGTGAATGTTTCTCATCTGATCTGGCCTGTACTTTATCCTTTTCCATCATATCCTGCTGACTAAAACCCAGAGAATCTCTAGCAATAGACTCTCCTCTAAGAGAAGTCTATGTTTGATCCACATGCTCCTCTGCAGCAATCAGCTATTCCCCATCTCTTCGTTTAAAAACTGTGCTGCAACCTTTTTAATGTTTAGTGCCAGCAGTTTGGATCCACTTCAGTTTAGCTGGAGCCCATCCTTCCTGTATAGGCTGCTCCTATCCCAAAAATTACCCCAGTTCCTAATAAATCTAAACCCCTCCTCCCTACGCCATTGTCTCATCCACGCATTGAGAGACTGAAGTGCTGCCGGCCTACCAAGCCTGCAAGTGGAAATAGAAGCAATTCTGAGAATGACACCATAGAGGTTCTGGATTTCAGTCTCTTTCCTAGTAGCCTAAATTTGGCCTCCAGGATGTCTCTCCTATCCTTCCCTATGTCATTGGTACCTACATGTATCACGACCACTGGCTCCTCCCCAGCACTATACATAAGTCAATCTAGATTCCTCGAAAGATCCGCAACCTTTGCACCAGGCAGGCAAGTCACCATACGGTTCTCCCGAACATCACAAACCCAGCTATTTATGTTTCTAATGATCAAATCTCCCATTACTAACACCTGCCTTTTCCTAATGACTGGAGTTCTCTCCCCCAGAGAGGTAACCTCAGTGCAAGAGGCAACCCCAACACCATCTGGAAGGAGAGTCCCAGCTATAGGAAGGTTTCCCTCTGCTTCTGTTGACTGCTCTGCTTCCCTGAGCCTTTCATCCTCCTCAACAGTGCAGATGCTGTCTGACCGGAGGTGGGGCAAATCTACAGTGTCCCAGAAACCCTCATCAACATTCCTCTCTGCTTCCCTTAGCTCCTCTATATCCGCCACCCTGGCCTCCAAAGCCTGTACACGGTGTCTGAGGGCCAGGAGCTCCTTGCACCAAATGCACACATATGCCACCCACCTACAGAGCAGGTAATCATACAGGCTATACTGAACACAATAAACAGGATAGCCCCCACTTCGCTGCTGGGCTTCTGCCTGTATTGTCTGCTACAGCTACCTAGGTTAATGATAGGGTTTTTGTTTAAATCAATAAGTTTTGATTATAATTTAGTTTAAGAGTTTTAAAGAATGTCAAGTGTACCTCACCCCCTTCCAAAACCCCTCTCGAAACTCCCTGTTAGCGGCCCCTGTTCGCAAAGCTCATTGGCTCACTGCTTTATATGTTATTCTTTGTATGTTTTATTCTGACATGGAAAGGGATAGCCCTCTCCTGCTGACTCTTGAGGAAGAAGGTGGCAATTAGCTGACTTCATTGTACTAGCCTTCTTTGCATTGTGTGGTGGCTATAAGTTGGGAATGGTCAGAATGACCATGGAGGGAAGATAGGTGAGGCTTTGGGCTGGACACACCAATCCTGACCCAAAATATTAAGAAAAGTTAGTAAAACTTTAGGCTGCATGATCTTTTCCAAGGAGCTATTCTATGTTGGTAGGGCAGCTGTGGCTAGATGAGGCCTTGCTAATGTGATTTCACTGGAGCTGTGCTGTTAGGGAGCTGGGTGAGGAAGTACGAGACTCCAGAGTGGTATGATAGGCAGGAATTCGGTATGCATCATACTTGTGTTCTGCTCATCTTCTGGGATTTAATATGGAAGAAACCCCCTCTCACAGAATGATCTGGGGGAAATGTACAATTTTCTTTACCCCGGGATCCCTGCCACAGGTATTCTGGTTTTAATGAAATTTGTTTCCTGGAGAAGCTGCCACTGAGACTTTCCATGATATTGAGACTTTATGGTGTTTATTAGTAGTTTGCAAAATGGAAAGATGCACATGACATTTGGCATGCATGTACAAGTTAAATAAGACATAGGTCTGTCTTTTACTTTTGACTCTTTATTACTTCTTGTCTCTTTACTTTAAACCCACATGAGACCTACAACTTGCAACAGAAAAGGGAAACAAGTTAGCTCTAAATGTGTCTTGGGTTAATTTGATCATTTAAGAGTCTGATGTGGGGTGTGGAAATATTCTGAACGCTAGCTCTCATTAAAGCTACTGGAAGTTGTAGGTGCTTAGAATTTCTCAGGATCAGGCTCCTAAATTGTTAACCTTTATTTACTGTGGCAGTTATTTATAGATACCATATTTTTATTCTTTTTTAAACCATTTTTTAAAACATTAAAGGTCAAATCCAGTTTGCCTCACTTACTTGAGGCCTGATCCTAAGAACATTTATGCATCTGAGAAGTCCTATTAAATTCAACGCGGCTATTTGTATGCATATATATCTGTAGGATCAGTAGCATGCTTGCTGTCTTTTTTACAAGTCCATCAAAGGAACTGCTTAAATGAATAGGATTATTCACATGCGTAATAGTCTGCAGGACTGAGCCCATTAGTAAGTCAGGGGACAATTCATAGAAGTCAAATAGGATATGCCCTGAAAGGCTTTAAATGGCATGGAGCACTCTGTGAAATATAGTAGTTCACAGTAAGAGAAGCACAGTGCATTCGTTCAAATTGTAACTTTAATTTAATGCAATGTTTGTTTCACTTGATCAGATTGTATATATTTCTGAGACATGTTATGAACAGAAGAATGTTTATGTAAAGTGGCCAAAGGTTTAGAGAAAATTTATCTAAGACAAAAGCATAGATAGATAGATCAGATATATATCTCTGAAATCATTGCATATTTCATAGTATCTTTAAGGTCTGAACTTACTTTTATATGAAATTAAGGAAAACCTTTTAAGATTAATTTATAATCAGAGTTTTTGTTGCTTTTAACAATGTGTAAATTTGATTTAAAAAAAATCAATAAGCCTGGTAAAACTAGTTAGACTATAATTAGTTTATTGTATTTCTAAATAAATATATTTCCAACATTTTCATTACAAAATCTGTAAGTGGAAACTCACATCTCCCTCTTTACTTTAGAAAATTTAGAGCCTAATTCTGCAAATCTTTGTTCAGCTGAACAATCTTTAATCAAGCAAGTAGTCTCAGTAACTTTCTATGGGATTACTCCCAGGAGTAAAGGTTTGCCTATTGATGCAAGACTGAAAATTACCCCTAGTTCTTAAATTCTTGAAATTTGAAGAGAAGGTTACTACAAATCTAGTCCAATATATTTAGTGTGATTCAGGTCTTTCCAGTAAATATTTACATGCCTGCCCCGTGTGGTGTGCTAGATCCAGTATTTCATGAAGGGAACTGTAGTCTTTGAGTTTAGAAAAATTAACAGGAACAGGAAATGTAATTGTGTGTGTCATGCTGGGACTAGAGGCTACCACAGTAACTGCTTTTGGAGCTGCATGGTTGTCTTAATAAATGTTGTTATAGTTCACTCTTTTCGGTCTTGGCCTCCACATCTCAATAGATTGGCAATGAGACTGTCTCTCCTCCACCTGCATCCTTTCTTCAAAGCCCACTTGAGCCTCGAATTGGTTTTAATGCTTGCATTAGAGTGGTTTAGACCTATATCCTTGAAATTAATGACAGAAATTTCCAAAGCAAGAAAACATGCTTTGCTTATTCACTGCCTTAGAACCAAAGAGCAGTGTATATTTTACGCTCTTCCCCTTCTGGATGATCAATATGATACTGCACTCTATGGTAAAGAATTTTTTTGTGACTAAAGTAAGTGTCATAGCTCAAAGCTATAAATTCTGTCAGCATGAACAGAAACTAGGGGAATCAACAGACCAGCATATTGCTGCTTTAAGGGAACTGATTGTCACATGTGATTTTGGCAATATGGCAGATAAAACTATTCAAGATCAGCTTACAAGAAAAAAGTGTTGTGCCTCTTATTAGAGAATGCCTACTATTTGAATTGGAACTGACATTACAGAAATCCATAACCACTGACAATCATAGAGTCAGCTATAGTAGAGGCAAAAAATAATGAGCCCAGGTGCCTCAAGCATTGTCCAAGCTATGCAACCACTACAGATGTGGACTAAAACAATGAGGTCAAAAAGTTACAGGGACAATACAAATAAAAAGTCACAGAGCCAATAATTTCCAAACATACTTTACCTTGTATGATACTACTGTGTTTCTACACAACATGCCGCAAACTACACAGGGTGTCCTGCAAAGGGAGCTCAGTGAAATCACTGCAAAAAGACCAGATGTGCTAACATATGCCAAAGCAACCACTGTAATCAACAAGTATATATAGTTACTTTGCCTGATGTTACTGTTTTGAGTGTGGATGGAAGCAGCCCCACAACCATCACACATAAAACTAGTGTATACTGTTCATGTTTCTGGTACAGTCAGAGGGAAGCCCCCATGGTGGAATTAATGTTCAGCTGGCTCAGATGTTTTGATTTACTTGCATCACTCTGGATATGTGCCACTTACTGAACCAAGATTATGCCTAATGTGCTACTTGATGACCCACATTGCTGTTTTGTTGCTTATCTGTAACTGTGACTTCTGATACATAAGGACCTTACACATACAAGCTGTCAGATGGCCAGGTATGGAATGCTATTCATCCTGCAACTGCTTACCAAGAGTGAAGAAAATACATTTCAGATAAAATAATCTGGACCAGTTAGATTACTTTGCCACTGATAATACAGGATCACTGACAAGATAGTGGACCTGCCAGATGTTGCTATATTAATAAACACTAAGTAATTATAAAATTAACAACAGGAAATTATAACTATAATTAGAATTCTAGTTATAACTGAAGACTAAACCCTTTTCTTTAATGATTACATAACATAGTCACTAGTCCATACAGGCAGATAGCAGACTCTGATAGCACAAGTTATTGTTATTACTGTCTTAGGATCCTACCCTGGAAAGACTTATTCATGTGCTTAACTTTACATCCTATGAGTAGTTCCACTGAAGTAAAGTTTTGAAGGAATGAGTCTTTAAACAGCTATTTCAAAATACAGAAATTACTTGCAACATGCCAAACCATTTATTTCCTCTATTTAGATTTGAATGGGTATTTAACAGGAGCAACTGTACTTCCTAAATCATATTCAGTCTGTCACTGATATCTTTTAAAGTGTCATTTTCCACAGTTGGAACAAATCAATGCATGAGCAAATATTGTAAAATTGAATAGTATCCTGTGCAGCACATACAACATTTCAGACATCAGAGGGGTAGTCATGATAGTCTGGATCTGTAAAAGCAGCAAAGAATCCTGTGGCACCTTATAGACTAACAGACATTTTGGAGCATGCACTTTCATGGGTGAATACCCACTTCGTCGGATGCATGAAGTGGGTGTTCACCCATGAAAGCACATGCTCCAAACAGTCTGTTAGTCTATAAGGTGCCATAGGATTCTTTGCTGCTTTAACATTTCAGACATAATTCAGGTGAAGTTCCAATTGTAAGGGTTCCATACTTCTTAAAATTTAAAAGTGTTACTGTTTAATAATTTAAGTTGTTATTTCTATTAGCTGAACATCAACAATAATGCTTGTTTTAAATGTTTTCATGTAATTCAATATATAAATATGGCACCTAAGATTGTATTCCTTTCTTTTTGGAATAAATGTTGCAGAATCAAGCTACAAAACTAGACCCCAATTCAGCAAGAAACTTAGTCATGTGAGTAACTTTAAATATTTGAGCAGTCCTATCACATGCTAAAAGCTAGGCACATTTTTAAGTATCTTGCAGAATCAATACTATAGAAAAGAAACAGCACAGTTACATATTGAGAAATAACTTCATACATCAGTCATTTGCCAAACTGCAAAACTCTAAAATATATCACAGTTAAAAAGTCCTAACTAAGAAGATAATAGAGAAACAAATCAAATTGTCTACCTACCATATTATGCTCTGAACCTGCAATGAGCTTTGTATGGGCAAAGCCTCTTGGACTTTGGTGGGTTTCAAGTGAGTCCTGGAGTTTAAGGCTTTGCTAATTATCACAAATTTATTCCCAGAGACAAAACAGGATTATAATCACAGATTTAGGCCCTGATTCTCATTTACACTAATGTCCTTACCAGTGAAAAGAGGTCTCAAGTTTGTGTGAAATACATTGGGACTTAGGATAAATGAAAATCAGGCACTCTGAGTTCACAGATAGATGAATTTACAAATAGACTTCTCTGACTCTTTCATATCTCCCCTTCTCTCACTTCCAGCCAAGGTTTTGCTTACTTTACATTACAAACTTCCAAATTTGTCAGAAGTATTGTAACAACTAGCCCTATACTAAACAAAGCAGATTTTCAAGTAATAAATCAAGTAAGGATAACGAGGTCCATCAAAGTCAAGCTGGAAAAAATACAGGTCTACAATAACCTTGATCAATGAATTCATCCCCCCCTCCACTCCACTCTACCTTTATCCTGTGAACATTCAAGGGTAACTGTTAAAGTTCAGTACAGATTTCCCAGCAGGTAAAATCTTTGAAGCATTCCTCTGATTTTAATTTCTATTGGGAATCCTGAAACATGTAGTGTGGTGTAAAAGGTAAATTCAGGAGCACACAGGTGCAGGCTTTTACTCTTTTATTAGCAGAGCTGCAGCTGCTAACAGTCTGTGCAAGCAAAAGGCTCATGCTCTAAATTCTGCTACCAGCAGTGCTGAGATTCCCATAATAGCTTACAAATGTGTGACATCACTTACCAAATCCTTTACAGACTTACTAAGGGTTAATAAAAAATATACAGGTTTTAACTTTGGTCACCGCCATGTATAAAGCATTGTCACTATTAGTCCTGTAAGGCTGTCTTCAGTGGTCTTGTTTTTCTTACTGTGGTCACACTCAAGAGCCTCCTTGTCCTTGATGCTAAGGAAAGAGTGCTTTTCAAAGATTTCTACCTGACTGCTATGAAGTGGTTTAAAGGCCTTTGATCATCACACGTGCTAGGTTTTCAGCAATTCTGTATAATTTTTTCTTTCATCAAGAACTTCCATGTTTTATTTTCTGGTGTCCTTGAACAACCCTGAGTGAAAGTCAAGATGATGTAGTTATCTTCTTTGTTCTGTCTTTCTTTCTGTTGTACTGTTAATGCACATAGGGAGTTCCTCCAAAGGCTGCTTTTCCCCCTGTTTTTTTCTGTGTTTGCAACCAGGTCTGCATGCACCCTAAGAATCTCTAAATGTTTTAACATCTCTTTATTCTTCTTTTGGAAAGTCATCATTTTTTCTGTGCTTCTCTGACTTCTTTTTCAAGCACTTTATTTTCAGCCTGCAATTGCTTGAAGTCTTGTTTCTGATTTATCTCAGCATCATCCAGCTTTTTCACTTTGTCTTTTGATTTCTTCTTCACAGCTTCACATTGTGTGCATTCCGTTCACACAGAAGCATCTTCCAGATACTGCTGTCACTGGGGTCAGACTATATGAGGTAACTAGCCAGGGCAGCTGCTTTACAAAGGGCTATGTGTCCTGTGTGAGCTGGGAGAAGCTGAGCCCAGGAGCAGACAGTAAGTTGTTTGCCCTAACTCTGAAGTATTTGGCACCGAGTTCCTGATGGCTATTGAAAGCAATCTGGGAGATTTTAATAGGATATTTTAAGAAAATGACATTATGTCATGTTGAGGGGGAAGGAATCTCCCAGAATAGCATCAGTCAGAATTGGCAAACCTAAAGTTGCATCAGGTTAGTGATATTGTTACCCTCCAACAGGGAAGCCTGGGAAATTGGCTAGCTAAAATCAAACAATATTCAGAGTATAGAATTAAAGTAAAAGAAATTATTTTTCCCTCCCAAACTGTATTTTCATAGAATATCAGGGTTGGAAGGGACTTCAGGAGGTCATCTAATCCAACCTCCTGCTCAAAGCAGGACCAATCCCCATCTAAATCAACCCAGCCAGGTCAAGGTCAAGCCTGACCTTAAAAACCTCTAAGGATGAAGATTCCACCACCTCCCTAGGTAACCTATTCCAGTGCTTCACCACCCTACTAGTGAACAAGTTTTTCCTAATATTCAGCCTAAATCTCCCCCACTGCAACTTGAGACCATTACTCCTTGTTCTATCATCCAGTACCACTGAGAACAATCTAGATCCATCTTCCTTGGAACCTCCTTTCAGGTAGTTGAAAGCAGCTATCAAATCCCCCTCATTCTTCTCTGCTGCAGGCTAAACAATCCCAGTTCCCTCAGCCTCTCCTCATAAATCATGTGCTCCAGCCCCCTAATCATTTGTGTTGCCCTCCACTGGACTCTTTCCAATTATTCCACATTCTTCTTGTAGAGTTGGGGACACAGTACTCCAGATGAGGGCTCACCAATGCCAAACAGAGGGGAATGATCACATCCCTCAATCTGCTGGCAATGCTCCTACTTATACAGCCCAAAATGCTGTTAGCCTTCTTGGCAATCAGGACACACTGTCAGCTCATATCCAGCTCCTCATCCACTCCAACCCTAGATGCTTTTCCGCAGAACTGCTGCCTAGCCAGTGGGTCTCTAGTCTGTAGCAGTCCTTGGGATTCTTCCATTCTAAGTGCAGTACTCTGCACTTGTCCTTGTTGAACTTCATCAGATTTCTTTTGGCCCAATCCTCTAATTTGTCTAGGTCCCTCTGTATCCTATCCCTACCCTCCAGTCTATCTACCACTCCTCCCAGTTTTAGTTAAATTGTCTCACTTTTTTAAAATGTGGTAATGGGGAAAGAGTCATTTATATCTTGCTATTTTAAGTTTTATATTTTCTTGTACCGGGTGTGGGGTTGTGTTTTGTTTGTTTGTTTTTAAATCTATATACTTAACTGAGTGACTAGTTAATCAGTTAGCTGACTGGCTAACAGTGATGTCAACAGAGGAGGATGAAAAGTCTGCATTGATTCCAAATGAAGATTACTACAGGTAAGTGGAGGGAAGATGTTGTTTTTGACTGAGCTGTTTATGTAGATTTGGTGATCAAAGACTCAGGTGAAGCTTTTGGGAACTCTGAGTTTTTTCACTGAGTTTGTGCGGACTGACCTGTTTAGATTTAATTTGTTTTCTTTATTTATCTGTAACTGTGAATATAACTTATACGGATTATAAAATAGCCATATTATGTTTTTGTTTCTTTATCATAAGATTTTATAATGTTGTTACTTAAATAAATTCATTCCTTTTTGGGACTTGACAGGGGGAGACTGACCCTGTGCAATCCTTGCTGAAAATCTTTAGAGACTGAATTCTGGGTCTCCAGCTGCTTTTCTGTGGGAGTTGGGTTTTTGTTGTTCTGTTTGTTTTTAAGCACTGGAGAAAGGCAATGAAGTAAACGCTATCAAGCCAACTCAAAGGTTAAAAAAGCACCATGCAACAATTAAAAATAGCAGAAAGTACTCTAAATGTCCACAAAAAGGCAATATTTGTACAGTCTTCCTTGTTTTTAGTGTGCATGTCTGTATTTTTGTTTTGTAATTTGGTTTCACTTTTTCTTCTGGTCTTTTATTTCTCCTCCACACTCTACTACTGGAACAATGTCACTACTGGGCAAAAGCATTTGTCACGGAGTTGGGTCTTGCATTTAGATCTGAACATGGTCAGAGTTAAACTCTCTGATTTCCTCTGGAAAGGCGTTTCACAACTAGGATCTGTAATAATGGTAGGACACACAAGAATGCTCATAAGGGGCTTAAATTTATGTCCTAATCCCACCCACTTTGCCAGGGTCAGTTTACATTCTGGAAATGGCCAGGCAGACTTGAGTTCACAAAGTACTGGTGTGATGTGTTCATGCCTGCCTCTTTGGATTAGTAGGTGTGCTGGCTGAGTTTGCACACATCAGGAAGGTGAATCAGCTCCTGGGATTATCATGCTCTGGATGGACATCAGTCTCATCCACAGTGAATAATATAGCCTTTTTTCCTGTCTTGGTGTGAATCCTGTAAATTTGGGATAGGACATTTAGCCGTTGTGGCATGTGATTAAGTGTTGTTTCTTGCCACATTTGTGATATTCCTTTCCAAACACTGGTAGAAATGCAGCCTAGCAGACCTTCTGGAAGTGTTTTAAAAGCCAGACTTAATTCTGGAGAATTGGCTTGCTGAGACTGCAATCTGGTGTTCTTTAATCTTGCACAGAGTTTCTGTATTGCTTTCTATGCTTAGATCTTGTGACTTGGCCAACCCATGTCTTGTCTGATGTCCAATATAAGCTCTGTCTCTCTGAACACTGTTCCCCAGAGCTTACTTGATTAATGATGTTACCTATTTTGATCTCACAAGCCAAGTGAGTCAACACATGTGTTAGTACTGGTGGTTTTAATCTGGCACAGAAATTAGTTGGTGTCCCACCTCCAAATGGTTGTGCTTGCCTAAAGGCTAACTGTGATGACAAATATCTCATTACCACATTTATTTTTGGAGAGAAGTAATGAGAACACTAAGAGCTAATTCAAGGGCTCTTCATCTCTGCCTGGTGTTGCTTTTAGGCAGTGAATTATAATGTAATTTACCTCTTCCCCTACATAGTATGGCAGAAGTGCCACTTGTCATTTTGGATTTTGACTTCATCAGATTTCTGAATTTGCTTGTCCCTATCTTCTGAGAAACTGCCCATCATCACAGACATTAAATGCTACAAATATAAGCAATGCAAATACCAGGGTGGTTTTGTAATTATTATTTTGCCTTGCTATGACTTTGCATTTCTTTTCAGACTTTCACCTAAGTTACACTTGCTTTCATCTTGCTTGGTTCTTTCCTTCTGTTACTGGATAAATTTTGATTCCTCCCCGCCCTCATCCCTAATGTCTGTTCTTCTTGCTCACAACAAAGCACATGCCACAATTTTGCCCTCCCCTCCCACCAGCTTTATCCCCACAGGTGGAAGGAACTTCTCTTGAGGCTGGTGTTGGAAGTGCCCCTTTGTAGAGATTCCTCTATGGTTCTTTCCTACCACCCCATCATTATTTTTTGTTCTGCTTTGTTTTTTTTTTTCTTTTCTGTTTTGTATTCTTTCTCAGTATTGATTCTGTATCCTTTGTACTGCCTTGTAGAAAGGGAATCTGGGCATGCATGTATAAACTACATATACATACAGATTAATTACTCTTGTATTATAATAGCAGCAGCAGCTACTTCAATTGTACTAAACATCACCAACACCAGTGCTGAGGTTGAGGTCTGCTGGACTTAGGATGTGCATGATTACTAAAAACACTATAAATGTGAGGCAAATGTTCAAGTTCTGCTCCAAAATAGATTCAACCTAACTTATATTTGAATATATCATTTCATGCCTTCAGGCATACTCATGATGCCAAATTTTCAAAGAGGCAATTGTGCATAGGTCTATTATCAAGAGCCCTAGGAGGGCTCAAAGGCTGTCTGAAAATTCAGAGGAGGGTACTCCCAGGTTTTGAGCACAGAGTCTGAAAATGCATCTACAATAGGGCATTTGAAATGGAGAATCCAAGCTAACTGCTGTCTGTCTCCAACCCTCTACAGCTGCCCCACTATCCAGGTCCTGGTAAACCTGAGAGCATCTGAGTGCTACTTTGAGTGCTCTACTGGAACACACCACAAATAACAGGCTGAACACAGTACACTGATAAAAATGCATTTAATTACAAAGTTTAACACTTACCAGAAACAACAGCCAACAACAACAGTGAAAACAAAAACAAAAAAAAACCCAACAAAAACAGTCCTGGCTTCCATTCTTGCTAACCAACTAAGAATGGGAAAAGTATTGAAAAAATTGTGTTTTAAATAGTTAACACTTTTTTAGTATTCATTAAGCACCAATCATTGTACTTACTTTGGCAAGCCCCTGTAGAGGAATAAAGCCAGCTCTCTGCAAGAGAAAAGGTAAGAAAATGGGTTGAAAAACAGTATAGAAACCAAAAAACACAGACATTCATACATGGAATGAGCTACACGTGCAGAATCTCACCAACTTGCAAGCACTAACTCTTCAATATACACCTACTATAGGTGCAACCAATCATCCCCTTGAAATTTGTATCTCCCCTTGCATTTGTTGCTTTTGCCCATGTTACAGTAACATCTAATGGACTCGGCTAAGATCAGTGCTATATATTCCCATACTGAAATGAGAATATTCCCTGCCTCCAAGAATTTAATAACTTATTAGAAAAGTCTGACAAAGGACAGGAGAAATGAAGTTTTATGTCCATTTTACAGATGGACAGTTGAGGCACAGAGAGAGCACGTGACTTGACATTGAAGCTGGATCTCTTGGAGCCCTGTCCAATCCCTTAACCACAGGTCCAGATTGCCTATATGTATAAGAGGATTTTTATCCATTCATGCATTTGAAAATGTGTCCTATAAGTAGAAAATTATTATTTTTATAATTCTCTGAAATTACTATTTTCTTTCAATTAAGACTCCTTAGACATTTAGAAAATCATATTTCTATTTCAATATTTTGATGTCTTTCCTCATTTAAAACTTTTATGTCAGATCCCAGAGACTCATGTTTGACTCAGAGTCAATATACCAGGTGAATGAGAGAGAGGAAGAATCTGTTTTAACTTCAAGGATTTGAATGGCATGTAATTTTGTTTCCAGGGAAACTGCAGATTTTAGTCCAGTAGAAGTCTCATCAGGAGGGGGGGAAGAAAAAAAAACAGAGTTGTTGAGATGGTTATTTAATGGATGATTTAGTATATCAATTTAATATCAATAGAATTAAAACAGAAAAATCAAATTCCCTAATCTCATTAACCTGCACTTGGCAAATTCTGTGATTTCATAATAAAATCTTCAATATTATTCTGTCAGGGATGATATTAAACCTAGCTCTGCATTCAAATTTAATAGGAATCGAATACCAACAAACAATACAAAAGTCTCAGATTTGGAGCGAAGTGCACTCACAGTTTATAGGCAAAAGTTTACACAGTGTTCTTGCCCTGAGCACTGGCTAAAGCCAGTCAATTTAATGCATATGAGAAGAGAAACAAATTAACTCACGTTTAAAGAAAAATATATACAAGTCCTGTAGAGTGCAGACTACTGGCTGCTATAAGAGAGTATAACATAGTCAGTGCAAGTCAGATTTACAGTGGAAGTTAAAATGTGTGTGAAGGGACTGAAACATCACATAGACATGCAAGATAGCTGCAACAAATGAATTCTAAAAGACCACAATGTTCTTTGAATTTATGAACCAAACTTACAGTTGTTTGCTATATTTTTCTGGTTCTATGACCCTACTGAATAAACGTATTCTTACACATAGCAATAAATATATTAAATATTTAAACAGCACAATAAAACATGTTAGCATACCAAGATGCAGTGCACAGCAGAACATAAGGCAGATTGTGTAGCATTTTATACACTACACAGACATCTGTAGCATGTATGCAAAAGAGCAAGTCAAAAACTAGAATATCCTTTTTTAACTTGTTTGGCGTTGACAACACTATTAAAGAAGGACAGAAGTGTTGACTTGTAGAAGATAAAGAAAATGTTACTAAGGACAGGTACATCAAAAGACTTTTGTTAAAGACTTTTGTAATCCAGTCAGGGCTCAGATAAAAACAATTCCAGTAACATCAAATGAGAACACTTGACCTTTGATATTTAGCAGTACAAATCAGGTGAACAGAAAACAAAGATACTTTTAGAAATATAGCTCAGAAGCTAGGATAAAAATGCATTTTCAAAGTAAAGTCAACAACAGTTCAAACCCAAGGGTTTCTTTAAGAAGGAAACTGAATGGTTAGGGGGGAATTAAAATTCTCATTGATTTCCACACATACTCTCCTGTGAACCGAGAAACACCCTGCCTCAGAACAAACTCAATGTTCATATTTTAATTAATCAATTTCCAGTCCTTTTCTATTAAAAATAACCTTGAAAATGCAAACTGACCTAAACCAATCACCAGGGCTGAAAATCTGTCACTATTTTTGCTTCGTAAAATTGAGAGGATATTCATGGATTGATCCCTGCTGTTTAAGGCTAGCCTTTAAGATCCATGAAACCCATGGCTATGCATGTGTATGTGGGGTTATTATCATAACTACTTGTAAATCACCTAGTGCACCAGTGGAGCTATACTAATAGAAAACGAGCGAGCAGAAGCTGTATATCCTCTTCCTTTTTCCTCCCCTCCACAGGGAGAGACTGCTGGCTAGAGGACCAGCAGATTGTCATGAGGAGCTCAGCTGTTTCAGGAGAGCAATGTCTCAGAGCTCTGACTCTAAGGCCTAGATTGATTTCTGTGGGAATTAGGTGCCCAAATTACCTTTGAGGATCTGGGCCTAAATTCTTACAATGTTGCCAGCTCTCAAGATTTTGGGTATTTTCTTAAAGCCTCAATTCCTGGATGCGATTATATTAGAATCTCAATTTGCATTTACAAAAAGAGCAAGTTTCTAGTCTTTGTGATGGTGGTGGGGGAAGGCTTGAAAATGTGACCTCTCTAATACTGAAAGGCAAACGAAAATAATATCAAGTGATTGTTTTATAAATCTGGCTTTAAACCCCGCCTCATCCCCTGACCCCCCACCGAAATCTCATGTGTTTTTTAAGAGCCCAACGTACAATTGTTGAATGCTTGGGCTCAGTAATACTGCTCTTATCCACTCTCTTTTGGGGCAGGTCTCTCTCTTGTCCTGTGACTCCTCAGTTTGTTCTAAAGAGTGGAGACTAAGGAGAAAGCTTGTTAAACTATCTTCAAACTCTCAACTCAGTGTGTATACAACCCAGACTCTATTCAAGAATGAATTCAGCTGCATTATCAATAGTCACTTCTTGTGTAAAGGTAAATGCCAAAGTGCTCTTTTTGCTGATTCTGGGCTGTGCAGCTGTAGCTGCTGGTTTGAGCTAGAAATGGAACATGGAGAAGGGGAGGGAGGGAGAGAAAGAGATGAGGAGGGAAACATATCTGAGGAGAAGGGGGACTGAGGAGGGACACTGTCTTGGGGGCACCGGCTGTGATCTGATTTTTGGAATGGGTGGCTTCTGGGTAAAGCTGGAGATGGGGCCTCATGGACATGGAGTAGGAAATGGCAATGTATGTGGGAAGGGGGTGAATTTTGGAGTAGAAGACCTCAGACATAAAGGAGGGCCATGGAGAGGGGACGAGGTATGGAAGATGGTAGAAGTGGGATACAGGGGCCAGGGGAAATGTGGAGAGAGTACAGAGATGGACCAGTAAAAGCAGTCTTTAAAGTTTAATATGGATAAAATGCTTAACATTTTGTAGATAAAAGCTTTACACAGTATAAGTCAGATGGGGTAATATTGAGGAAGGATGAAGTGGCAGTGGGGAATTGGTTGAGTACCTTTAACTGTTTATTTCCAGACTTTTCACAGTCATGTAATGTTTGTAGGGAAACTGTGACATTTTGGTTTGGTGTGTTTTGCTGGCATCCAGCAAACATTTTCTTCTTTGAGTGCTTGCTCAAGTCCATTCCGCTCTAGGTGTGTGCACGGGAACGATAGGGGACCCAAACTTCTGATGGCATCGACACCATCCCAAGCTTCTTCTGCACTGAGAGAGCCGAGGCCTCCGTCCACACTGCCAGCACTACATGTGCCACTGGAAGTGGGAAACCTTCCCCATGAGGGCAAGCCAGCCGCTAAGACTCCTCAGGGGGCAGTGGAGCATTGCTGATCCTCTGAGACAAGGCAACACTCTCCATCTCTGCACGACAGATCTCCAGCATCGCAGCCCAGATCCTCAGGGGCTCATCCTCAGTCACCAGCACTGCGTTTGAAGTCCCCACCATCTTGATGCAGATCATCTTGGGGGAAGCACCAGTCTCCGTTCCACTGGCACCGTTCGCCTTCCCGCTGGTCATCCTCTTAGCACAGATCTGAGTCGCCTGCCCTGTGGGAGCACTCCTTGTTGCAATTCAAGTTCCTCCGGCACTGGTCCCCTCAATACCCGCACTGATACTCCCACTCCAAACACCTGTCTCCAGTGACGACAGTCAGAATGCAGACACAGGCATCGGTGGCCCCTCTGTGGTCACCGGAAGGGGATTTGTCCAGCACGGAAGGGCAATTCAGCCGCTCTCCAAGACCCCACCAGCACGAATGAGCGTCTGAGGCCACGTCTATATCTATGGCACTGCCTGAGCAGCACAGACAGTGGCCAGTGCATTGGCCTTATTGGAGTGTGTGGGGCATACCAGTGATGACCATGCCCTCTTCACACCACTCCTCTGCCCCCACTTCAGAGCAACAGCTAGTGGCACTGGATGAGGTGCTTGAAACCCACTTGGAGGTCAGGGTAGACGAGACAGCGTCCACCCCAGAACCATCCCCACAAGGGATGATGCCCTGGAGCCTCCTCTGGTAGCACAGTTGTCATCCTCATCCCTGGATGAGATGGTCCCAGGACCCTTTCGGGCCAGTATGCCAGACAATTTTAAGGAACTCTATGCCCTGCTGCTTCGACGGGTGGCTGAGAACTTGGGCTGAGAGGTGGTGGAGATAGCCAAGCAGGTGGATACTTCGTTCAATTTCCTGTCAGCCTCTACCCCAACATGTGTTGCACTACCAGTGCACGACGGGCTCCTGAAAATTATCAAGGCCGTCTGACAAACTCTTTTGTCCATCCCTCCCACTTCCAAAAGGGTCAAAAAGAAGTACTTTGTCCTGACCAAAGGGTTTGAGTACCTTTATGCCCACTCACCTCCAGTCTTGCTGGTTGTCTTTGCGACCAAGCAGGGGCACACCAGTTCAATTCCCATAAATAAAGAGTCTGGACTTTTTTGGGAGAAAAACTTATTCAACAACCAGTCTGTAATTCTGGTAGAGAACCATCATTCCCTCTTGGCAGGTACAACTTTAACTTATGGAACTCCCTCCCTCAGGATCTGGTCCAGGAATTTGGCACCCTGTTGAAGGAGGTCACCGCAGTGGTTAAGTGCTCTCTCTAGATGACATGGGATGTGGTAGACTTGGCGGCTAGGGTCATTGCATCAGTGGTGGTTGTGAGACACAGCTCCTGGCTTTAGACCACTGGCCTGTTCCAAGAGATGTAGACCTCTATCAAGGAATTACCATTGGATGGGAAAGGTCTCTTTTCGGAGCAGACTGATGAGAGGCTGCATGGATTAAAGGACACTTGGGCGGGCCATACTTCACTCACTGGGCATCATATGCCACTGTCTGCACTGAAGCACTTCAGGCTGCCTCCGTCACCAAGGCCTTGTCAGCCTCGTCAAGTGCCTTCAAGGAGAAGGGATAGACATGAGCTTTAGAGGTGCTGTCCTTCCTCCTCCTGTTCAACTCTGCAACCTGGCCTGGCAAAGCATCCCAGGGGCCAGAAGCACTCATTTTTAAGGCACACTCAAGGGCAACACCCCAGTCAATTCGCTGGATCCACCTTGTTCTTTTCTTGACTGTCTTCTTCCCTACTGTTCAGCCTGATCACGGGTCACCTGGGACCACTGAGTGCTGGATATAGTATCTCAGGGCTATACCCTGCAATTTTCGGCTGTCCCTCTCACCCCACCCCTCTTCTCTGTCCCTCTTCAGGGACTCTTCTCACAAGCAACTCTTTGTCCAAGAGGTCAAGAATGTCCTGCACTTAGGGGCAGTGGGGGAGGTCCCTTGAGACATGACAGGGAAAGGGGTTCCATTTCCACTACTTCCTAATTCAAAAAACAAAAGGTCCATTCTGGACCTGCGTTGCCTCAAAAAGTCTCTCAGAAAGCTGAAGTTTTGTATGATCTCCCTGGCCTCCATCTTCCTGTCCCTGGATCCAGGAGATTGGTACACTGTCCTCGACTTGAAGGATGTGTTTTTACATATTTCCATATTCCAAGGTCACAGAGAGTGCATATTGCCTCTATTTCATAGTAAGCGGACACCATCTTCAATTCATGGCACTGCCCTTTGGCCTCTCATCAGCCCCAAGGGTGTTCATGAAACCTCTGGTGCCAGTGGCTGCTTACCTGAGATGTTGAGGGGCCCAGGTCTTCCCATATCTTGACAATTGGTTCCTCAAGGGCAAGTCTCAGGAGAAAGTGCAGAGGAGCCTTGATCTGGTGCATTCCTTAATAAATGAGAAAAAATCCACCTTAACACCTGTCCAGCAAATAGAGTTCATTGGGGCAGTTCTCTCCTCAACATGAGCCAGAGCCTTCCTTCTGTAAGTGCATTTTCAGGCCACGTCAGACCTGATCTGCTACGTAAAGAACTACCTGCTCACCACAGCTCACACCTGCCTGCAGCAGTGGGGTCACATGGCCGCATGTACGTACATGGTCAGCCATGCTCGGCTCCATCTCCAGCCTCTGCAAGTGTGGCTGGCATTGGTGTGCGTCTCCACAGGCATGACCTAGGCTGAGTAGTCAGGGTGCTGGATAACATCAGGTCATCCCTGTATTGGTGGTTGGATCCTGGGCTGGTTTGGAGGGAGTCCCCTTCATAACCTCATCCCCGTGACCAACCCTGGTCTCTGATGCTTCGGGCCTGGTCTGGGGAGCCCACCGGGGTGAGCTGAGCACCCAGGGCCATTGGTTGAAGGACAATCTGGCCCTCTACATCAACATCGGTGAGCTCCAAGTAATTCACCTAGTCTGCCTGGCTTTCTTGCCCCACCTAAAAGGCAAGGTGGTGCAGGTCCTCATGGACAATACCACCGCAATGTATTACATCAACAGGCAATGCAGTGCCAGGTCTTCAGCCCTTTGTCAAGAAGCTCTCCACCTTTGGGATTTTTGTGTGTGGCTATCAGATGAATGGCATGCCACACAAATGCCTGGAACCAAGAATGTATTGGCGGATCACCTCAGCAGGATCTTCTCATCTCATTGCAAGTGCTCACTCCATCCGGAGGCAGTCAATACAATCCCCTAGGGTAGGGGACTCCCCAGATGGACCTGTTCACATCCAGGCAGAACAGAACATTCTACATGTTCTGTTCAATCCGGGGATTGGACAGGGGCTCCCTGTCAGATGCCTTTCTCATTCCTTGGTCAGGGGCGCTGATGTATGTCTTCCTGTTGGTGCTGCTGAGTCACAGGGTCCTTGTGACCATCAAGCAACACAGGGTGAGAATTATCCTAATAGATTCCACGTGGTCTCACCAGCACTGGTTTGGCATGTTGCTGAGCCTTTTGGCAGTATCCAGCTGCAGCTGCCCCTCTGGCTGGATCTGCTATCCCAGAACCACGGCAGCCAAACCTGGAAGCACTGAAATTGGTGGCTTGGCTACTGCATGGCTAAGTGCAGACGAATGGGCATGCTTGGCCCGGGTTCAGCAGATCTTGCTGGGAAACTTACCTGGCTAAAGGGAAACGTTCATGTGCTGGGCCTTGGAATGGTGTATTCAGGCAAAGTAGGCTCTGCTGCAAGCGATCCTGGATTATCTGCTGCACCTAAAACTCCAAGGTTTGTCCCTGTCAGTGACAGGTGGACCTTCATCTATATCTAGGCTTTCCATCTTCCATTCCAAGGCAGGTCAATTTTCGCTCATGCCATGATGGCATGATTTTTGAAAGGTCTGGAGCATCTCTACCCTCATGTCTGGGATCCCATTTTCTCCCCCCCCCCTTCCCCACTAGGACCTGAATCTTCCCAGTTTCATACTCACCAGGATATATACTTACCTGTCTTCTTTCCAAACCCTCATGCGTCAGATTAGGAGCACAAGCTACACTCTCTGGACATCAGGAGGGTGCTGGCCTTCTACATAGTTAGAACAAAGCTGTTCCATAAGTCAACACAGTTGTTCATGCGGTGGGGGACAGAATAAAAGGTCGCCCAGTGTCTGCTCAGAGAATTTTGTGCTGGAACACGGCCTGCATCCACTACTGCTATGAGCTGGTGAAGGTGCCTCCCCCAGCAATTGTGACGGCACACTCGACTAGAGAACAAGTGTCATCAGCAGCCTTCCTGGCACAGGTACCAGTCCAAGAGATCTGTAAGGCTGCTACCTGGTCATATGTCCACATGTTCAACTGTGCACGTGGTCACGCACACACCTAGATTGGGATGGACATGAGCAAACATCTCAAAGAACAACAGTTATGAAAGGTTAGTAAGAGGTTTTTTTCACTTTCGGTATTTAAAGATTTTTTTTTTGTTTGGGAATATCAAAAAATCTTGATAGTTTAGTTGGTCAACTTAAAATCAGGGTAATAAAATTACTATTTTCTCTGTGTAACAAGAACAAGAATAAAATGATTAATTGGGTCCGGGGAATACTTCTGACTGCCACTGATTCATGTAGGGCATAAAGAGAAAAACTCTGTATTGTAATCTTTATATGCACATGTTTTACCTGAGTCATATTGTGTCTAAAATAGTTGCTTTTTTATACAACATGGAACAGATCTTGATCCCTGCTCCACTGCCTTGGCACCACCAAGGAGGTACCTGTTCTACCTCACCGGCAGGCATACAAGTAGAATAGCTAGATCCTATGTCTCAGTCAAAAAAACTAACAGAATGTTGGGAATCATTAGGCAAGGAATAGATAATAAGACAGAAAATATCATATTGTCTCTATATAAATCCATGATACACCCACATCTTGAATACTGCATGCAGATGTGGTCACCATATCTCAAAAATATATATTGGAATTGAACAAGGTTCAGAAAAGGGCAACAAAACATTAGGGGTATGGAATGGCGTATGAGAGGATAATAAGACTTGGACATTTTAGCTTGGAAAAGAGACAACTAAGGGAGGGGATATGATTGAGGTCTATAAAATCATGACTGGTGCGGAGAAAGTAAATAAGGAAGTGTTATTTACTCCTTCTCATAATACAAGAACTAGGGGAGCACCAAATGAAATTAATAGGCAACAGGTTTAAAACAAACAAAAGGAAGTATTTCTTCACACAACACTCAGTCAACCAGTGGAACTCTTTTTTGCCAGAGGCCAAGACTAGAACAGTGTTCAAAAAAGAACTAGATAAAGCCATGGAGGATAGATCCATCAAAGGCTATTAGCCAGGATGGACAGGGATGGTGTTAATTGAAGATTGCCTGTTCTATTCAATGCCAGATGCCCCAGAGGGAATGGCCACTTTCAGAAGATGGATCGTTGATCTGACACAGTATGACCATTCTTATGTTCTCTCAAGCAGTGGCAAAGGAGCATATCAGGTTGGGGAAGGGTGCACCAAGCTTCAAACATCCCCAACTGACATACAGCTTATTGTGAGCTGTTAGTATTCATGGAACTTAGAGCAGCCACTAGGCTGCTCTATACTCCACCTGGCCTGGTAAAGATTTGGTGTAATGATGGGGGGCCTGATACATAGACCACACCCTGGAGAGACTGAGTACTGGAAAGAATCTGAGACTATATGTAAAGTCAGTCATGTTACTGTCATATATACAATTTCCTATCTAAATTTGTTACAATATAACAATTACGTGGAATCAATAGTGCATGACTATTGACATATTTTGTGTACAAAGTGCTCTTCACTATCCTATTGTTCACTTACTTGAAATGCACAATGACAACACTTTGTTGTAAAGATTAATGATCTGATTAATACCAGAGAGTGCATTTGAAATCAAATGTGCTATATCAATGAAGCATGTGAAGAACATTTTGTACATGAGTTCAGCAGTTCATGGAACAGTGCCATTACTGGAATAAAACCACCTGTTATTCACCTCATGAGCACTTTTGTAGTGTTTCAAAAGAGCCTAATCATATAAAGCAATGTTTCTGGAGCTTTAAAAAAGATGCTTTTAACATGGTTTGTACATTGTCAGCCAACCTTGATAGCACTCTGCAACACAGAGTGCAATACAATATGATCTCAGTTCCATAACTGCAGGCAGAAGACTATAGCTAATGGTCAGCAGACATCTTGCTCATTATTCAGGTGAAGACAGAGATGTAGAAATGAACAATTGCAGGGCTGTCTTGGAAGTGAAATCACCATTAACACATGGACACGGTGGGCTTTTTACTATCTGTGCCATTTCTGACTGTATTTCTAGCAATGACTCTTTCTAATTGTCCTTTAGCATAATTTGAATGTGGTTTGGAATTTGCATGTTGGCAGCCAACCCTGACAGCACGCTGAAGCACAGAGTGCAATATACTGGCTTCCAACAGTGAGAGTCAGTGGTTTGATTTTACCTAAATAAAGGAAGGGTAATTTGCAAGTTTTATTCAACTCCTTTCCTTTTCTTTACAGCCTCAATGCCTTCTTCAGTTATTTTCATAATTATGAAATAGACACAATTTCTTCTTTCTTTCATTCTCATAAGCTTTTCACATTTCCAACTGTGACAGTATTACTAAATTAAAAGAGCTGTTTTATTAATTGTAACATTAATTAATTAGTGTTATCCTCATCCTACTCTTTTGAAGCACATAAGAAAAAATGTCTTTTGGAGTTGGAGAAGGCAGACACTGCTGTAATGTTTCAGTGAGGACTGAGGCAGATTTTAGGATAGTTTATTAATTTAACTGCTTATTAATTTAATTAACAGCAAGAAATAAATGTAATGTAATGACAGTACGGATGGTGCGGCAATCTCACCTGGCTGCATTCTCAGTCTGTGTGTGTTGTGTGTGAAAGAAAGAAAGTTGTTACAGGGCTTCACAATAAGAGATGTTCATACCTATGTAAATAGGTAGATAACTAAGGTACAACTAACTACCTCTGAAGAAAATGCAGCATTGTTCCTGGGTGTGGTAGAGCCAAAAAAACTTACAGCAAATGGCTTCTTGTGAGCAGCTCTTCCCAATCAGCAGGACCTGTGGCACTGCAGAGTGTCCTGGAGGATGTATGGCAACTGCCTGATGAATTGTAACCCTTAATAGCACACAGTCCTTTTCTTTTGTCCGTTAATTACAGGTTTGATCCTAACTGACTGAAGTCAATAAGTGTCTTTGCACCTCACCATACCGCTGGTCCAAGCTCCAAGAACAATGGGTCTTTCTTCACTACATCAGCCAGGTGGTGCTTCCCCTCTCCAGGTATACATTACATTACTAAGTGCCAGTGCTCTGAGAATGTGTCCCTTCATAAGCTAAAATACAGCATCGGCACTGCAGATCACCACACTAATGGCACTTTCTCTTCCAGAAGCAGGAGACAACTGCAGTGAGTAAAGAGCTGTAATTTTAGTCAATACATCTAGACAAAGATTTGAGTTTGTTAAAGGAAGGCTTTAAGTGGACCCTGAGGAAAAAGTGGATTTTTTTTTCCCCAGCAAGATGGTGAATGGGCATTGATTAAATCTTGGTGACACAGAGGATGAGGAGAGCTGAGAAAACAATTGTTCATAACAGAATAAGTTAGTAGATATGACGGTAGATGCTGATGCTATTGTTGTAAAGGTCTGGGATCCTGCAGTAAAGTGAGGTTGAATCTCTTTTTTTAAACACATTGTTCATTACAGACAAGCTGCTACAACCTGTATAATGGATCTCTGAGACAGAATGTCTATAATATGCATAATGGCCATAGCTAAGAATGGTTGACTTTAACCTTTGCCATTTGGCTCTCTCTTTTCTATAGGTTCTTATACTATGCTCAGCATGGTAGTATCCAGTGCCCTGCAGTAGTGCATTAAGTCAAATGACAACACATGTCATGTGTTGTTTGTTCTCTCCCCAGGGAAAGAAGTGTGTGTGCAGTGGACTGTCTTGTTTTGATAGGGTTTTAGTTTTGGCGGTTTTGTTTTTTTAAAACAATATATGTGTCACTGTGCACATTAGTGATGGCAAGATCAAAGAAATGTGCCTTCCATCTGGAGTGGAAGGTGGTGAGGTTTCTGATGCTCCTTCACTCCTTGGGCTGTATTTGATTTCTTCTCATTATTTCATTAATGCTGAGGGTGTTTTTGCATAAATAAGCTATGAGATGTATTCCAGAAGGACAGCATACAATCTTCTTTTAGATGTCAACTCAGTCTGGAAGGTTTTCTTTTTTACCTACCTGATGCCTACTACTGAAATGAAAATTAGAATTCTCTCTTTAGTATAAAAAGCTACCTCTTACTGAAACATCTAACTATGTAAATATCAAATGGAATTTAAAGATTTAAGTATAATAGTTTCTTTTTATAATTCATCTGAGGTGTAGTAGCAAGTAATAATCTCCTCCTCCTGGCCTGCCTGTTTGCTGACTGCATGGCATGCTCCTTGATGCCTTGTTTATCTGTTTAGAATTTACTTCCTAAAGTAAAGTAAAGCACCTCTTAAAGCAAAATTCTTTCTCCACTTTCTGTCATTTACCTCTTCATAATTGTTTACTTCAAGGAAGCTACCTTTGCCCTACTTTTCCTCACACATCCAAAGCATAAACAGGGCTCCTATTCCAAAATCCCAATGACCCAGACGAGTAATATCCATCATGTTTAGGGTATGTAGGCACTGTAGTCTTAGTCTGTGGTCCGACATATTTTTTTTCCCAATTTGTCCCCCCTTCTTCAGGTTGAATCCTCAAATATATGCATATTTGCAAAATAAATCCATGCTTGCTTGTCTGGTTGGGGGTGAGTATAGGGAAGATGCAAGGTAAGATCACTCAAGTAGTAGTAGTCCTTCAGTGCCATTCTCACAATTTCCCCTGAGGGGCAAACAAGTTCTCCTTCAGTAGACAAAAGAAGACTCCTAGAGCGTCTCAGCACAAAGAACCATGAGCTGTTCCCCAGACACATGCAGGCATGTGTAGAAACAGTGAGAATGTAGTAATGCAGGTAGGGTTTTGCTGTGGGAATGCTTATACTTTGGCTAAGCTAACCTGAGTGCTCAAGCCTGGGTGCCAATCAGCCAGGCTAACTGTGCAATGTAGACATACCCTTATTGTCCAACAATAACATTAGGCCAAACTATGCCTATAAAGCACTGACAGTTGCAAAAGGCAGTGCAGAGCCTTATTTCTCAAAAAGGCCTCCCACAGCTTCCCAAACTGTACCGAGAGGAAGAAATTTCTAACATCCCTTGGAAGGTTGCCTATGTCATAACCTCAACTTCCACTTTCTCTTCCCTTGCTAGAGTGAGCAGTGTGTGCATCTCCCCTTTTACTCAGGCCATGCAAGCTGAGTGTGGGAGATCCTTTGTTATAAAAGGTAACTTTTTTTTAGAACGGTGTTTAATGGGTTTTGTATTCGTCATTTGGGATAAATGGCTATTAGTCAATAAACATCTTGTGATCCAGCTCTGTGCTTTGGGAGCATCTTCAGCAACAAACAGGCAGTTAGAGGCAAACTAAGTCTATGTCTACACTGCACCTGGGAGCGTGCTTCCTAGGGCAGATAGACATATACAAGCTAGCTCTGCTCAAGCTAGTGCACTAAAAATGGCAGGCGTGCCAGAGGGTAGCATGGGCGTCAGCTTGAGCTAGCCTCTTGTGTTCATATCCGGGATGGGTTTGTACTCAGGTGGCTAGCCCAAGCTGCTACCTGTGCTACCCTGGCTACACAGCTGTTTTTAGCACACTAGCTCAAGCAGAGCTAGTGCCTGTCAACCTATACTAGAAAGCATCCTCCTAGCTGCAGTGTAGACATCCCCTTGTGATGGCACAGTATTGAAGATTTGCAATTTAAACTGCCCAGTACAGATACTCCAAATAGGATTTTAGATTGTGGTGTCTACTTAAATTGTTGATTCTCTTCCTGGTTTAGTATGGCCTTGTTTCACAATAGAATTCTGTTTGGCCAAATGCTGGAAGTCTGTCATTGTCAAGTGCTGATGTCTGCCTATACCACTGGTGTCCAGCCTTTTCAGACCGAGGAGCAAAATATGGGGTACAGTCAATATTTAGGGACTGATGTGCTGCTCTATTCTGTTCCCTTTGGGCTATTGAGGTGGCACAAAGAAGGAAAAGCCATTCACAAGTCCCCTGGATGTGGCCCTGGTCACTAGGACCACAGTAATCCTAGTATTAGTTATTATAACACTATACACTGTATCCCTTTGTACAAGGGAGTACACAGCAGACATAAAAGTTGGCATAGTTGAGTCTTATACCTCCCTCTCTAGAGATGCTTTTTCGGGACTACATGTCCTATGCCATGGTAGGAGGGTGGATGGAGGGCACTAAGCCAGATGCAGCTGGCATATGGTTCCTGAGATGGAAGCAGAGAATCGTAAAGCTGTAATATGCTCTAGGTTCTCTGCTTCTTTTTATCCCTCTTGCAGGCTGGCCTGGAGGCTATGTAGTGTTGTCAAGCCATCTTTTGTTAAGTAATTTCCTAGGCTCTGGGTAGTATCTTTTCTCCTCCTCTCACAGTCTGAGCTATTCTCCCCTTACTCCTCTGAAATGTAGAAAGTGGCCTGTGGCGGAGCTGCTGAGCAGCTGTAACAGGGAAGGGACACAGGCAGCTCAGTGCATTACATGCTCACATCAGAGCTGCTCCTGAGGCTGCAAGGTAGCTGGTGCCCTCTCTCTCTCTCCTCTGTTGTGAGGGGACATTTCAAACATCTCAGTTTAGAAAGCAGAGGGTGCAGTTCAGGGAATATATGTTCAATTCTAAATCAAATGCAATGTTTCTTAACATGCTCAGATCTTAGAGCCTTGAGGGCCAGGTGGACATGATTGTACTGTAGCAGATTTTTACTGGCAAATGACTTAATGCTGTATTTGTCTTCTGTTATCTTGCTGTTCTAGGTCAGTTGCAGACTCTGAAGTATTAGGATTTTTTCTCTATTTATACAAAGAGGAAAATACATTGCCACATTTAAAATGCATCACTACTTTCTTTATTTTTCTGAATTACTTTATTGATTTTTAGAATACTTCTGCTTACCTGCAAGGTCCTTAGTAATGTTGGCCAATAATAGCTTTAATTTTTCTTTTCTTGCTTTCTTAGTTCATAGATAGATATAGATATAGAGGTGTGTTAGGTCAGAATCTCCTGAGAAATTGGATTGTCCTCAATGTAATTCGGAGACTGAGGGTCTTCAAGCTTTAAGTGTGCGTATCTCACGGTTCTGAAATCAACTTCTTATTTATATTTAGAAAGCTGGAACTGGGGTTGGCTTTTAAGGCAGAATTGTCCAGTTGTTCAATATTGTTTTCACTTGTTTGAGATGTAAAGCTCCCTGGGATTCCGTGAAAAAACAAACTATAAAAACACAATTTACTGTTATTTCCTTTTTCACAGTAACCAAATCTATAGTTAATGAAATTAGAGCAGCAACTTTATAATCTTGTTTCACTCATGTATAACTAGGGCTCAGTAAAAATTTTTAGACTGAATTTATTCAATGAAAAATACAGTTTTGGTCAACCTGCAGCTATTCACAAACTTTACATGAATAGTTTTGGTTGGTTACAAATGCCTGAAGAAGGAGGAGATGGTGGCTGAGGTGCCTCCCCCCTGCTCTGTGTAACCTTCAGTCCAGTCATCAGGACACACAGCTGGGATGTGGAAGACCCAAGATCAAATCTCTGCTCTGGAACAGACAGCAAATGAACTTTTTTGACTTGGCAAAAAATCCTGAAAGTTTCAGGATTTTGTTTGACCTTAACCATTTTTTTTCTGGAATGGTCACCGCTCCAAAATATCAGTCACTCACCCAACTACTCAACATTTCTCATTCTCATTAAGATTGAAGCTCAAAGTCCTCTCCATTTAGTGTTCCATCTCCAGCCATTGGTGATATTTGCTATTAGCTATCACAGATGGGCCACGTGCCATTGCAGTCAATCTCATTGTACCATGCACTCCATAAACTGATCAAGCTCAATCTTGAAACTAGTTAGGTTTTCTGTCCCCATTGCTCACCTCAAGAGGCTGTTCCAGCACTTCAGTCCTCTGATGGTTAGAAGCCTTTATCAAATTTCAAGCCTAAACTTGATGGCCATTTTCTAGCCATTTGTTCTTGTGCCAACATTGCCCTTTAAGTTAAATAACTCCTCTCCCCTGGTATCTATCCCTATGATGTATTTATAGAGAGAAATCATATTTCCCTTCAGCCTCCATTAGCTTAGGCTAAACTAAGCCAAGCTCCTTAAGTCTCTTCTGGTAAGGTAGGTTCTCCATTCTTCTGATTATCCCCTTCTCTACACCTGTTCCAGTTACAATTCATCTTTCTTAAACATGGGAGATCAGAACTGCATTCTATGTTCCAGGTGAGGTCTCACCAGCACTTTGTATAATGGTACTAATACTTGCCAATCGCTACTGAAAATACCTTGCCTGATGCATCCTGGGATTGCATTAGCATTTTTCACTGCTGCATCACATTTGAGTTTCATCATAGTCCTGTGATCAATCAATACACTCAGATATTTCTGCTCCTCTGTCGCTTCCAACTGATATGTCCCAATCTTATAGCAAAAATTCTTGTTATTCCCTAAGTGCTTGACCTTGCACTATTAAATTTCATCCCATTTCTAGTACTCCAGTTTTCAACGTCATCCAGATCTTTTTGTAGAATATTGCAGCCCTTCTCCATATTGGCAATACCTCCCAACTTCGTGACATCCACAAATTTTATTGGCACACTTTTTGTGCCAGGGTCAGTAATGAAAATGTTAAATAAGATTGGTCCCAAGACTGAGCCCTAAGGAACATCACTACTTTTCCCCCTCCAGCCTGACAGTTCACCTTTCAATAATGACCCATTGTAGTGTCCCCTTTAACCAGTTCCTTATCCATCTTTTGATTCTCATATTAATCCCCGTCTTCTCCAATTTAATTAATAATTTCTCATATGGCGTTGTATCAAATGCCATATTGAAATCCACATGTATTAGATCTAATAATTAGATTTCCTTTCTCTAAAATATATGTTATCTTCTCAAAGAAAAAGATTAGACTGGTCTGACAAGATCTACCTTTTGCAAAATACATGTTTGTATTTTTATCCCAATTACCATTTACCTTTATGTCCGTAACTACTTTCACAATTTGTTCCAAGACCTTGCATACAATTGAAGTCAAATTAATGGTCTGTTTTCTGGATCATTTTCTCCCTTTCTTCAAAATAGGTACCATATTAGCAATTCTCCAATCTTAGGCTATGATACCTGAGTTTATGGATTCATTAAAAATCCTTGCTATTGGTTTTGAGATTGAGATTATCTGGGGTCCCCAATTTGCTCCCATTAAGATGTTTGAGTTTGACTTCCACTTTAGATGTGGTAATTTCTACTTCCATATTCTCATTTCCATTATCCACTCTGCCACTACCCCTAAGTTCTTCATTATCCTTATTAAAAACTGAAGTCAATTATTTGTTTAGGTATTGGGCCATGCCTAGACTATCTTTAGTCTCTACCCCATCCTCCGCATTTAGAGGTCTCACTTCTTTTCTTGTTTTCTTTTTATTTATATGTCTAGAGAACATTTTACTATTGGTTTTAATTTCCTTTGCAATGTCTAGCTCTGCTTGGCTTTTGGCAGTTCTCACTTTTTCCCCTACACTTTCTGACCTCAAAGAGGTAGCTTTCCTTGCTGATCCATCTCATTTTCCATTCCTTTTTCGTTTCCTGCTTTCTCTTAATAACTTTATGGAGGAGAATTTAGTAGGCCTAAAACTCTGGTCAAAATAATTGTGTACATGGTCAAAGGCAGAAGGGAAAAGAATGGAAAGTTCGCAGCAGAACTATTTGCAATAGCCAGTCTTATGAAATATAGTTGTAACAGCAAGTGTTAAGAAAGCCGTTAACTGCAAAAGAACAATCTGTTAATCAACAGGAAAGCTTGTGATTTTGTATTCTTAATAAGGGGCTGCTAATGAAAAAGTGTGCTTGATTAATTGTGGTTTTAAGCTATATAAGCTTCTGTGATTCCGTATTTGAGAGAGCTGCCAGATTTGGTGGTCTCTCCTTCCATGCTCATGAATAAAGGAGCCTCAGGCTGTTCTGAGCCAAACACAACACATGGTTAATTTTCCACAGCAACCTATTTGAAATGCTTGTTCACCCAGTTTGGTCTGCAACCTTTCCTTACAATTTTTCTCCTTGCTTGGGATGCAGGCTTCAGATTTTTTTCTGGAACTTTGATTTAAAATAATTCCAAGCCTCCTCCACATTCAGATCCTTGAGTTCTTCATCAGTCCACTTCCTCAACTATTTCTCTTCAGTTTTGAAAAAATTTGCCCTCTTGAAATCAAGGACCCTAGCTGCAGACCTGTTTTATCTTTCCATTTAGTTTAAACTGAATCAGCTCATGATCACTTGAATCAAAGTTGTTGTCTACAAACAGTTCTTCTACAAGGTCTTCCCATTATCAGACAATTCCCAGTAGTGTTTATTTCATTAAAAATATTAAAGAAGTCTCCACCCATATCTAAACAGAATCCTGGTGGTCTGCAGCATATTCAAAGCACTATCCAAGTGGAGCCTCTACTCAACTTTCTTTTCCCAAAGAGATTCTATTTTAATTTCTTTAGTCTACCTCCTCATTTATATACTGTGCTACTCCTCCACTACCTCTGGCTTGTTCTCACTGAGGGTTTGTCATTCAGTAAGGACAAGATACAGACAGATGTTGGAATAAATCAAATGTGTACGTGCTCAGCCAATCAGACTGTAATCATAAAAAGCATTAAACTTTAAAATTAAGGGTTGTTTTTCATATCATAGTTCTAAGTTTGGTTAGAATAATTTTTAATAATTTAAAAACAGTACTTTGCTCCACATACCATCATTACTGAACAATTTTGAATTTCTTGCTATGTTATATTATACAAAATAACCCCACCTTTATATATTGCATATCAAAATTAACCTAACTGCAGGTTATGGATTAGCCTTATTAATTTCTTTCTCAAGAAATATTTTATTTGGGCTAATGAGTTATCCAAAATGTTGCCACTTATAACAATGACTAATAGTATATTCGTCTCTCAGATCAGTGGCACTGCTATGGGCACTGCTATGGGCACCCGCATAGCCCCACAATATGCCAATATCTTTATGGCCGACCTGGAACAACGCTTCCTCAGCTCTCGTCCACTCACGCCCCTTCTCTACCTACGCTACATTGATGACATCTTCATCATCTGGACCTATGGGAAGGAGACTCTGGAAAAATTCCACCATGATTTCAACAGCTTCCACCGCACCATCAACCTCAGCCTGGACCAATCTACACGGGAGGTCCACTTTCTTGACACCACGGTGCAAATAAGTGATGGTCACATTAACACCACCCTATATCGAAAACCTACCGACCGCTATGCCTACCTTCATGCCTCCAGCTTCCATCCCGGACACATCACACGATCCATTGTCTACAGCCAAGCACTGAGGTACAACCGCATCTGCTCTAACCCCTCAGACAGAGACCAACACCTACAAAATCTCCACCAAGCATTCTCAAAACTACAATACCCGCACAAGGAAATAAGGAAACAGATCAACAGAGCCAGACGTGTACCCAGAAGCCTCCTACTGCAAGACAAACCCAAGAAAGAAACCAACAGGACTCCACTGGCCATCACATACAGCCCCCAGCTAAAACCCCTCCAACGCATCATCAAGGATCTACAACCCATCCTGGACAATGATCCCACACTTTCACAGGCCTTGGGTGGCAGGCCAGTCCTTGCCCACAGACAACCTGCCAACCTGAAACATATCCTCACCTGTTACTGCACACCGCACCATAATAACTCTAGCTCAGGAACCAATCCATGCAACAAACCTCGATGCCAACTCTGCCCACATATCTACACCAGCGACACCATCACAGGACCTAACCAGATCAGCCATACCATCACTGGTTCATTCACCTGCACATCCACCAACGTAATATACGCCATCATATGCCAGCAATGCCCCTCTGCTATGTACATCGGCCAAACTGGACAGTCTCTACGGAAAAGGATAAATGGACACAAATCAGACATTAGAAATGGCAATATACAAAAACCTGTAGGAGAGCACTTCAACCTCCCTGGCCACACTATAGCAGACCTTAAGGTGGCCATCCTGCAGCAAAAAAACTTCAGGACCAGACTTCAAAGAGAAACTGCTGAGCTTCTGTTCATCTGCAAATTTGACACCATCAGCTCAGGATTGAACAAAGACTGTGAATGGCTTGCCAATTACAGAACCAGTTTCTCCTTTCTTGGTTTTCACACCTCAACTGCTAGAACAGGGCCTCATCCTCCCTGACTGAACTGACCTCGGTATCTCTAGCTTGCTTGCTAGCATATATATACCTGCCCCTGGATATTTCCACCACATGCATCTGAAGAAGTGGGTATTCACCCACAAAAGCTCATGCTCCAAAACATCTGTTAGTCTATAAGGTGCCACAGGATTCTTTGCTGCTTTTACAGATCCAGACTAACACGGCTACCCCTCTGATACTTAATAGTATATTAGTTAACAACTCAATTTTTCACCTTATTTGCATCTGACAAATTAAAGGAAACAAGGAATGCATGATCTAATTTCATAAACCAACTGGAGTACTTGTTGCCACCTTAGAGACTAACAAATGCATTTGAGCATAAGCTTTCATGGGCTACAACCCACTTCTTCGGATGCATAGAATGGAACACACAGAAAGAAGATATTTATACATATAGAGAACATGAAAAGGTGGAAGTACCCATGCCAACTGTAAGAGGCCAATCAGTTGAGATGAGTTATCATCAGCAGGAGAAAAAAAACTTTTGAAGTGATAATTAAGATGACCCATAGAAGGTGTGAGGAGAACTTAACATAGGGAAATAGATTCAATTAGTGTAATGACCCAACCATTCCCAGTTTCTGTTTAAACCTAAGTTAATTATATCTAATTTGCATATTAATTCAAGTTTAGCAGTCTCTCTCTGGAGTCTGTTTTTGAAGTTTTTTTGTTGTAAAATTGCCACCTTCAAGTCTGTCACTGAGTGGTTAGGGAGGTTGAAGTGTTCTCCCACTGGTTTTTGAATGTTATGATTCCTGATGTCAGATTTGTGTCCATTTATTCTTTTGCATAGAGATTGTCCGGTTTGGCCAATGTATATGGCAGAGGGGCATTGCTGGCACATGATGGCATATATCACGTTGGTAGACGTGCAGGTGAATGAGCCCCTGATGGCATGACTGATGTGACTAGGTCCTATGATGGTATCACTTGAATAAATATGTGGACAGAGTTGGCATCAGGCTTTGTTGAAAGGATAGGTTCCTGGGTTAGTGTTTCTGTTGTATGGTGTGGGGTTGCCAGTGAGTATTTGCTTCAGGTTGGGAGGCTGTCTGTAAGCGAGGAGTGGCCTATCTCTCAATTGTGGCTTATTCAAATAAACACAGCATTTACCCAAATAGTAAATCTTCTGATCAGCCCAGTAGAAAATATCTACAGAAATTCCTATGACTTGACAAGCATTATTTTACTTCCTAACAATTAATTTGAGTAGCTCAAAGAGATTTTTGGCTATATAGATGTTTAGGGTGACCAGTGAGCTAAGAAGGATCAGGTGTCTTTCAGATGAGATGCAGAACATAGGTTTTAACAACTTGAGGTAATTAAAGATCCCATATAACCTGTGAGAGGAAAGAGTAATTCTAGCTTCGTGGTCAAATGATAATTCTCCCTTCTAGCTACAGTGTTATTTTTATCTCCCTACAAACACATCTGCTACATTCCAAGCTACTGGTGGATGCATTTCTTATAAATACAGTTTACACTGAAATCTGTGCTAATGGTCACCTGTTAACCATAGTTACTTGTATTAACATCCAATAAAATGTCAGTCCTCACAACTGCTTCTCCCTGTTAATTGCACCGCATTACACAGCCACCTGTTTTAACAGCTGGAAAAACAATGCCTTTCCATCTCATCCTAGAAATATTTAGCTAATCAACCAGCTCTGGCTGTTCTAAGCCAGTTTCTGTGTGTGTGTGTACCTCCTCCCCACCATATTTGTAAATCTTAAATATAAAATGCATATCAGCAAGCATTTAGGATCTTTATGCATGAAAGGCACAGCGTAAATGGAAGATTTTACTACTACTACTAAAGCAGCTGGCTTCTAGGAACGAGAGGATCCTGAGAAAACTGCTGCAGGGGAAAGTGGTAAAATGAAATTAGCAACATTTTCGTCGTATAATGAGTGGCGTGCACGACACCCTATTTTGTTAGAGTAGGATTGTTCCCTCTTACTTGAATAAGATATTATTCTCACTTGATAAGGTACCCCTTGGTAAGGCCAACACTAATATAAGAGGGTTATTGTTCCTGATGTGTGTTGTCTTGTTGCTGTACATGTAAATAAAAGTGTGGCCTTTTCCCTCCAGTCAGTGTGCTGTTAGTTTAAATGTATCTGAGAAAGGAGGAAGGTGAATTTTTCCCCCCATCCAAATAGGAAGCATAGCCACAAAGGCAGCCTACTGTAAACCAGCTGCCTTCATGAGGTGTCTCAGAGATTGGCTTAGCTACAGGCTCAGGTTCCTGACATACAGCATACAGCCTCTACTATCTGAGTTTTGCAGCTTGGGCTCATTTGTAGAATAAATGTTTTATCCATAAATATGACATCTCTCACCTTTTTATCAGTCTGAAGCCAGTATTTAACTTGTAACAGCCAATTGACTGTGCCAGGTTGCTCTACCTTTCTGCCTGAACTAAAAGCTGACCTGAATTTAGCCTTAACCTAAAATGATTTGCCATGATGTGGAGACCAATTTATAATGCTATTGCTCCCCGCACTTTGAGTTGCAGCCAGCTCCTTTCTAGTAAGAGTGTTCCCTGTTCCTCTGTTTCCCCCCCACCACACACACACACAATTATTATTATTGAAGTAGCACTTAGAGACCCCAATTAGGGCCCCATTGTTCCATATGCACCATGAAAAGATAATCCCTGCCCCCCAAAGTTTCCTTTTTTTAACTACCAAAAACAGTTTGACACCTTGGCAGGAGGCAATAAGGGACCACAACCACCAACCATACATGAAGGACAAGGGCAACAAATAAGGGAACAAACAATAAAACAAAACAGATTCATATTTCACTGTTTTCTCACCCAGCTCAGTAGGAAGGTGCCAGGTTGCCTTCATATGTCAGGCAACAAATGAGTTCTGGAATGGTGCCTACCAGCAAGTACTCCTGTTGTCTGAAATCCCAAGGAATCCCAAGATGGTAAAAAGAAATAGAGTATTTTTTAATCTAAAAAGAGAGCCCAGTTTTTTGTTTTTGTTATATAAAGGACAAAACCAGTTGTTCAGTATCCTTCCAAATGTGGGTTTCATCAAATATGTTCAGTGAAGAGTTTTAGTAACATGTGGGTACCTTTTATAATAGGAATATTACAGGAATTGGGACATGTCCTTGTAGATACTTGAGAGCCCTCTGACGAGCAGAAGTGTGTGTGTGGAGAGAGAGGCTAGTATGCTTGTGTGTAGAAAGTAAACTTGGTTACTTGGAACCTGTGTCTGTGTGGTTTCCTCATACTCATAATATTGTGTAAGAAGTAAAGACAATCCCTTTCCATAATACACCTTTAATAGTTCTACACTCTTAGAGTCTCTTATCCTCAGTGGAAGATTACTCTGGGGTGCTTCCCCATGCCATTTCTTGGAACTCAATTCACTGTCACAAGAACATAAGAACGGCCATACTGGGGTTATACGAAAGGCCCATCCAACCAGTATCCTGTCTGACAGTGGCCAATGCCAGCTGCCCAAGAGGGAACAAACAAAACAGGTAATCATCATGGGGCATGGGTCACTTGCTGGTGGATTATCTGCAGCTTGAGGTCTTCAAACCACAATTTGAAGACTTCAATAACTCGGACATAGGTTAGGGGGTTTGTTATAGAAGTGGATGGGTAGGGTTCTGTGGCCTGCTTTGCGCAGGAGGTCAGACTAGATGATCACATTGGTCCCTTCTGACCCTAAAGTCTATGAGTAAATGATCCATCCCTGTCACTTATTCCCAGCGTCTGGAAAGTTACTCCTATTGAACATTTTCAATGGGTATCCAGCTATATTATGGTTATTCTATGGATTGTTTTTATTTCAGTTTTTAATGACCTCATAAAACACAGATAAATAAAAAACAAGAAATGCTGAGCTGTTCTGCATGAATTCACCTTGTGCATTTCCCCAGAGCTCTGTTCACTAAATTGTCCCATAGGGCTTAGAAATGGTGTTTTGAAAGGCTGACACTGGTTATTCAGATTTCCCTCAAGCTTTTTAGCAATGATAACTCAGAGTAGGATTCCTCTTTCTCTCATTATTCAAAACCAGACATGTAGCTAGCTTGGTCAAGTATCTTCCAGCAAATCTTAACCCTATTTATATGCTTCAGAACATAAAAGGTTTGTACAAAACAGCTTTCAGCAGCTTGGAGATGTCGTGGAAAATGACCACCACCGAGTTGAGTTGATCAGACAGCCTGAGGCTCCTTTATTGATTAATCAGAGAATACATGCATATGCATGGAGAGACGACAGGTCCTCTAGCAAGAGGTAAGTCGCTCTACCTTACAGTAGTGATACCTGGGTTTATAAAGCCGAAAACCGCAAATTATCATATGAACTCATACATCCGATGATACCTTATTTGGTTAATACAATAACATCTTCTAACCATCTGCTAAAAACAATTGCTATTAATATACCGGTTATGAGCTAATTTGCAAGCCTGTTCTTTGTTACTTCCCCTTTTTATGGGTTTTGTAAGTGTTAGGTCATTGACACCTGGTGTTTTTCTCCTACTTGCGGTTAAGCTATTACACATTGCTTGAGCCTTTTTGAGGAACTTGTACCCAAAAATACCTATTTGTGTACCTTTGGTCAAATGATCATGAGTTATATTTTATGCCCACACAAGCAACTTAATAAACCATAATAAACTAAAAGCTGTTATAACTTAACAGATTTTCTGGTTCCCCTTTATCCAATTTTAGTTCCTCTTTTTGGGGCCCTGACCACATTTTTTTGCCTCAGCGTGCCCTTTGTACAGAAAAACAAGTTTAGCATGAGTTAAAACTCTTGCTTCTAGCTAAGGGCCTACTCTTACTTTATTCTCAGAAAAAAACCTGGGGCCTTGGGTAAGGTGGGGTCGGGGGGGGGGGTTTCCCTATCAGAGAGGATCTAGTCAAAAATCTCAAACAAGACTCGAACTGAGTATAAAAGGACAGATTGTCACAGCTATGTGCTGTTGGCCAAGTGCTGCTTTTATATCCACATCTGTAAATCCAAAGTAATGGCAGTGTAACTGAAAGCAGTTGGGGCCCAGCAACTGTGTCTGATGAGCTATTGTCACATTCAGAGCTATAGTGAAGACAGGTTCTCCTTCTCCTCAGAGGTAAAGACATTCTTGTGGTTTCTAGAAAGTGGTACACAAGGCACTAAAACTATCCTTCATAGCATGGGAAATGTTTGCTTAACTTTTCAGCTCCAACAAAATGAAAGTGTGCCAAGTTACTGAAGAAATACAATGAGGGGATAAGCAGAGCATTGGGCTTGCCATCAGCTTGATGAGGAAATTCAGAGCTCACTTGCAGAGATTGCAGAGGTGAATGTGCATCCCTTAAATTAATCTCAAGCTCTGATTTTTAAACTTGCCAAAGTTTATTTGGCCAGTATTGTTCCAGAAAACCTACTGTCTCAAAACAAATGGCACTGTATGCTTCTTGAGTGTTTGCGAGAAATTTCAGTTACCACATATACTGTGTATGTAAACATATATTATAACAATCAGATTGATTTTCCTACTAAACGAGTCAAAGTTCTTTCAGAAATGCTAGGTAACAGGACTGGGAGAGGTGCGCATAGGACAAAGATCTCATAAGACCACATGTTCACTTTCAGTTAGCAGTAAGAAAATGAGTTTACAAGGTGACTTTCAGGCTTTGGGGAAGGAGTATAACAAGAAAAAATGTTACAGCACCAGTAGAAAAAGCTGTCTCACAACTAATGTGTGACGTGCTTATCCACAAATACAGAGGTCTGCTTGTTCAATTACATCACATTGAAAATGAAGTGATAAAAATATCATTGATCGACACTTGGTTTCACTCTGTCAACAAGCAGAAGAACTTATCCAAGGAGTATAACCAAAAACCTGAAAAATTTGTATTGATTCAGGCATAACCTTTGCAAAAGAAAGAAAAACATAATTTCTAATTAATAAATAAAATAACTTTCACAGCAACCAGGCTTCCATACAAATAGTGACCACCATTAAGCCCAGACAGTGTGTGCTAATGAGATACACTGGTTATTTCCTATTCTCTGTATAGAGATTATGTGGTACCTATTAATAGATGTTGATTTAATGACTGCTACTGTAACTGTTGATTCTGGAAAGCCAGGACAGAAGAGAAATCAGAAATAGGTCATTATATATAATTTCCTGCCACATTGAGTCCCCATAGTGCACATTTAAACTCACCAAAGCATACTAAAGAAATAATTCAGCTGGTAAGAGATTGGTCTTCATTTTCTGGCAAGGGGTAATATCCAGTATCCTATCACACTGCTTTCAGTGCTACTCTAACACAAAATATGTCCCTTCCTGAGACTGGCAGCATAACAACCCACTTACCCTCACACCAGTGAATCAGCCATTCTCAAGTATTTATAGATTCACATTCTGTAGAATATGTTACAAATCCAACATTTGCCAAACATTAGAACACAGTTACCAAAGAGAATCTATTCTAAGTACCATATTGAAAAAATGGTACTAACCTCCCAAACCTCTGTGTGGAAAGGGTTGCAGATGAGTTTTGTTATTAGTGATCATTAAGCTTCCCTTATCTCTGCACAGCAGATGGCACCTCAGCCCTGGTGTAATACAATCTTGCCAATTAGGACAGATCTCTTGTCACAGAAAAGGAACATCATAATTAAGAGCCAAATCAAATGTACTCAGTTTTTACCCACTCCTTAGTCAACCAAATTCCCACAACTTTGGGATTTGGCTCTAGCGTAAAAGAAAGAGTGGGGGATGTTCAGATGCTTGCCAAATGAGATCCTGTACCTAGCTGTCCATTAGCTGTTCCCAGTAAATGACTAAGTTAACCCCACCAACAAAAATGGAAGAGATTCTGTGCCAAATTCTCCTTTCACTTACACTGGTGTAAAGGCAGAGTAACTTTTGAAACTAATGGAGTTTTTCTGGATTTACAACAATTTAAGTAGAAGCAGCAAAGAATCCTGTGGCACCTTATAGACTAACAGATGTTTTGGAGCATGAGCTTCTGTGGGTGAATACCCACTTCGTCAGATGCATGTAGTGGAAATTTCCAGGGGTAGGTATATATATGCAAGCAAGCTAGAGATACCGAGGTTAGTTCAATCAGGGAGGATGAGGCCCTGTTCTAGCAGTTGAGGTGTGAAAACCAAGGGAGTAGAAACTGGTTTTGTATTTGGCAAGCCATTCACAGTCTTTGTTTAATCCTAAAATGATGGTGTCAAATTTGCAGCTGAACTGAAGCTCAGCAGTTTCTCTTTGAAGTCTGGTCCTGAAGTTTTTTTGCTGCAGGATGGCCACCTTAAGGTCTGCTATAGTGTGGCCAGGGAGGTTGAAGTGTTTTCCTACAGGTTTTTGTATATTGCCATCCTAATATCTGATTTGTGTCCGTTTATCCTTTTCCGTAAAGACTGTCCTGTTTGGCCGATGTACATAGCAGAGGGGCATTATTGGCATATGATGGCGTATATTACATTGGTGGACGTGCAGTGAATGAACCGGTGATGGTGTGGTTGAGCTGGTTGCTGATCAACAATCTTAGATAGAATGTATTAAGTGGTTGGTGGCCTTATACACAATGTAACACAATGGCATCAATGCAAATACAAAGTATATTAGAAAAGTGGAAGCAACCAATGGGGTGCTATAATTACAAGTAAAATGTGAATATAAGTGAATTTATGCAATGTAGGTATAAAAGAAAAGTAATGACTTAATTTGTGAGGCTAGGATAGCAGATAATCTGTCAAGGAACAGGAGGGGGGAGGGGAGTGAATGATTAGTGGCAACTGATGAGAGGAGAGTGCGGCTGGAAGCAGTGAGACTCTGAAGCCCTGCAGGGTAAGGACAATGGAGCAGCGTGAACTCTGAAGCCCTGCAGGGTAAGGACAATGGAGCAGCGTGATGGTGATCTTCGGTAGGGGAGGGGCAGCAGAGAAGTGTAAAGAAGGGTTAGAGAGAAGTTTAAGCAACAAGCAGACACCAAAAACAAAGGAAAAAAAGCAGCAAAGGGTTTGGGAAGTTTCACAGGGGGAGAAGCAGCAAGAGGTGGGTGCATAACTGGCTGGATAACCATACTCAGAGAGTAGTTATTAATGGCTCCCAATCCTGCTGGAAAGGTATAACAAGTGGGGTTCCGCAGGGGTCTGTTTTGGGACCGGCTCTGTTCAATATCTTCATCAACGATTTAGATGTTGGCATAGAAAGTACGCTTGTTAAGTTTGCGGATGATACCAAACTGGGAGAGATTGCAACTGCTTTGGAGGACAGGGTCAAAATTCAAAATGATCTGGACAAATTGGAGAAATGGTCTGAGGTAAACAGGATGAAGTTCAATAAAGATAAATGCAAAGTGCTCTACTTAGGAAGGAACAATCAGTTTCACACATAAAGAATGGGAGGAGACTGTCTAGGAAGGAGTATGGCAGAAAGAGATCTAGGGGTCATAGTGGACCACAAGCTTAATATGAGTCAACAGTGTGATACTGTTGCAAAAAAAGCAAATGTGATTCTGGGATGCATTAACAGGTGTGTTGTAAACAAGGCACGAGAAGTCATTCTTCCGCTTTACTCTGCGCTGGTTAAGCCTCAACTGGAGTATTGTGTCCAGTTCTGGGCACCACATTTCAAGAAAGATGTGGAGAAACTGGAGAGGGTCCAGAGAAGAGCAACGAGAATGATTAAAGGTCTTGAGAACATGACCTATGAAGGAAGGCTGAAGGAATTGGGTTTGTTTAGTTTGGAAAAGAGAAGACTGAGAGGGGACATGATAGCAGTTTTCAGGTATCTAAAAGGGTGTCATCAGGAGGAGGGAGAAAACTTGTTCACCTTAGCCTCCAATGATAGAACAAGAAGCAATGGGCTTAAACTGCAGCAAGGGAGATTTAGGTTGGACATTAGGAAAAAGTTCCTAACTGTCAGGGTAGTTAAACACTGGAATAGATTGCCTAGGGAAGTTGTGGAATCTCCATCTCTGGAGATATTTAAGAGTAGGTTAGATAAATGTCTATTAGGGATGGTCTAGACAGTATTTGGTCCTGCCATGAGGGCAGGGGACTGGACTCAATGACCTCTTGAGGTCCCTTCCAGTCCTAGAGTCTATGAGTCTATGAGGTTTGGGGAGTTCGGAGGGTGATGCAGATGCGGGGGGGGAGGAAGCAGCAAGGAGTCAGGAGGTTCGGAGAGAGTGCAGATGCGGGAAAAAAAGCAGCCAAGGGTTATAACGGAGACACGGAGAAGCACACAGAGGGGGAGATTGGAGCGGGGGAAAAACAGACATGGGAAAGGTCAGGGAGAGATCGGGATAGCGGGAAGATGAATTTAAGCAGCAAAACCCTTATCTATCTTAACCAACGACTAGGCAAAACAACAAATATCATAATTCTAAGCAAAACTATAACAAGCAACTATACGGAGCAACAAAACAGTAAACTATAACAAGGCAGGTGAACTTACAAGCTCTACAATCTTAACAAACTATGACTTATTAAACTAAAAAAACAAAACCTATGGTGCACCTTATGCTATGGGGAAGTCATAGAGGGCAGAGTGGTATGTGCCCAGGATACAGCTTCCAAGGAAGCCAAGGGATGGTGGCTGAAGCCAAGGGATACAGCTGAAAGCAGGGAGCCCCGAGGCAAAGCCCACAGGAGCACAGCTTAGCAGCGGCACAAACTTATTTTTAGCAGCAAAGCTCCGCGAGTTTAAGAGAGGTTTTAAGACACAGACCAAGGTTTAGCTTGAGTCTGTGTGCTGGGGAAACAGAGCCAGCAGCTAAAATAATAAAATAAAAGTAGGGAAAGTTTCATAGAGGGATTCTTACCAGTCCCCAAGGCAGCAGCAAAGGTAGAAGCAGCAAGAACATCAGAAGGCTCGGTACAGTCTCAATAATCAGGAGATCTCTCAGGTAGCAATTCGTTCTTCGTGGGGGAGGGTTCAAAAAAAGGGGGCATGCTCAAAAAATAAAACAAGATAGGAGAAATGACCCCCTAGAACCCCTGGCTGATCAGACCAGGCAGCAATGCAGGAACCTTTCTGATGTTTGTCTCAAAAATGTCTGTTTTTAAAGGCAAACTCAGGCAGTTTCCCGCCAGTAATCCTGATGGGCTCCCTCTGTCACAGGGGAGGAGGCACAGGGAAAAAGACTGCAGGTGAGCACAGAAACATGTCTGGGCAGAGTCCTGTGCAATAGGTGACTCAAAAGCACATGAGGCCTATGACTCATGTCCAGGATCTTAAAAACACAATAGGTCTTGCAGCTCTGGACACTGCCTGCCCTACACCGAGGCCAGGTTCAACGAGGTGATAACAGGACTAACCCTTTGGACAGGGCAGTGATCCCATTTAGCATGCAGCACAAGTGGCCATCCCTTTGAGAAGGGCAATGGCTCTTGTTAAACAACTCAAGGGGCCCTCCCTTTGAGAAGGGCAGTGGCCCTGGTAAGCAACTTAACAGCCAGGGAAGGGCGCCACAGGAGGAGAACAAAAACAAAATGAAGTATGGGGACAGCTGTAAGAAACAAAATGGAATAGGGGGATAGCTGTAACAGACAAATATAATATTGATCATGTAGTCATTGTAATGATATTTGCAGTTAGCATTTAATTTTTTTAACTTTTAAATGGTTTTGATTTTAAACATGATCCCCAACGCAGATGAATAACTTCTGTAGGTACAATACAGAACTCTAATCTCCTGTTAAGTGGACTATTTCTGCCAACTGTAATACAATTCAGTGTGACAAGGCCTTGGAGAAGGGCTGTTTAAGCACCATGGACTGCTACCTTAGAACTGATATATTGGTCATAGCTCCATCACTACAACCAGCTAAGAGAAAGAAATGAGAAGAAATTACAAACAAAATGAATTTTTTTCCTAAAATTTAGTACATACCTTTTCCTAGGATTCCAAACACAGAAACCAAATGAAAGTGAGGTCATACTTACTTTAAAGGTCATAAAATACTTTTGGGATGCTTAGCATGTTTTTTGTTGTTGTGTTTGTCTGTTAGTGGGGGGGCGGGCTTCTGCTGGTGTAACTAAATAATATTGCTATAGTATTTTGTATACTAAAGTATAAGGAAGTAGAGTGAATACTATGAATACCAGATATGTAGACAAAAATGGAACATTATTGGTATAATCACTGTATGAATTGTCCAAATTATTAAATAATTGAGTGTGGGCAAGTTAAAACAACATAAAAGACAAGCTTCATTACAATGTAATTACTTCATATTTATTGCTTTAGTAAGGAGCGAATTCCTTACTCAGCTTTTATTCAAGAAAGTCTCCTATTGACTTCAGTGAGAGTTTTGTCTGTGAAAGGGCTCCAGGATTTGGCCATTGTTAACACACAACTCTTTATGCCAATTGAAAGCCCTCTCCTTTCCAACCCTGTGTAAGCTGCATACAGTAGATTTGGACAGTTGTTAGGAAGTCTATTCTGGCTCCCTGATTGTCTGCTCTGGTCCAAGTAGGGAATAATTTTAACTAGTGCCAGATGGTTTCTGGTCCCTTAGGGGAACTGGCTGGAGTTCAGTGCTCTGGCCACTCCCTATCCCTGCCCCTGACACACCCTCTGCACCAGAGGCAGGAAGGAGGGTGTTTCAGTAGCCAGATCTGCCAGCTGTACACTTGCTGGGGATATCCTCAGCAGAGGAAATGCAGGATGTTTCCACAAATTGATACAAAGGGAACTGATTGGGGCAGAGAGTCTGCTCCGAAGCCCCCAAACTAGGGTCAGTTGGTGAAATCCTCATCATGGAATACTCTCACTCAGCAACTAATGTTAGTGCCCACTCCCTTCATATCATGAAGTATAACTTTTTTTTAACAGCCAACTGTATTCCCAACAATATCCAGATTCCAGTCCTACGACAAAGATATATTGTTCCTTTTTGGACTTTAGATACTTCACAAATCATAATAAAAAAACCAAGAATAAACCCAGCATTCCACGAACAGCCTCCTTATCATAACAGAATAAAGAAAATATTGTTTTTTCCCCTCTAAGACCAGCTGCTAACAGCAATTAAAACTTTCATTTCTTTATGAGCCTTTAACTTTTACTATACCTACATTGCTGCATCATGACAAGTAGTGGGACCATCTTTCAATGGTAGCTGTACAATAGAGATGGTCCAAAAAAAATTCAGTTGAACAGTTTTTGGTCGAAAAATGCTGTTTCATCCAAATGTAAATGTTTTCCAAAATTGTATTGATTTCTATGACACTTCCAATGGGAAAAGTTAAGATGAATCATTCTGACTTGTTAATTTAATTTATGTCAAAACATTTCATGTTGACAAGGCACATAGATTTCATTTTGACTTTATCATTCAATTCATATCAATATTGTAATAAAATATATATACTGTGTTATATTTAATATTTTAAAAAGGAATGTCTAAACAAAATGAATTGAAGGAAGAAAGTCAAAACAAAATGCTTTGTACCTTATTAAAATGAAACTTCACAGGAATCTTAAACATTTTTGCTTTTCCTTCCTATTAGCAACAAAAAAGTTTCAAAATGTTAGAATTTCCCACAGAAAAGCAATTCCAGATTCAGATCAGCTGTACCATGCAATAAATAGCGTGGAGAGCATAAGGGCTGATCCTGCAAGCTTGCCTTTAATGGGAATTGAGCACACTCAATAGCTTGTAGTATTAGGCTCTAAAAGAACTAGATTTCTCTTTACATGAACTCTGGAATACAGTGCCTATGATGTGAGGAAATCTGGACACTATTACTGCCATAAAAGATAGGAAATGAGAGTAGGGATGAGGGGTTGAGCATCACTATAAGTAGAAGAGGCCCATCATCCCACAAATAGAAACACATATGTGAAACCTTGTACCCATTTGGCATCCTACTGGTATCAACAGAATTCCATAGGAGGTATGGGGTCCTACATCTGCAAGTATGGGGCTGAAATCCCCTTGTCTGACTGGTTCTTAATCAGGCATCCAAGCACCAACAACATTACCAACCAAGATAAACCATTCAGATAGAAGTTAATAGAAAAATTCACATGATTGGAATAGCTTCTGTCTAGAGCTATTCAGGTGGTACTGGAAGACAGAATTAAGAGAAAAGTCTTTAACAAAGAAAAGTGAAGTAATGTGAATATATTAGTCATATTGTTATTATTCAGCAAGGAAACTCAATTGCCATATAGAAATAATACGCCTCTGCAATTTTTTTTTTAAATGGAATAATAGTTTAAGGAAAAAAACATGCTGATAGTTAGGGAAGGTATAACACTTGAAAATAAGTTGTTATTCTTTCCACTTCTCTAGCATCTGCCATATGAAACTCTCCAGGTGTTTTACATATTGAGTAACTAGTTACTTCCTAAAACAGCATGTAAATATGAAATCTCTGCTACACCTATATTGTAAATGTTAGCTTTTTTAAGATGGCCTGTGCAAAGGCTACCTTTGGATCACCATACTTTGATTTAGTAGTACCTCATCCCATATTTATATGCCCTTATACTTGTTTTAAATGGTCCTATAAAAAGAAAGATTTGATTTGCAAGGCATATTTTAAAAGGTCAGCAAGTGATGCATGTGTATGGGCACCACAAGTAAAGGTTGATGGCAGAAGAACATGAGTCATAAAAAAAATCTTGAGTGGATGATGTGATATTCTGAGTAGATCAAAAGAACTATTCATCCACCAAGAGATTAGCAAAGGATTGTACAGAATGGGCAGACTTTCAGTAATGGAGATATCATGTAAGAAGAAGAAGAAAGAGGTCCTATGTGTGTACCCTTAGCCCAATAATAAGTCTACCTTGAAAGAATGTGGCATATTACATAGAGAGATGTATAGGAAACATAATAAGGTTCTCAAATTCTTACTTCATCAAGTATGGCAATATAGTAGACAGCATACAAGACTGGAAGAGGAGGACTCAAGTCCTATTCTCAGTTGTGCAAATCAGTCTGTGTGATCTCAGAAAAGTCACTGAGGGCCAGATTTTAAAGGTATTTAGGCATCTAAAGATGCAGGCCTTTCCAAACCAGATCAACAAGAAAAGTGTGGAGAGTGTGAGAAAGGTGTGAAAGTGTCTTGAGAGACACTGCAAAGAGTGTGAAAGGACAGTTGGGTGGGGGGATTTTTAGAGTAGGGGAGAAAAGGAAGCATAGTGAGGGTGTGGCTTGTGGTTATTGAGAGCAAGAGTATCTCCCAGGATTTGTTCATGGGCCTCCACAGCCCAGCACCCACCTCCAGCTGCTTCAGTTTTCTCCCACACTAGCCCATGTTATTGCCCAGCCTTATATCAATTGTCCACTAAGTCCTTCTTCTTAAATCCTCCTGTGACCGGAGGTCACTCAGTTAAGGTGAACTGCAAAGAATGGGGCAGACAATCCCCATAAAGCTGGTAGATATTCCAATACTTAGATTCACCAAGCCAGCATAAAACAGCTTCTTTATAATCTTACTGGTTACTCAGAAGTCCAAACAACACAGTTTTCTTAAAATGATCTAGCCCCAGGCCTCCATCCATGTACCCACGTCAAATATGATGAACATTTCTGTAAATCTTATTTCATTATACAAAAGTTTCTACCAGTCTCAAAGGATCAGACACATTACCTCCCAGATCTTACCCAAATACACGCTACAGCCAATTCTTATTAACTGAACTAAAATTTATTAAAACACAAAAGAGATAGATTATGGTAAAAAGATCAATATACATACAGACATGGGTTCAATTCATTGAGGTTCAGATTCATAGCAGATGTGGTAAGCCTTGTAGTTGCAAGGAGTTCTTTCAGAAATGGTTCACAGTTTATAGTCCAATGTCCAAATCTCATACTCAGGGCGTACCAGCATAACTGGACCTCAGTCTTGTGACTCAAACTTCTCCTGATGAAGCCTAAGCAGATTTGAGATGACAGAATCAGGACCCAAGGATCTTTTATCCAATTTCATGTCTTTTGACAAGTTGGAATTCCTCAGGGAACAAACGGTAATTACGATGACTTTGAAGGTGGTCCATCACCAGTACTTAGCTATATGAATTAACATAAGGCTATTTGCTTGTTTCTCCATCATTCACAGTGCATTTCAAAGAGAGATGAATACTGAGATAGTCCATGTTTACAATTCATTTAAATGCTAGGATGTTCTTTTGACCTCTGAACTATCAGAATACAGCATACACAGGGACTGTTGATTACATTGTGGACCCTACTCATAAATATGTAAATATACAAAAACACAAATATTATCTCCCCACATGTCTTTTTAGGGTTATTTATTATGCAGGATGTTTAACCCTTTCTAGCCATATATCACACTCCCTCTCGCCCTCCCACCACTCTTATTGTGGAAAAAAATGTGAGAAAATGAAAGAGCTGATTTTTTTTCAAACCTGAATAAAGGTGGGTTTTTTTTTGGTTTTTGTTTGTTTTGGGTGGTGGGGTGACATGTAGATTCGGCTTGGTTCCCAAATAGCTAGCCCATCCCTAGTTCTTTTCCAACTTTTTTCCCAGAATTTCTGGTAAGTTTTTTTATTATTATTTTTGTTGCTTAATTTTTTTCTATCACTTTTCCTGAATTTTAATTGAAATACTGATACATCCAGTGTTGGTAACCACAAAGATTTTGGAGTTCTCCCCTTTCTAAGGACACAATGGTAAGTGTATAATGATCTTGGAGTTGATTAGATAACAAACCAGTGAATGAGAAAGGAATAAAACGCTAATAAAACAAACTGGAAGAGTGTCTCTGATGAACTGTTGGACACAGTCCCCAACCTCTGCCTCTAGAGCACATCTTCAAATTCCTGTGTTCATAATACTATACCTTGTGAAGGAGCATCTCTAAATTATAATCTTCCACAACCATATCTCTACAAAGAGGATGTTGAAAAGAAAGATTCATTCTGCTCTAAGTAAAGATACGAACTAAAACCCAGACCTGGGTATCCCTGAACTGTATTAATATTTAGAACTGGATCCTAACTTTGCATCTTTGCTTCATTTCTAGCTGCAAGTTACAAGAAAATATACCATAGATAATTCACAATGAAGAATCTGTGTGCACCATAGTGTTCACATCAGAAATTTCTCTCTATAAGGGGAAAAAAAAGAGTAAGAGACTTTACAATGCAAATGTTATGGTCTAAAAGGAAAAGCAACTAATGCTAGAAAAGTGTTACACAATGTAGCATTTGAAAGTTTATTTTAACAAAAAGGGGAAAAGTACAAATCACATCACCTTGGTCTTTAACACAATACTTTTAGAAAGCAAAATATTAACCTGTGAAACTGACAATGATTAAACAACAAGCTTCTGACTCTGGAGAATAAGATGGTTCTAATGGTATGCCTATTGCCCCGTGCAGGCATTTGAAACGAGATGTTAAAATATTGTGCTACTTTCTTGAAATGTCAAAGAATGGTGGAAGTCACCTGCTAAAGGGAGCTAATGTTGTTCCTGTACCAAAAGCTCCATTAAAACATATTTAAACATAGACCTAGTGGAAAAGAACATTAATTAATACAAACTACATTTAGTAATTTGTGTCTACCACCTAAGGCTATTTCCCCAACAGAACACAAGCATGTTACAAATGGAAGAAGAATTTGTACAGTAACCTATACTATCAAGAGTATCTAAAGGGAGCCTTACAAATTTGGAGTGATAGTTACATTCCTAGCCTTGGAATACCTGTCAGTTATTATGTATTAAGACAGTTATGAATTTTTATGGCTTTTAAAACATCCATGCCTCTACCTTCCCCACACATATAGAGCCACTGAGGGATTAAACCAAAGGCTATATTAGCATTTAGCTGGGCAGAAAACTACCATGAGGAATTGTAGAACAGACAGAGGGAAAGGAAAAAAAACCTTAAATGACATAGTATTCTATAGCACAGATAAATCATTCTGAGTGGGTAACAGTGATAGCAAGATAAGATAGTGGAATACCTGATTGGCCATGGGGACCCCACAAATAGCTGACCTAATTTCAGGTGCTGTGGTTGCTATTAAAGTCAGCAATTGCCAACAGTTTCCAAAGAGAAATATCTGAGATGTCACAATTATTTCCAATTCTAATCCTAGGGAAATCGAACATTTTCATCAGCAGGGATTATTTATATCTATTTTATTTATTTACCTTTTACAATTAAATATAAAAGTCCAGATAGCTGTTTAAATCCGCGTAGCTCCACTGATTTCAATGAAGCTACACTGATTTATACTAGCTAAGGGTCTGGCCCATGATTTTTAATTGACTAGGAACCATCAATTTGTACCCATTGTTAGTCCATGTAACCACACTTCCCTGCTGACCTCATCTTCATTCCCCCATTTGTCTATTTGTTTAACACACTACTTGCACCTTGTCTTATGTTAGGCTTTATCCTATGTGCAGATCTGCAAGGACTCAGGGACCTCACTCCATAGATATAACTTAGATGGTAAGCTCCTCAAGGCAGAGACTATGTATTAGTAGGGCACACATGGAGCCTTAATCCTGATTGGGAGACTTTAGATGCAACCAGAATACTACTCAGATGCCTTACAATACTCAGATATTTAAGTTCAGGTTAAAAGAATTGAGCTGAAGAATCTCTTTTTAAAAACTTTCTTGAACAGACTAGTGAAAAACAGATTTTGGAATAAAAATAGAGAAATCTTTATTTTCTGAATTCTCCTATACTAGCCTTAGCCAAAGAGGGTTACTCTTGCCTAAAATGCAGTCCTTACCATTTTCCAGGGGATTTGCAAAAAGTGTGCAACTACTTTTACAACAAGTGTAAAGAATTTCTGTTCACTGTGATCAATCCACTGTGCACGGGACACTCCGCTGAGGATTCTGAGGAGGATTTGCACGCTAATTCTGGGGGATATACCTCAAACCCTCACAGAGTCATTTTATACAAACTGTGATATAAGAGGATTGCAGAAGTGGATCCTACTCATTTGTGCATATTTGTCAAAATAGTTTTGAGCAAGACATTTTTCCAAATAGTTGCTGGGGCATTGTATGTGTCTTCTGGTGCATTTTAGTCCAGTAAATTGTCACACTTCCCTCCCCTCATATAAGATAAGTTATTATCCTACTTTTACAGAAGAGGGAAATTAGGAGAATCCATTGATTAAAACCTTCAAGGGAATCAGTGCCAACTGAGATCAGAATGTCTTTTGTTCTCTGTTCCATGCTCCGAGTCTACAGGGCTTTTCTACATCTTCTTTTGGTCAGAGGTCACACAGACTGTTCTGTATGCAACTAGTTGGGAGGCAGCCTGCGAAATTCTAGTGCAAGAGTTGTAGCCTAAACATTAGTGCCACTACTCCCCACACCCATTCATGTCTTGCTTTGGGCTCCTCCTAAAAACTGAGAGACCTATTGTCCATGGAGTATGTAAATTCCAAAAGCCTGGGAAGCTGTAAGGGAACCCTGAATAGTCTGTAAAGATCTTATTACATGATATGATATCAGTTTACATTTCAAGACAGTCTTCAAGGATTAAGCCATATGCATTCAACAATGTCAATAAAAAGTTGTAATGCTATTTCCTAAACCAGACCACACTGTAAAATATACCTAATTTTAAAAAGCCAATACAACCTTCATCAAACACATATCTGAGCTGGTCTAAGACATAGTGTCTCTGTCAACTGAGATCTAGGGAATGCAGCAGTAAAAACTACACCATTTTAATAAATTTTTTAAAGCTAATGTTAAAAAAATTATAGAATACATAGGTTGAGAAAAGTGTGTCTGTACATCTGAGAATATTGCTTAGATTATCCACAACTACAAAGTTTGTTTTTAAAAATAATACAATGCATAGAGTACATGATCAGCAATAACTGAAATTTAGGTGAATAAATTTCACAATACAGTTAGATATTAGAAGCCGAATACCCTGGTATATCACTCATGAACAGTTGTACAGAGATTTGGTTGTGAAAAGCAAAATATATCAATGAGTGGAGACTGTCCCTGAGTAATTGAGAATTAGGTAGATTGTCCATTTAGAAAATACAATCCATGAGGAAAGTATTTCAATTACTTTCCTGAATGCACTTCTCCTCGGCACTTCAACTCATTCCTTCTGGTATTGCCTATGACCAGTGATATGTTCTATGTAGATGTCCCTCAACCACCTGATGGTGTCCAATCCCATGAGTTGCCACATCAGCCAAGCATAGCGTTGACCAATTCCGCATTCTCTCAGCACTCGTTCGGTACTGTGGTCCCATGCGTCTAAGGCTCCGATGATCAGTGCATTTGTCTGGACCTGGTAACCCTTAGCTCTTTACTACAGACAGGCCAGAACCAAAATACTGGATCTGAGAACCACCATGCTTTTGCAAAGATCAGTTTGAGCTTCAAACTTTATAGATCACTCCATTCTTCACATGGTGATTCATAAATTCACTCATAGATTTTAAGACCGGATTGGACCATTACGACCATCTGGTCTGAACACTTCCATAACACAAGCCAGAGAATTTCACCCAATAATTCCTTCATCAAGACAATAACTTCTGGTTGAACTACAGAATATCTTTTAGAAAGATATCCAATTTTGATGTAAAGTTCTCAAGTGACAGAGACTCCACCGTATCTGTAAATAAATTATTCCAAGGGTTAATTAGTCTCATTGTTACAAATTTGCACCCTATTTCTAGTCTGAATTTGTCTAGTTCTATCTTGTAGTCACGGGATCTTTTTATATCTTTGTCTGCTAAATTAGAGAGCCTTCTATTGTCAGAAGTCTTCTCTCCTCACAGTTTGTGTAGTTTAGTTTATTTTTGTTATTTGAATGGTTGATACAGCTAAACCCCAGAAATCGGTGCATATACTCATTTGGAAAGGATGGGAACTCCAATTGCTTGCACTTACAAAGAAAGTTAAGAATCATTTTCAAGATTTAATTTAGTCTTTGCGTCAATGCAGTGTTGTTGTAGTCATGTTGGTCCCAGGATATTAGATAGACAAAGTGGGTGCGATAATATCTTTGACTGGACCATTTCTGTTGCTGAGAAAGACAAGCTTTGTGTAAGCTTGAAACCTTGTCTCTCCCATCAACAGAAGTTGGTCCAATAAAAATATTACCTCACCCACTGTTTCTCTTTGGGTCGAGGTATTTTTATCCCATTGCCATGCTACTCAAGCACTCTCTTGAGATAAGAAAGTTTGTCTTAAGAAGTAGGAGGTAACATTAAGAATCAGATGATGATTTTAACCAAAGAAAATATTGACTGAGACATCACTTTTAGATTTTACACTCCAGATATACTTCAAAATCACCTGGTATTTAGCAAAGAGCTTCCTGAATTCTTGGCTACTGGCATACATAGCTACTGGATTTATAAATTTGCAGCAGGATTACTGAAATTCTGTTGTTTGTTTCATAATCATTTTATGCCTTGAAGAAGATTGTACCTTTTTGATTTCAGGATTGCTTTCTAAATGAAAATAATTTACTGATGTGTTCTATAAACTGATATGGCCTTAATCTATATTTCATTTGGTGAAGCTCCAAATAGCAACGATTGTAATGAGCTAAAACAATTCCTAAATAATTCATAATCCAACTGGTTACTGTTGTCTGAAAGTTATTGCAGTGTAACTACAGCTTGATTTATGTTATTGTCATAAACAGATGGTTAAGGGTTAATGTCTCTTTTACCTGTAAAGGGTTAACTAGCTCAGTAAACCTGGAACACCTGACCAGAGGACCAATCAGGAGACAAGATACTTTCAAATCTCGGTGGACGGAAGCCTTTGTTTGCGCTTCTTGGGTTTTTCTTGGGTTTTTCTTTGTTCTCTCTGGGTTCTGAGAGGGAACAGACATGTATACAGACTCTCCAATTTTCTGAAACAGCCTCTCTTGTTCAATTTAGTAAGTATCAGTTAGAAAGGTGGTTTAGTCTTTTGATTGTTTTCTTTATTTGCAAATGTGTATTTTTGCTGGAAGGATTGTATCTCTGCTGCAACGTGTACTTGTGCTGGGGGGAGGATTCTCTCTAGTGTCTATAAGCTGAAAGACCCTGTAACATTTTCCATCTTGATTTTACAGAGACAATTTTTACATTTTCTTTCTTTTCTTAAAAGTTTTTCTTTTTAAGAACCTGATGGTTCTTGTGTGAGACCCAAGGGGAGGGAGTCTGCATTCACCAGGGAATTGGTGGGCGAAAGGAGAGAAGTGGAGAGGAAAAACCTGATTTCTCTCTGTGTTAGGATTACTCTCTCTCTCTCTCAGGGAGAGTCTGTGAGGGGGAGAGAAGGGGAGGAAGGTGAATTTCCTCTCTGTTTTAAGATTCAAGGAGTTGAATCACAGGGATCTCCCAGTGTTACCCAGGGAGGGAAGAATCTGGGAGGAAGAAAGGAAGGGAATGGTTTATTTCCCTTTGTTTTGAGATGCAAGGGGTTTGGGTCTTGGGGTCCCCAGGGAAGGGTTTGGGGGCCAGAAAGTGCCCCAAAATGCTATATTTTTGGGTGGTATCAGCTCTATCATTTCTAAGCTAATAATTAAGCTTGGGGGGTTCATGGAGGTACCCCATCTTTTGGACACTAAGGTTCAGAGTGGGGAATCATACCTTGACAGTTGTTAGCTTTCAAAGGAAGTGTGGTATTTTAACATTGCATTGAATTCTAGCATTACCTCACTGATACGGTGAAAGCTGAAAATTAGGACTAGTACTTACAGCAAGAATTGTAAATCTATTACCATGGGGTATTTGGAAAGTTGGTGGTTGGCTCAAGTGTCTTATCATAAAATAGTTTTCAATTCTGTATGCTGACACTTTAATTTGTCTGTTCTTTACTGCTCAAGATTAAGAAAGGGGAATTATTCCAAGCTATTTCTTCAATATTATTTGAAGAAACATGTCTTTTGACCTCTGAGTTAAAAGGCAAATCTTTTTGCATGCACAGTATTTTGCAGTTCTGAGTTACTCCTTACATTAAAACCCCAGCTGGTTTATTCTACCTTTGAGGAAACACAGCTACTTGCTCAGCAAAAAAGAAATCACCATGAAAAAATTACTATTTTCTCAAGGAAATTAAAGCTTTATAGAACACCTTGTACTAACATAATCCTGCATTGTCACTCTGGAGACCACTAGTCAGCTCAGCACAAAACGTCTTCATTTATTTTTTATTTATGCACAACAAAGTTTGTATGCCAAGCTCAAAATGTCAGTCATGAACTAAACAATGCAGGATTGTTTTCAGTTCATTTAACCTCTCACAGTCATAACATGAATCCTAACCACACACATTTTACCTAATTTAAGTCTAAACATTGGGCATGCATCTTATAAAGACAGCTTCAGTTGTTCAATCCATTCAGAACATGGTCTTAATATTCTAAAAAGCTCCACACTTGCAGACATTTATGCCCACACAGAGGCCTCAGGACTTCAGTGAAGCTTTGCATGGCTGCAGGGGACTGCTTACAGGGAGTTCTTTACAAAAGCAAGGCCAAAGCCGCTATTTCCTAGGACACAGATACCATTGGCACAAAGCTGGTGTTGCAGAAAGTATAAGCAAGGAAAAGAGCTTGTTATAAGGTAGGGAGAGGTGAAGGAGGATGGTGGGGGCTGAGAGGAAGTCCCCATGTGCAGGTCAGAATCAAATTGATAAATCCATGTTGACTGTTACAGATCACCTCATTATTTCTATTTGCTTACAAATTGATTATTTGCTCCATTATCTTTCCAGGTACCTAAATTAAGGTGACTGGTGTAATTCCCTCAGTTGTCCTTACTCCCCTTTTTACAGATAGGTAGTACATTTTTCCTTTTCTGGTCCTCTGGGATCTCTCCTGTCCTTTATGAAGCATCAAAGGTAACCACTAATGGCTTGGAGATCTTTTCAGCCAGTTCCTTAAGTAGTCTAGGATATAGAAGACATCTAGCTTCTCTACATAATTCTAAACTTTTTCTTTCCCTATTTTAGCCTCAGATCCTATTTACACAGATGTTTACTATATTAGTGATCTGATCACTGCTAATCTTTTCTGTGAAAACAAACAAGAAAGGCATTGAAAACTCCATCCATTTCTGTTTTCTATTGTTGTCTTTTCTTTCTCATTAAGTAACATGCCAACTCTGTCCTTGGTCTTATTCTTGATTCTAATGTATTCATAAAATGTTTTCTCTTCACCCTTTATGCTCTTTGCTAATTTAATCTGGTTTTGTGCCTTGGCCTTTCTAATTTTGTCCTTACATGCTTGTGCTGTTTTTCTATATTGATCCTTCGTAATTTGACCTACTTCACATTTTTTGTATGATCCTCTTCTGAGTTTCATATAGTTGAAGATCTCCTGGCTAAGCCAAAGTGGTCTCTTCCCATATTTCCTCTCTTTCTGATGCTTTGTGATAGCTTGCTCTTGTACCCTTATTAATGTCTCTTTAAAAAATGCCAACTCTCCTGAACTCTTTTTTCCTTTAGACTTGCTTCCCATGGGCTCTTATCTACCAATTGTCACCTGATCTATTGATTATGTATTAATTACATTGATTACTGAAGATTTCCCAATTAACACTCTGAGGTTTAGTAGGTACATGTCCTAAGGTCAAGCCCAGAATTATTAAAATTAAAGTTTAGTTGGGGACCCCAATGTGCACAGTTGCTATGGTCACACTTAGAAAAAACCTTGTGTATTTGTATTAGTTTTATTAGCACAGTTAGCAAAATTACAAACACTCCAAACCAGCAAGGTAGATAGAAATAAAAGAAAATCTGCATCTGAGCATCCATATACTCCCACCATCCCTTAGTTATCCTCCTCATCATCACCACAAATTGTCATCCTGGCATATTCCAAGAGTTACATCTTCCAACACACATTGGTTGGGATACAACTTTATAATGGGTTACGCTGATGCTGTTATGCCTAATTCATATTCAATAAGTGTTTCACCCCTTTTCCTTTCTGTATTTCCATATTCTACTAATGTTGGGGTGCCCTGCTCCCAGAGGTTACTATGCTTTTTACCTTATTGGCTTATATGTCAGTTAGTTACCATGGCATTCTTGTGGCCAGATATCTGCTGAAGTTCCTAATTTAAAATATCCCAAACTGGTATAAACTAGCATCTTGTGATTACTTGTCCGCAGTTTAGTCATTACTGCATCGTCTCTTGTGATATCTTATAATCTAGGTTCTAGGTTGCTCCTGCTAACCTGCTTATAACAAGGCTTTTGGGCTTTATGCCTTGTTTATCTAAGCTTTGCTTTAGAGGCCTTATAGGCTCATTATTTTACTGCCTTAATTTATACTAGCACCTTCTATAGCAAATACCTATAACCTACACGATTCTCTGAGTTTGCTAAAGTCTATCTCCTTGAAATTCATTGTCTTTATTCTTTTGTTTTCCCTCCTACCATTCCTTAGAATAATGATCACGTTCACCCAAACTGCCTTCCACTTTCAAATTCTTAAGCAGTTGCTCCCTATTTCTCAGAATCAAATCTACGACAGACTCTCCCCTAGTCGCTTTCTCCAGCATCTGTAATAAAAAGTTGTCTCCAGTGCATTTCAAGAACTTGTTGGATAATCTGTATTATTTTCCCAATAGATGTCTAGGTAAATGATGTCCCCCATCGCCACCAAGTCCTGTGCTTTAGATGGTTTTGTTAGTTGTTTAAAAAGCTTCATCCATCTCTTCTTGCTGGCTAAGAAGTCTATAGCAGACCCCTACCATGACATCACCCTTGTTTTTTAACTCTTTTATCCTTACCCAGAGACTTTTAACAAGTCTGTCTCCCACTTCTATCTCAACCTCAAGGCAAGTGTATACATCTTTGATATGCAAAGCAACACCTCCCCACCTTTCCCACTACTTGTCCTTACTGAACACGTTGTACCTTTCTCTACCAACATTCATAGTCGAGGAAGCTGATGATCTCCTGGCAGCACCATCTGCTCAACCAGGCATTCATCTCCCAGATGTGTCTGTCTCTGCTGTGGGCCCTACCCTTACCTGGAAGGATCTCTGAAAACACCACCTGCCCTCCCCCAGCACCCTCACCCTCACTTTCTGAGCCCTATGGTTCACTTACGATGTGCTCAGGGTGAGACCTTGCAGTATCATTGGTGCCCACATGGATGAGCAGCAAGGGGTAGTGGTCAGAGTGCCAGATGAACCTCAGCAATCCTATTGTAATGTCTCAGATACTGTCCCTGCCAGACCACTGCCCAGTATGCAGATCAGGGCAGCAGACAGTTTCCTCTGTCCCCCTTAGAAGGGAGTAACTGACTAGTAGCACCCTTCATTTACTGTTGGGAGTAATGTCGATAATCCTCCCAGCCTTGGGGGTACATGGCTTCTAGTCTTCTACCTTTGAGGAAAATTCCTCATCCTTCATTTCCAGGGTACACACCGTTTTATTATCTAGGTGGATGGTGGGTTGGGAGCAGGAGTAGAGCACTGCCTGCTGCCAGAATATGCCAATGACCAGCTTCCTCCCTGTGAAGGAGCTGTCGCCTCCACCCCCTGGGGGTGCCACGGCAGTTTTCTCCAGCTGGATCAGTTCCTCAAACTTGGAGGTCTCCATATGCATTATTGCAGTGAATTCCTCATGTACATTGGTGCTCCTCAGCCTGGCCACCTCCTCTTGTAGCTCTCCCACCTGCTTCCTGAGAGATTCTACCAGTAGGCACCGCTCACACTGAAAGGTCTCCCCAGCTTGGTTTTCCATGATGGGAAAATGCAGGCTCCAGTCTGCAAATCCACCTCAGGACCTGGGTAGAGGCATCCATTGTCAGGTTCTCTGTGTGGATACAGATGGAAGAGCTGCAAGCGGCATTGGCACTGGTGAGGCAGCCTTTTTGAAGCATCCTGTCTTTAGTCTCTCTCTCTCTCCTACAGTCTCACTCTAGATCTCCCCTGTTTGCTGCCTCCTGTTCACTAGCTCCCCTTGGCTACTTGGCATCTGGCTTTTAGGACTTTCTTTCCTAGGCTAGACTTTCCCCCTCATTAACCCACAGGGGAAGAGTGATGAAGGATGACTGAATATCAAAAGATACCTAATTCCAAGAGAAGGTTTATGGTTGTAAATCCCAAGTGGGGGAGGCCCTCACTATGGCCTGAACCTAGACACCTAAATCTCTTTGTGGGGCAGAGCTTAAGCCACATCCCTCCCTGAATTGCCTAGTTTGCTTAGATGACTCCCATTCAGTGTGCAAGCTTGCATGAATTCCTTTTCAGGTGTCTAACGCTTCACATGCATTGTATAGGGAACGTTGGCACCTTACTAGGCGCTCTGAATTCCACTTGGTGACAGGGAGTCCAAAAGTTAGGTGAAGTCTCCCTCTCTATCTTACTTTCTAGTCAGTTGTAAACAAACTTGTTCCTTTTTCTGTTTCATCTCAGTGCAATTTATATGTGGTTCCAAGTGATGACCCATAAGCAGAACTCAGTATGCATATTTCTTTGTCCTGTCTCTCTTAGTTCTGGGCTATTCAAAGAAGTCCATACATTTATGCATGTGAAAACAGTAGCAGTCATTTTTAATGAAATTGCAAGCAGATACAAAAAGAAGGATTTGCTAAATGCAGCATAGGAAAGGAATCAACCCAGAACATGTTGACAACATTTAAAAGTTTGATGGAAACTTGCCACTTCACTGCAGGAGTCTGATAGGGAAGGGCACTGGGAGCCATGGTTACTCCAAAGAGACTATTTTCACAAGCAGCTCCTGCCACAGTTGTTGAAATGAATGCTACTGTAAGACTGACATTGAGAATTGGTTGGGAATTTAAATCTTTTTCTAATGAAATATTTTGTCAAAAAGAATGTATTGTTGCTTCTGTTTTCATAGGGATTTTTTGTTTGTTTTCTTTAAAAAAAACCTCCCCAAACCTAATTATAAAAAATATGATTCTTTTCATAAATATTTTCAACAAAAAACAGAAATTTGTACAAACAGAATCTTCATTTGGACTGACACCTGTGTTGCTCATATATAGTTTTCCTATTCTTTTTGCTCTCCTGCTATACAAATCCCAACCCATTTGAACTCTTGAGTTCAGGGACTGTTTGCTGGCATTCTCCTGGGTCATTAGTCATGTCCAGTAGGAAGGAAAAGTCAAGGCCATGAAAGTAGATTTAGCTGGCCACAGAAAGCATTACACTTTATGCCCTCCTCAGGACTAGTATAATTAACATATTCCCCCTACATATCAAGACGATTCAGGGGGAATTATGCCTACTAAAGCTCTCCTGTGGCAGTGACACTCTGCACAGCCTCTAACACAGGCATTTGCCTTAATCACAAAATTTGGCCCTAATTTTAGCCAGGGCAAAAATACCCAGTTTTTGCAGCAAAGAATGACAAACTAGGCAGAAACTACATTCTGTAATATATAAGCAACAGGGGACACACTTAAGGTTATACATGTAGCTTCAACTTTGCTATTTCCTGAAGGAAGTGCTCAGTTATGCATCCTTAATGTTCTCGTAATAGTTTTTGAATGGAATCTATGTATTTATGATAATGTCTCTAGCTACATTGTCAGCTCACTGAATTATAAAGTTCTGAGTTTAACCTAGAAGCCTCTTTGGTGCATGTTTGTCTGTATTTGTTACCCAACAACTTTGTTTCCCTTGAGAGCTTGTCCAAGAATTTTTAATTCTTATTCTCTTATATTTCTGGTGTTCTTCAGAAGATGCCCAAACTGGTTTCTCCCTTTATTTGCCACTCATTGTATACAATCCACTGCCAGCTTCATTGTCAATGACTGTTTCTAACAATATAAATATATAAACTAAAGTGCTACTTAAAAAAAAGAAAAGAGTTTACGATGAAAGTGTGTTTCAACAGACTCCATCTAAAGCCTCCTGCACCAAATTAAAACTAAAACTAACTTTTATTAGACACGTTCTATACCCTTGAAATACCCCAAACATTAGAAAATCTGAAAGTGAATAGATAAGTGATCCAGCCAATGTCCACTGCCATATATTCATTTTTCAGCATTCCAACAGCTGATTTATACCACTCCTCCAACCTGAACTTTGCCACTTTGTTTTGTTATAAAGCAGAAATATCCTTTTATATTGTATATATTTATTAAATGTGTCGTAAATATAGTGAAATTAATCTAGTCCCAAGATACAGTAAAAGATATCAAAGATCTGTAAGTTTTCTTGTAGAATTGGTCTACATTTGCAAAATGAGTAATGTTCTACTCTCATATTAGCTTGCATATTTCATTTAACATTTCATTTCATTGCATCTAGAGCAAAGACAATGGTGCTTAAAGCATAGTAGCCCAAATAGGGTTTTCACTGTTACATATAATAAGTTTCTCTGACCAGCAAGTATGCACTGTCTTTGTCTACTGGAGGTTCTAAGTAGTGAACCATGAACCCAAGTCCTACATCTGAACTACTACACCATAAGCAGAGATGCAACCAGAATTTTCCTAAAGAGGAGGCTCAGGTTCCCTATCAAGTAGCAGAGGTCATGTTCCAAGATGCATGTGTGGATTGGCATTGCCACACAGCATACTTATGTCCTCGTTGAGCTGCTATCTCTCCTTCTGGAATGGGCTGGATGCATAAAAAAGGTGGAGGAAAAAGCATGAGAAGATGATGGCCCAGGGTTTTGGGAAGTAAGGAGCCGGGTCTGTGGATCTTTGTGGTGGGGAAAAGTCACAGGCAGTCCTGATCTCTCTGGTGGGAGGGAACAAAAGAGGAGGAGAGAAAGATGTCCCAGCCAGTTTCTCTTACCCTTGACCAGTCCCTTGTGTAACACCACCTTGTTGGGTCATTGGCAGTGGGGATCAAACCTAGAACCTCTTGAGCTTAATGAATGAGCATCTTCTGCCTAATCTAAATGAAGCATCTCCTTTAGCCAGTGTTGTAATGGGCTCCTCAATCTCTAGCAGGCCTAGTCACCACTAGAGGGGGACAAAGTGCCACATCAGTCAGGCATGGCCTACACTTGGATAGGGGAAGAAGTGGTGCATGAAGCCCTAGTGAGTGGCTGGGGAGGAGGGGAGCAGCTCCTCCTGGGGCTCCGGACCCCAGGCTCCCACATACTCAGCTCCCCACTTCCTACCACTCTGGGCCACCATCTTCTCTGCCTCCACTACCTCCTCCACAACCAGGCCCACTCTGGAAGCCAAGCCATCATCTCTTCAAGGACATTTACATGGATTTCTAGTAATATCTATGGCCAAGGAGAGAAAGTGGGGCTAGAATCACTGTTGTCTTCCTCCTCCTCATGTGCCCTGACGATAAGGGGTATTGCATCATTATTTCATGATTGGCTAACCTAATGAACACTGCCACTTTACCAATTATTTTCTGAGAGAGGGGTTGATTGTAAACTTACCATTGAAGTAGGAATCTGAACATAGCCTGCAGTCTTAGGAGAATGTAGCTGTAGAACATGGAAAGCTGAAGAGACTGCTCTGCTACCATGAAAGAAGAAACTATACTAGAGGGAAGACAATTTGTTCATTATCAAAAGTTGTACAAAGAAAGAAAATAAAAATTGCTGAAGGTGTTGGAGTTTTGGAGGGAGGAGGAGGAATACTTATCGGCTGAACTACAAGAAAAAAGAGTTATATGAAACCTGGGTAATTCTTTGTTAGTAAACATTGAACCTTTGCTAGAATATTCAGCTTAAAAGTTATATAAAAGGAACATATTTGTAAGCAGCCAAGCAGTAATATAATATTCTCTATGAAGCTGCAAGAATAGTATTACAGGGACTCAGTGTGGAATACAGTGTTGGCAACTCCTGCAATGTTATTGCAAGTCTTGCAATATTAAGTGTTTTTCTTAAAGCCCCAGTTTCTGGAGTCCTGTGATTATATGAGCATTTTTATTTTTATTTTTAGAAATAGTGAGACTGTAGCTCTCTTGGATGCAGAGAAAAGCTTTTAAATGTGAACTCCAAAGGCTCAAAAACCTGAAAGTAAATAAAAAGCACCCAAAGTGTGTGTGTGTGTGTGTGTTTGTTTAAATCTCATGATTTTTTTAATGTTTGGCAATACTGAAGACACAGAACTCCTGTAACTTCATGAAAGTTTAATTTTATTTTAGAGAAATCTAAACATGTATCCCTTGCTATGTCATGTTTCAGAGATGTAATCACTGCCATATAAGAATGGAACCAAAGGAACAAACTAAAGAGAAAACTGTATTGTAGAGCAGAGAGCAAAAGTCATTTTGAAAGGAACTGGACGCTGAAGCATAAAACTTTATGGAAGATTTCTTAAAGGATTAGCTGAAATGGGACCAAATCAAAGAGAGGCTCACCAACTAAACAAATTACAAAGAGCTGCATGACAGTTAACCTGAGGCAGACTTGTCCACACATCAGCAATCATCAGTGCTGGGTTTAGGTGTAAGAGATCCTATGGATAACAATCAAGAAAAAGGTTGTCACAGAGGGAGGTTATGTCTGGGAATGTGTTTAGCCTTCATTTGAGAAACAAGACTTCTTGATTTAAAAGTGTTTCAGACTGATAGGAATAATCCAGTCATTTTGTGAAGCATAAAGTCATAAAATGAGGAGAGAAGTGCTGAAATTATTGTCCTATGTTACAGCTTCATGGTAGTGTGGATGTTTTCTTTGATTCCTCATGCTGCTTAAGCAACAGAAATTCAAGCGGGTGAGAAGTTTAGCATGGTGTATTTGAAAACTTGCTGGAATTGTAGGCTGATACTTTAAATTACAAGGCATTTCCTGATCCTGCTTTCATGCTAGGGGGATCTGTAGGAAAGCATGCAGTCTGAGTCAGTCAGCAGACAGATAGCCTATAGCAGGGGTCGGCAACCTTTCAGAAGTGGTTTGCCGAACCTTCATTTATTCACTCTAATTTAAGGTTTTGCATGCCAGTAATAAATTTAAATGTTTTTAGAAAGTCTCTTTCTATAAGTCTATAATATATAACTGAATTATTGTTGTATATAAAGTAAGCAAGGTTTTTAAAATGTTTAAGAAGCTTCATTTAAAGTTAAATTAAAATGCAGAGCCCTCCAGACTGGTGGCCAGGACCCAGGCAGTGTGAGTTCCACTGAAAATCAGCTTGCATGCTGCCTATGGCACACATGCCATAGGTTGCCTACCCCTGGCCTAGAGTAAGGTGAGGTGAGTTGTACCTCTCTGTTTTAGGGAACAGAATGTTTTGTCTCTGTTTTTTGGGGGTTCTTGTGTGTTGTTCTGAATTCTATGAAATAAAGTAATGTTACATTGCAACATTCAAGCAAGAGAACCTGTGTTTTTATTTAAAGTTTTTGTTTGTATGATGTGAAGATAACATTTATGTAATGCAACAATGACATTAAAAGGATGAGAGCTATCCACTCTAATACTGAGAGGGGAGAATTACAACAACTTTATTTGTTCACTTGAGTTAAGAACATTACCTAGTAACAGTGTTTTTACTATAAACAACCACGAGGTGGCAACATCAAAGTAAATTTAGGGATTTTAAATTTAGGGACACAAGGGACCAAGATGGGTAAAGTAATATTTTTTGATGGACCAAGGCAGTGTGTTAACTTGTTACACAACATAACTGCTGGCTGTACCCGAATGTGCCTTTTGCTGATGTAACTTTTAGAGTTGTATAAAAATAAGTTGTACATAAAACTTTAGATAGTATTAGATTTATTCATCCAATGTGCATTCGTAAAGGGGCAGAAGTTTTGTCACTAACGGAGGATACAAAATGCCTTTCAAGGATTTTTCTCTTTTAGATATAATCCTTTTTAAATGATCCCTAGGAATACAATCTAACTCTGGAAGGTGCAGAGAGGATGGAATTTTAATTGTTGAATTTGGCACCTAGGTTTTACAGTGATGAGCACAGAAGAAACCTAGAAAGATGCCATTTCAGAACATTATTGTTTTGTCTGGGCAGGGAATTTATGTTGAGCTCCCTGTGAGTCTTATACTTTTCTGTTCTTACAGAATTTTATAATTAAAATGGTATTAAATCCCAAAGCGGTCTTGTGTCCGTCCTTGGGGGTTTGCCAACATTTCAGAAAGCACATTAAAGTGTATTAAATAGGATTTGTATCATCAACTACTTATATTATAAAATAAACAGGTGTGAAAATTAAAAGGAAGAAAAAGATTCTGATTAAGCTGTGTCCAGTCCCTGCAAATATCTTTGTGTTCCTTTAACAGAATTTTGCTTCTGGTTAAGAAACTGTAAGGCTCAGTCATCATTAAAGCTGAAGGAAGCAAGCTGAGCAAGCTATTGCAGTATTATCCTCTACTCACTCAGCTGAAACCATAACTACTGCTGCTGCTGACATTTCCTTTCATTCATTTGTGCCTCTGTTACTTTTCAGTAAATCACCCACTGTTTGCTCATCATCAGAATAATATTGCTGCTTTTCAACATCAGGGTTTATAAGCCATCGAGCTCTATTTCTCTAACTTTAATTTTAAATGAGAAAACCCCTAAGGTCCTCTAGATGTCTGTGCATCAGTATGAAACATTTCTTGGATTAATGATGCCTAGAAATGCATCTGTCCACTGATAGGTGTTTCTTAACATTTGCTAACGTATCTGCTGAGATCACAAGATCACCACATTGTTAGTTTCATTAAGTAATGCTGATGACAGTGTAATTGCTGTTTGCTTATTGGGAAGGATACAGTGCTTAAAATACCTGAGATATTTAGGCTATTTCTAAGAACAAAATAGCTGAGTGGATCGGATGACATTCTTGTTATTTATAAATTCTTCAGCAAGAAGCTATAAGGCCTGGGGCAAGCAGAGAAACTGAGTTACTGTATGTTTATTAGTCTTACAACATTTGCAAAATTTAGGAGATGACTACTTAGGCTGACAGGTATTATTCTGCTAATAATTAGCACTTCACAAAAAAAAATAAGCACAATTATGTTACATGCATTCTCTAAACTACAACTTGGAAGAGTCAAAGTATTTCGTTATGTAATTTAGGAAAATTACATCTCAGCATTCTTGCCATTCTAAAAGGGGAAATAAATAGGTGTTGGCATGTGTTTATATAAAGAGTCCACCTTAACCTTTTAATAGATTTTTGCACGTAGGAACTAGAATTCTGAATTTCTATTCATCATCCTCATATTAGGGGGATTTAGGGGCTTAAATCCCTGAATGTTCTTAGATCCATACAGATCTTAGGATGCCCATAAGAAATCAGGAACCTTCTAGGGTCTGTTTTAGAATCATCCCTGGTAGATAGGGTGGAGGAAGAATGTAGCTGTGAATGAGGAATCACTCCTGGTCAAACTAGCCATAACGCCTGTGCAGATTTGTGCTTCAAAAGCCACTCAGAGCAAAGGGGAGCAACCTGCAGAAAGCAGCTTCTCTTCTCCCCTGTTGCACCCTCACCCTCTGACCAGTGTAGCAGAGACCTGACAGGCAGAACTCCACAGTGTCTGTGAGGTAAAGGGAATGCAGCAGAATAGCTACTGGATTTTTATCAGTGTTCTGGAGGCTTTTCCCACTGCTCCATGTTATAATGGACAGCATGGCTCCTACTGTAATGTGATTCACTCTGCATGTTTTCCCAAGTATTATTTCCTCATATGATTAGTGATGAAGATGTATGCCATGTTCTTGTTTTGTGCCTCAAAGGAAGAGGAAAATGAGCTGGAACTGGCAGGAATGGCTTTTCTGTTACTTAATATACTGCTAAAAGGGGTCTTCTAAACTAATACAAAACAAGCCTAAAGATGATCTTATTCCTTAAGGAAGTTTGTAGTGTATTATACTTCCATCATTTACTGTAACAGAAAGTCCAGTTAATCTGATACAGTTAAATACTGCATTATAAGGGGTTTTCTCTGGTATGTTCACATCATGATCTCTGTTAATGAATCTCTCATTGCAACTATCCATAGTAAAGACCAAATCTGACAATATATACAGAAATTGCAATAACAGTAGATATAGATATTGACATAAATGAACCCTTTCAGTACCTCAACCAAAGAAAGCACTCACAACTCACCAGTTTCAATGTGGAGGGATTCTCTGCAGAGAAGGCTGACATTCTATCTGGCATAGAAGCAGACATCATGTGCTTGTAAGAGACACATGAAGAGACAACAGCACTACACACCCCTGGCATGCATATTGCGGTGAACATCAAAAGTCACATCTGTGGCAGAACAACTTGTACATGACAAAAGACTAGTGAAAAAATACTGTTGTGAAACAGTATGGTACAATGGAACTTATCATGGTTGAACTTCATCTGATAGCAGAAGTTTCTATTTACAAACCACCAGCTGCATAGTTTCTATGGCCAACAAACTTTTCCTTGCCAGAAAAACCATGCCTTGTCATAGGCAACTTCAGCAGCCTCAGCACCATTTAGGGATACAATGATGACATCCCCAATTTCAGACACTACATATACTTGGGCTTTCAGAATAGACAAGCCAACAATATAAGAAGTATTCAAAACTGTGCATGCTCTCCAACATTGTCACCCATATATGCCTCCATTTTGCATGAAAGGCTCTGCATCCATTTGTATCAATCCTCTGAGCCATGCAACTCCTAAAAGAATTTGGCACATGGTGATAGAAAAAAACCCCAAAGCAGTGTGACCCAAGATGAAATAATCCTGAAACCATACATACTTCAGAATGAATAGCCAAAGTGCTCCAAATAATAGTAAGTTGCTTCAAAGACAACTTTGAATAATTTAGATATAAAATCTTGATTGCTGACATTTTTTCTTCAACTCTATGACATTTTCTATCTACATTATGCAGTAGCCAGCACTCTACTGTCCTTTCAACAGAAAAAGATGGAAGAACATTAACAATGAATTCTGGTTTTTCCTGAGGTCAACTTTTGATGACAAATAGCATATTACTGTACACAAATGGGATAGGATTATAGGAACACTGCTCTGCTTAGTTTTTAAAATCTCTAAATGTGCAACAAAATATCCTGATATCAGTACTGCACATTACATACACTTTATATTATCTGCCAATACTGAAAATAAAAACTGGATGGAGTTCTCCCAAAAATTTCCCAATTTTCATTCTCCTAAAGGAACATTCTTCACTGTTTTGAAGATTTCTCTGAATAGGAAACAGTCCTAGAGAACAGAAGTTTTATCAAAAGGATTCTATAGAATTTTTTCTGAATTACTATAGACTTTAATGGAGAATTGTATCCTTTCTCAGATTTTTTTAAAATCATAGTACAGATCTATATAATAGTGATATAGTTCTCTACTAAATTATACAGAATGTTTCAGAAAACCTATAGGATGGTTCTTATTTTCTAATGAATTCCCAAATACTTTTACATAAGCATCCATGATATATGATTTTGGGCCTCCAATTCATAAATTTTGTCTACTAATTACTGAAAATATCATGCTATTTCCATTGCAACTACTCAGGTCCTTCCTCCTGTGTGATGGTTATAGACTGTAATAAGGTCTGGCACAAGAGGGATCTGGTAGTAGCTCATACTTTTTGTTTAGCAGTCAAGAAAAATAAGTAAAGTAAGCAGTCATGGGATGAGGGTAGGTTCTCTCATGGATTGATAACTGGTTAAAAGATAGAAATTAAGAGTAGGAATAAATGGTCAGTTTTCAGAATAGAGAGAGGTAAATGGTGGTGTCCCCCATGGGTCTGTACTGGGCTCAGTCCTAGTCAAGATATTCAAAAATGATCTGGAAAAAGAGTTGAACAGTGAGGTGTCAAAATCTGCAGAAGATACAAAACTAGTCAAGATAGCTAATCTCAGGCAGACTGCAAAAAGGTACAAAAAGAGCTCTCAAAACTGGAGACCGGGCAAAAAAATGGCAGGTGAAATTCAGTGTTGATAAATGCAAAGTAATGCACATTGGAAAACATTATCCCAACGATATATATAAAATGATCGGGTCTAAATTAGCTGTTACCACTCAAGAAAGAGATCTTGGAATCATTGTGGATAGTTTTCTGAAAACATCCACTCAATGTGCAGTGACAGTAAAAAAAAAAGTGAACAGAATGCTGGGAATCATTAAGAAAGGGATAAATAATAAGACAGTGTCATGGTATAATCCCCCACTCTGAACCTTAGCATCCAAAAGATGGGGTACCAGCATGAATTCCTCTAAGCTTAATTACCAGCTTAGAACCTGTAGCGCTGCCACCAACCAGGAATACCAGTGCCTGGTATACTTCGGTCCCCCCCAAAACCTTGCCCGGGGACCCCCAAGACCCAGACCCTCTGGATTTTAACACAAGGAAAGTAAAACCTTTCCCCCACCATTGCCTCTCCCAGGCTTCCCTTCCCTAGGTTACCCTGGAAGATCACTGTGATTCAAACTCCTTGAATCTTGAAACAGAGAGGAAAATTCACCTTTCCCCTTCCTTCTCTCTTCCCGTCTCAGACTCCCCTGAGACAGAAAGTAATCCTAACACAGAGAGAAAATTAACCTTTCTCTTCCCCTTCCCTCCTTTCTCCCCACCAATTCTCTGGTGGATCCAGACCCAGTCTCCTGGGGTCTCACCAGAATAAAAAAAAATCAGGTTCTTAAGCAAGAAAAGCTTTTAATTAAAGAAAAAAAAAACAGTAAAAATTATCTTTGTAACTTTAAGATGGAATATGTTACAGGGTCTATCAGCTATAGACACTGGGAATACCCTCCCAGCCTAAGTATACAAGTACAAATTAAAATCCTTTCAGCAAAATACAAATTTGAACTCCTTCCAGCCAAATACACATTTGCAAATAAAGAAAACAAACATAAGCCTAACTCGCCTTATTTACTTAGTACTCACTATTCTGAATTTATAAGAGCCTGTATCGGAGAGATTGGAGAGAAACCTGGTTGCACGTCTGGTCCCTCTGAGCCCCCGGAGTGAACAACAACCAAAAACTAACAACACACACAAAAACTTCCCTCCCTCAAGATTTGAAAGTATCCTGTCCCCTGATTGGTCCTCTGGTCAGGTGACAGCCAGGCTCACTGAACTTGTTAACTCTTTACAGTCAAAAGAGACATGAAGTACTCCTGTTCTATTAACCCTTAACTATCTGTTTATGACAGACAGAAAATATCATATTGCCTGTATATAAATCCATGGTATGCCTACATCTTGAAGATGTGTGCAGATGTGGTCACCCCATCTCCAAAAAGATATATTGAAATTGGAAAAGGTTCAGAAAAGGGCAACAAAAATGAATAGGGGTATGGAACGGCTGCCATATGAGGAGAGATTAAGAAGACTGGGATTTTTAGCTTGGAAAAAAGACTACTAAGGGGTGATATGATTGAGGTCTTATGAAATCATGACTGGCTGAAATCATGAAATTCTAATCTCTAAGTAATCTCTTCTCTTGTTATTGTCACATTTTCCCTTTGGGGAAAATTTGGCATATTATCTTATGTTTTTATTAGTATACCAGAAGGCAAGAAGCCCTTTAAGGTGTCTAGGTCTCAGCTGTACATATGTCAGGCTCACCTTGCTTCCTAATTTGAACAGAATTATAGGTAGTCATGTGACAAAGGTCACATGACTAAACAAAGCCTGGTTGGAGATAGTAGCAGCTTGTAACTCAGCATAGGAAGGCAAATATGTGAAAGACTCTATGGCGAGTAGGCCTGAGAGTCAGTATTCTATTAAGAGAAGTCCATCCAGGAAAGGGCCAGTGAGGAGACTGAGCTGGGAGAATATAGGAAGAGGCCCTGGGCAAGTGAGGCAGGGAAATTATGGGACAGACTATCTGATGGTTTAGGGTTCTTGAAGTTTGGAATCCATAGAGGGTGAGAGTGGTTTCCCCTATGCTGCCCACCCTCTGAGGGGATGCAATGACTCCAGTATAGCAGTAGGAGAAGACACTGATAAGAATCCAGGAGAATGGAGCTGAAGACATGTAGAAAAAGAACAGGGGGAGAGCTATGCCCAGTAGAAGATTCTGGGTGTGTATGTTGGGGTGTCCATCCCACACTGGCCTGCAAAGGGCTAATGGAGCCCTAGGGAAGCTGCACAGAAAGCATCCAATAGGAGGGGGCTGCAAGGAGCAGCCAATCAAGTCTGGGTAGGCCCATATAAGAAGAACTACAGGGCAAAACAGGTTGAGTTGCTCCCTGAAGCGTAAGGAGGGAGAACTGGCTGCCTTGCAGGTGGAAGAAATTCAGCACCCTAGACAGAGCAGTTCTGTTAGCAGGGACCAGGAGAGCTAGGGAAGAGCTCCTGACTGGCAGCTAGGAGTTGCAGACTGAGGTCTTGAGACAAGGGCAAAGAAGGTACTGGGGCTGCAGGGAAGGGGCCCAGGGGAATAGACTGAGAGGTTGGAGGAGACACAGCACATGGCTGCCATCTATAGGGACCCTGGACCAGGACTCAGAGTAGTGGGCAGGCCCAGGTCCCACCCATCTCAGTTCTACTGAGGAACTGACTGTGGTACTGTTCCCCAGAAAGGGTGAGCACAGAATGTGGCACAGACAAAGGGCTCTGTCCTGAAGACATTGCCACAGCAGAAGATGCTAGCGTGGTGAATCCCACCCCATCACAGTTGAAAGGGTTAGGTATTGGTGTATGCTGAACTTTGAGTGGAACCCTGGATGGGATGGATTTTTGGATTTAGCTGGAGGATTATATCCCTGAAATGACCTAGCTGTGCTGGGAGCCATAGAATATTGCTATGGGGAAACAAGCCTTTTTGGCAGGGCTGAGATCTAAATATCTGGCCTTATTTAAGTCAACAAATTAGTCACTCTATCGAGGAGCTTGGCTTTCACCTAGTCTGTCAAAGAAAGGGAACTAATCGGGTCGTCTGGCTTGGTTTCTCTTCTGCTACTGTGAAAAACTAGCTCAGACCAGATTTTAATTACTTCCCTTCCTCAATTTTGGTGGGTCCAAAAGGGAGGATGGTGGCTGTTATATCGACTAGCAGATATTGCTGCCTGACTCATTTCTTCTCACTATGAGATGAAGATCTTTGTCCATAGTAGCTTGCCGCATCTACTTTTGAGGCTATATATAGACTGTCCAATACAGGGGAATTGAAGGTGACTCTGAAATCAATTAAATAGTCTGCCACAACTGTTGATGTTCAGGGCCTCAAATACTCAGTTCTTAGTATCTGAGGTATTATAGATGCTCAGAATCTACAGTGATGAGAGTGGTAAAAGAGTCTGAACAGAGGAGAGTAGAGAATAAGCCTCTCATTGTTATTACTGGAGAAGAGTGAATTCTGTATTAACAGCTGTGATTAAAGGACCAAAGCAAAGAACAAGGGTTATATGTTTAAAACATATGAGGGAGGAATTATGTGCAGAAAGTATGTTCCAATATAACTTCCCATGAACCACTCCAAAAGTTTAATATTTGATCTCCATGATTGCCTGTTGGTCTTTGCTCTTAGAAAATGGCAGTAGTAGTACTGGACAGAAATAGAAAACCATGGGCATAATATTTCTCTGCTACACAGATGCAAATCCTATGTCATTTAGAGCAGAACTGGGCTTCCTATGCAGAACACTGTCCTCCCAACGCTCTATTATCCCTGGGTTATGTTAAAAATGAGGAGGAAACAAGCAAAAAAAAAAGTTGAGGGGGATTCCTTTCATTCTTCTTGCCTTTCCTGACTCAAAATGGGAGGCAGGGGAAATGCAGACAATGTATTTCTTCTATGCACTACCTGTCAAGAGGACGGGAGGTACTCTGTGATGTTCAGCTAGTGAAAACAAGCTAAAACCATGAGCAAGAGACTTTTTTTTGTAGTGAAAACTGGAGCAGGAAGAGAAAAATAGCTGTCCTGTGTTCCACTTGCTCTAGGGTTGCCAACTTTCTGATTTCAAAAAACTGAAAGCTCTTTCCCTGCCACCTTCTCCAAGGCCCCACCCCCACTGATTCCATCCCCATCTCCCTCTGTCGCTCACTCTCCCCCGGCCTGGCTCACTTGCTCATTTTCACCAGGCTGGCAAGGGGGGTTAGGTGCAGAAGGGGGTCAGGGCTCTGGGATGGGACCAGAAACGAGGGGTTTGGAGTGTGAGAGGCAGCTATGGGCTGTGGCAAGAGAATAGGATGTGTGAGGGGATATGAGCTCTGGGCTGGGGGTGTGGGCTCTGGCATGGGGCTGAGGGGTTTGGAGTGTGGAAGGGGGTGCGGGCTCTGGGAGGAAGTTTGGGTGGAGGATGGGGATCAGGGCTGTGGCAAGGGGGTTGGGTGCAGGAATGGGCTCAGGGCTGGGGCAGGGGATTGGGGTGTAGGAGGGGCATGGGCTCCGGGCAGCGCTTACCTCAGGTGACTCCCAGAAGCAGCTGACATTTCCTGCCGGGTCCTAGTCGAGGAGAAGAGGTTCCTGGCCAATGGAAGCTGCAGATCCAGCACTCAGGGAGGCACTCCACTAGTTGCTGGAGGAAAATGCCGGCCACTTTCAGGAGCCACATGGAGCCAGGGCAGGCAAGGAGCCTGCTGCCATTGACCTGCTGCCACCAAGATTCCTTTTTGACCACATGTTCTGGCTGAAAATGATGAACATGCCTGGGAACCCTAATTTGCTCCCTGCAGCTGGATTCCCTCCCACCTGTTCTGCAGGAAGTACCACACAGGAGGCTGTTAAGCTGTAAAACCATCTAAGAACAGTAATCAGACCTTTCCGAGTTACTGAAACACAATAGCAATTTAAACCATCTTGCCAGACTCCCTTGTAACTGCTGAGCTCCTTATAGGTTTCTCAGGCCTGCCCTCTTTTTCTCCACTTATAGCCAGTTAGCAGACTGAAGTAGAAACTGTTAATGCAGACACATTATAGAAAGAAATCAGACACAACAGAAACAGATTTCAGAGTAGCAGCCATGTGAGTCTGTATCCGCAAAAAGAACAGGAGTACTTGTGGCACCTTAGAGATTAACAAATTTATTTCAGCATGAGCTTTCGTGAGCTACAGCTCACTTCTTCAGATGCATAGAATGGAACACACAGACAGGAGATATTTATACATACAGAGAAAATGAAAAGGTGGAAGTATGCATACCAACAGGAAGAGTCTAATCAATTGAGATGAGTTATCATCAGCAGGAGAAAAAAAACTTTTGAAGTGATAATTAAGATGACCCATAGAAGGTGTGAGGAGAACTTAACATAGGGAAATAGATTCAATTAGTGTAATGACCCAACCATTCCCAGTCTCTGTTTAGGCCTGAGTTAATTGTATCTAATTTGCATATTAATTCGAGTTCAGCAGTCTCTCTTTGGAGTCTATTTTTGAAGTTTTTTTGTTCCAAAATTGCCACCTTCAAGTCTGTCACTGAGTGATTAGAGAGGTTGAAGTGTTCTCCCATTGATTTTTGAATGTTGTGATTCCTAATGTCAGATTTGTGTCCATTTATTCTTTTGTGTAGATACTGTCCAGTTTGGCCAATGTACATGGCAGAGGGGCATTGCTGGCACATGATAGCATATATCAAATTGGTAGATGTGCAGGTGAACAAGCCCCTGATGGCGTGTCTGATGTGATTAGGTCCTATGATGGTGTCACTTGAATAGATATGTGGACAGAGCTGGCATCGGGCTTTGTTGCAAGGATAGGTTCCTGGGTTAGTGTTTCTGTTGTATGGTGTATGGTTGTTGGTGAGTGTTTGCTTCAGGTTGGGAGGCTGTCTATAAGCAAGGACTGGCCTGTCTCCCAAGATCTGTGAGAGTGAGGGATCATCTTTAAGGATAGGTTGTAGATCTTTGATGATGCGCTGGAGAGGTTTTAGTTGGGGGCTATAGGTGATGGCTAGTGGCATTCTGTTATTTTCTTTGTTGGGCCTGTCCTGTAGTAGGTAGCTTCTGGGTACTCTTCTGGCTCTGTCAATCTGTTTTTTCACTTCAGCAGGTGGGTATTGTAGTTTTAAGAATGCTTGTTAGAGATCTTGTAGATGTTTATCTCTGTCTAAGGGATTGGAGCAAATACGGTTGTATCTTAGAGCTTGACTGTAGACAATGGATCGTGTGGTGTGTCCTGGATGGACGCTGGAGGCATGTAGGTGAGTATAGTGGTCCGTAGGTTTCCGGTATAGGGTGGTGTTTATGTGACCATCGCTCATTAGCACAGTAGTGTCTAGGAAATGGACCGCTTGTGTGGATTGGTCTAGGCTGAGGTTGATGGTGGGATGGAAATTGTTAAAATCACGGTGGAATTCCTCGAGGGCTTCTTTTCCATGAGTCCAGATGATGAAGATGTCATCAATGTAGCGCAAGTAGAGTAGGGGCATTAGGGAATGAGAGCTAAGGAAGCGTTGTTCTAAGTCAGCCATAAAGATGTTAGCATACTGTGGGGCCATGCGGGTACCCATAGTAGTGCCACTGACTTGAAGGTATATATTGTCCCCAAATGTGAAACAGTTGTTTGTGAGGACAAAGTCACAAAGTTCAGTCACCAGGTTAGCCGTGATATTATCGGGGATACTATTCCTGATGGCTTGTAGTCCATCTTTGTGTGGAATGTTGGTATAGAGGGCTTCCACATCCATAGTGGCCAGGATGGTGTTTTCTGGAAGATCACCAATGGATTATAGTTTCCTCAGGAAGTCAGTGGTGTCTCGAAGATAGCTGGGAGTGCTGGTAGCATAAGGCCTGAGGAGAGAGTCCACATAGCCAGACAATCCTGCTGTTACGGTGCCAATGCTTGAGATGATAAGGCGTCCAGGATTTCCAGGTTTATGGATCTTGGGTAGCAAATAGAATATACCCAGTCGGGGTTCTAGGCATGTGTCTGTACAGGTCTGTTCCTGTGCTTTTTTGAGCAGATGATGTAGTTTCTTTTGGTAATCATCAGTGGAATCAGAGGGTAATGGAAACAGAAGGTACTTTAACCATTTAAAAGACAACCCAGAGCTACAGGAGACTCCTAAGGCCTAACATTTTGAGTTTATGGTTTTCAGGACAACCAAACTTTAAAAAAATTTTCAGCATGGGAGAAAGTGCAAATCAGTCCTTGTGAGACTAGAATATATTTGGGGAAATCAAATCAAATTAAACAAAACATTTAATGGTGAGACAAGATCTGCCTTGTACAAAAATCTTTCCAAGTAATAAACATGTTTAAAAGCAATTCATTAGTGAATTTATGGTTCTACCATCTTACCAAGGTAAAGGAGTCTTTTCTATTTCAGTTTGTTTGGTACAGAGAAATTTAATTGTGATACCAAGAAGAGAACTTCTTGATAGAGCATATTATTGCTGCTAGTCTACTGATCTCTGAGACTTTTCAGTGACTGAAAAGAAATTCCTTTTACAGAACATATTTTTTAATTGTAGATGAAAGAAAATACAAATAACACATGTTATTTTGAAGCCATATGTAAGTTTCTTATTCCTCTGAAGTCTAGGGTATACTAGAAAAAAAACTACTGTTGCTAACATTGGTGCAGTTCCACTACGGGTAGCAACAGTGGGAGTGTATGTGCAGGCAAGGAGCCAATGGCCACCAATAATTTTACCAGATTTTTGTAGACCTTCTGTGAACAGATTTAGACAATATGGTGCTGAAAAACTAGTGCCTGCCTACAACACCATCTACATGATTATTCAGAACATTGCTGCTGTGGAGTGCTATCTGGGGTAAAAACTGGGCAATTTTTTCAGAAGAAAGATTAGTGTAGACAGCCTGCTACTCCCAGGTGGGGATCTGAGTGTCAAGACTTTCACACCCTAGAAAAATTTATTGAAGACCAATGCAGGATTAGAAACGGAAAGACATTCAGCACCTTCATCTTAGATCCGAGCAGTCTCCACTTCAATTTAAATTAGGTGAAGTTGAAGACATTAAGCACTTTGCATGGGTGCTCAGTACCTAGTATAAGTAGACTTTTTGGCCCTTAGGCCCTGCAAACACCTAGCACGTGCACAGCTTTACTCATGTGAGTAGTAGTCAATGGGATATGTGTAAAGTTAAGCATGTACGTAAGAATATATAGGATCATCAGGGCTTAGAAAGCAACCATACTATCATTTAATACTTGTATGAGTCAGCCACTCTGTTTAAGACAGTGAGTCAAGGCATTTCTTTATCCTTAAAAAAATAATCAAAGAACAAAGCCATAATTGTAACTGAATTGCATGAAATACTAAAGAATGTGACCTAACTTTTTGAAACTGCAACCTGCAATCCTAATGTAATTGGCAGTAACTTGTAATAACTAAACTGTGAAACTGAGTCACACAGCATCCAAAGTCAAATCCTTCAAAAAAAACTGAACTCTTCAAAGGAGATGGATGTAAAAAGGAAAATCTGCCGCTGCAGTCAGAGACTACCCATTACTGAAAACATACTGGACAAGACAGTGCGAAGTTAAAAGCTGCTACAGTAAGAGAAATTTCAGAACTAAGTGACCTAAATCTGAAAACACTCAGAAGCATTCCTGAGCATCTCAGAATGCTAGTTTCTTTTCCCCATTATTATTATTATTATTATTACATTTTGCATAATTATGTTACCCTTTTATTCATACAGATGATATAAAAACAATGAGTCCCACCCAGAATATAATTCCTGCTGTGCAAATTTGGTGCTACCTGTCTAAGACTTAGACTACTTGATCATGCTGGATGGAATTAAAATAGATACAATAAGAACATTTGGTAATAAATATGTAACATGCATTTATGTGAAAATGAGAATCTTTTTTGACCTATTTTATAGTATTTCCAAATATTTTTTTAAGATGAAAAAAACAAAAGTGTCATTGAAAAATATGTATGTTTTAGCAGGACTGTGTCCTATTGCCAACCAGCAGCCTACTTTCTTATTAAAAAAATGCCTAAAAATAAACATGGATATCTGTTAAAATTATAAAAAATCAAAATCAAATTTTGCGAGCCCCCAAGATAATCCAAGATAGGCTATAGAAACCAAGCAAATGACATGTCGCCTTGCAAACTCCTTCAGACTTTCTTGATATTTATAATGTTCCCAAACTGAAGCCAAAATGGAGAGAATGATACATGTTTTAAATAATAATAATAATAATTAATAAAATGTTAGATAAATCTTCCAACTTACTGTAACAAATCTTTGATCAGTTGGTGCCAGTTCATACTGGAATCCTTGAAAACACTCACAATGAAGTCAGTTGGAGTTGAACTGGGCCCCAAGTGACAATGATAAATTGCACATCACCAGAAAGTCGGTGGAGCAGAGCTAGATTTCTGATCCTATTGCTATAACACAGACACTTCTACCACTTAGTCTAGAGAAAATCTCTATTAGTTGTTTGTAGCATTGGGACTATTACGTAACTGAGTAGTTCTGACTCCATTCAGTATAAAGCAATACTACATACAGGAATAGTCATACTACATGAGACTATTGGTCAATGTAACCTGGTGTCCCATCTCTGGAAGTGATCATTACGAGATGCTTCAGAGAAAAATGGAAGAATTGAACAGCCTGTTCAGAGGGGAAGTTTCTTCCTATTCTCAGACAGGTATGGTTGCTTATGCCCTGAAGCAAGAAAATGTTTATCCATTATTTCATTTTACCATACCTAATGTAACTATGGAAGTTCCCATTATCCAAATAAATGGGAATCTCTTTTTGTGAATCATAAACTCATTTATACATATGGGTTCTACAGGTTTAATTATGTACTTTTTTAAAAAAGTATTCCCTTTTATTAATTTTAAATATTTTCACTTTCAGTTTAATTGGAGGGTGCTCTGTGCAATGACCAGAGAATGAGTGGTCAGGCCTAACAGTCAGAGCCAAGGGTCAAAGCAGAGACAACATCAGGTGACTTTTCACTGAATCCTTCCCTGATTACTCAGGTGAGCTGCTGGGTGGTGGCTGTGACATGGGTGCTGCCCGGGGGTCTGGGTTCAAGGCACATGATTGTTCACACTTTGTTCTTACATTAAATAGAAGCATTCATTTTACCTTTCAGAGAAGATATTTTTATTGTGGGTTTTTTTTTCCATTTACCCTTATTTCGTTCACCTCCTCTTTAAACAAGCAGTCCTAATATTTTCAGTTGCTCAACATAAAGGATGAGAAGAGAGCTTTTTGACTTTCAGTTCTTTAGTATGTGTTTTGAAGGGATCATTTTATTAAACTGAAAGTGTTTGGAAGAGAGTATTCCTGTGTTTGTGTGGATAAGTATGCTGGTAAGGATGCACATTTTGGAGACTGATATTGTGTCGGGTATGAGTGTTGCTTTAACATATGGAAGCAGATCCTCTGCTGGTGTAAATTGTAATACAATTGATGCCAATTTACACTAACATAGGATTTTCCTCCCTGGTGTTTGAGTGTTTCCACTTCTGTCAGAAAATACACTTAAGCATCCTTAACTTGAAGATAACTAAGTTTTTTTGTGAAAATTTTCTAGTTTTATAGAGAAAGGCCAAGCAGAAGCAGCTCTAGCTTTTTTGCCACCCCAAGCACGGCAGGCAGGCTGCCTTCGGTGACGCGCCTGCAGGAGGTCCCAGTCAGGTCCTGCGGATTCAGTGGCTTGCCTGCGGGAGGTCTGCCGGTCCCACGGCTTCAGTGTGCCCACCGCCAAATTGCCGCCAAATCCACTGAACCAGCGGACCTCCCGCAGGCATGCCGCTGAAGGCTGCCTGACTGCCACCCTTGCAGGGACCGGCAGGGTGTCCCCTGCAGCTTGCCACCCCAGGCATGCACTTGGAGCCTTGGCGCCTGGAGCTGCTGCTGAGGTCAAGGCCCAGGGCTGGAGATTACTGGGGGGATGAAGAAAGGGACTAATTTGGGTTGCTGGACCAGACAAATGCTCTTATCTCCTTCATTTAAGACTTTTCGCACCTGAGGAGAAAGTTTAAATCAGTACTCCAGATTCCTCCATCTGCCACTTAAGATATTTCACATGAAGCAGCAGGAACCTGGCAGTCTGAAAAGTTTGGAGGGCTGGATAAGGAAGCTTGAGCATCAGTTAAAGATTTCTAAAGACTGATATTGTGTTGAGTAAAAACAATGAGGAGTCCAGTGGTACCTTAAAGACTAACACATTTATTTGGGCTTAAGCTTTCCTGGGTAAAAAACCCACTCCTTCAGATGTATGTTGAGTGTGAATGTTGTTTTAACTTATGGGAGCAGATCTTCAGCTGGTGTAAATTGTTTTAGCTCCATTGATGCCAATAAAGTGTAAAGTTTTAAACGGAGCAGATATGATTGTTTTACTAGCTGCCTACTTTCCCTAGCCCTGTTGCTTGGCCAGCTCCCCACCTAAAACCATCAGAGAGTCTTCATCCACTACTTCAAATTCTAGGCAGGAATTATCAGCCATACATGAACTGAATTTAGTCCAGTAGTCTATTTCACTGCTCAATCCAGTTTTCTTCCATAAAGCCTTAAGCACTGAAGTATTGTATATCAGTTTTACACATACATGGAATTGATTTTATATTTAGAATGGCAATATTTCCTCAGATCCAATAGTAGCAGGAACATCTTGAGCTTTAAAGCCTCAAAGATATTAGGACAGTAGCAGCATCATCCAAAACAACCCACTGGGGGCCAGGGTCTGAATTCAGACTTAGGGATCCAAATTAGGTTCCTGTAAAACATCAACAGGAGAGAAGGCAGGGATTCAGAAGCCTAACATTAGTGCCAAGGCTCTGATTCATCGGCGCCAGAAGCATCAGCCTCCTCTTTCTTCCCTCCCCTCAGATATGAGCAACAGCTATCACATTTGAAGATGCTTGTTGTTATATCGGTTCCTTACTTCAGAGCTTGGCTAAGAATGGCTGCTTAGGAAAATAATGATCTAAAAATCTCTAGTTACCTCTCCTCTAATAGGTCATCAAACAAGGCATCTAGAGACTTAGATATTGTTTCTCCTCAAGATGTCATATAGATCTCCATTAGGTTCTGAGTCCCTTTTATGCTAAGGCCACTTTACACTACTCTAGCAATAAAAAATACTCCCACTTTAAGACTCTTTTACATGGCCAAAGTGACATAAAGTGGCCTTCGTGAAAATGACAATCAGTCATTACGAGGAATGTATTAAGTATGGAAATCATCCAACAATGATTCCACCAATATTTAGCTACCTTTAGGTAATTGGGTGTGCAGAATAAAATGGATTTTTATTGATTTATTTGCTGTCAACAAAGAGTTTGATCTTGATAATAATGTTGTCATTGCAAGTTCATGTCATGTAACAATGACAGAATGTGCATCAGATGAATGTATGACACATAACTGATCCTTAATGTGGATTGGTGAGGTTACACACACCCAAGATGATGTACATTATTTGCACATTGCATTGTTTCCATATGGGCTAAAATTTTCAACTGGTGTGACTGCACTGATGGACTTAAATCACAAGAGAACTTGGCCACTACAACTGTTTCCCTCACATCTTCCCCATATTATTTTAAGATTAATGCCACTTAAAATGTGCTCACAGTTCAAAAGGTGACACTAGGATCAAAGGTTTCTTGTAGATAATACTGTTCATTTTTATTCATAAACACAATTTTCCCCATAGCTTAGACAGAGGATACTACCTAGTTTATAAAATATCTGTTGTAATGACAGATTGGTGCTTGTGTACAAAAGGGAAACACAAATGACATAAAATTAACCACCTTTGGAAGCATTTAAGACCTATTATTGTTGCTTCCAGGGATGTCAGCAGCATTGTTGTCAGGACTAAAAATAGAATAAAACAGCAAAAGAGGGGGGAAAAAACCACCTTGAAGCAAAAAACAAACAAAACATTGTATTGTGCTCTGAAGGCTACTAAATTCGGGATTTGGTTGACTATTAATGGGAGCAAATGCTAAAAGTTAGCTCTCTCTGTTAATAAAGTTTTGCTGCTAGTCCTGGAAATTCAAAGCCAGGCATTTCAGACACTCAACTACTGTGCTGGGTGTGATAGACGATAGCCTATGTTCACCATTATTACAGGACTATGCTAAATCTTGTACAAAGTATGCTTTGTGAGGTATCATTTGAAAACTTATAATTTACTGATCATTATTGTCTTGTTAAAATATGTGCGGCAACATTGCACTTAAAGTTATAAGATTCTACTCTATGATGTTACTAAGGCATATTCCAAATCTGGGGAAACAGTCCAGACTAGTTCTTCAGACAAAGAAGGCAAATGGAGGTCTCAGCCAGGTGTCAACAAAATCAAATGGACAATCACCTAGGTAAACAGCCATTCTTTGGCAGAAAGAGGGGTCTGAGTGAGATATTTCCATCTTGGCAAACAGACTTGCTGTTGCCTGAACCCCAGCTGGAGATGATTCTCAAAAGAGAAAAATGTTATAAGAAGAGAGAAACAGAGGACACAAATCACCTCTTTCCCCTCATCTCTACCCACTGCATCAACAAAGTTTGAAAGACAAAGACAGCATTACTGAACTGGGGGAGTAGTCCTGGCTGAAAGATCCAGCCAGATTGCTACAAGCATTTGGTAAGTGAAATCTTTACTCTGAATTCACTTTGCTTAATTAGTTAGGCATCAGTTTGTGTTTTCTTCTATTTCTTTGTAACTAATTCTGACTTTTATGAATCATTACTTGTAGTCACTTAAAATCTATTTTTCTGTAGTGAATAAACTTGTTTTATTTTTTTATCTAAACCCGTGTATGTTTGGATTGAAGTCTTTGGGAACCTCCATTTGGGATAACAGGATTTGTGCATATTGTTTAAAGAAAAGGCAGACTTTCTTTGAGCTTATATTGTCCAAGAGGATGCTGGGCAGTACAAGATGAACATTTCTAGGGAAAAATCTGGGACTGGTAGTTTTCTAGTGTCACTCTGTAATGTAATTCAGGAGTGGCTGGCTAAAGAGTACTCATAGCTCATCTGGGAGTAATTTACATGCTAGTGGCTGTGTGCGAGCAGGCTAGGAGTGGTTGTTGTCAAAGCAAAGCACTGTAAAAGGCACCCCAGGATGGAGAATTGAGGGGAAACAGGTGTTCAACAATCCAGATTGCACCCTGAGGAATATCACAATGGAGTACTTACTTAGAGGTGATCTCTCAGACAACTCCCTACAAGACTAATCAGAGATTTAAAAATTAAATCTCCCTTGCCATAGGTTAAGCCCATTATTTCATGTACTACTTTCAGTGGACATGGAGAATGACTAATCACTGTCTTCTTTATAATAGCCTTTAATATATTGAAGATTATCAGCTCCCCGCTTCCATCTTCTTTTTTCAAAACAAAATATACCAAGGTGGTTTTTTTTTTTAACCTTTCCTAATAGGTCAAGTTTTCTAAATCTTTTATCATTTTTGTTGCTTTCCTCTCAACTCTCCAATTTTTTCACATCTTTCCTAAAGTGCAGCATCCAGAATTGGACACAGTACTTTAGCTGAGGCTCCACAAGGGAGCCTCTCCATGTCTTACATATGACACTTCTGTTAATATACCCCAGAATGATACTAGTCTTCTCAACTGTATCACATGGATGACTCATGTCTTACATATGACATTTCTGTTAATATACCCCAGAATGATACTAGTCTTCTCAACTGTATCACATGGATGACTCATATTCGGTTTGTAATCCACTATAACACCAGATCCTTTTCAGCAGTATTGCAATCTAGACAGCCATTCCCCATTTTGTATTTGTGCATTTGATTTTTCCTTTTTAAATGTAAGACTTTTTCCACTTATCTTCATTGAATTTCATCTTGTTGAATTCACACCAATTCTCCAATTCGTTAAGGTGGTTTTGTATTCTAATTCTGCCCTCCAATGTGCTTGCAACCCCTCTCAGCTGGGTGTCATCTGCAAATTGTATATGCATACTTTCTACTCCAGTGTTCAGGTCATTAATGAAAATGCTGAATAGTTTCAAACCCAGGACTGATCCCTGTGGGATCCCAGTAGATATACCCTCCCAGTTTAGGCGTGAACCATTGATAACTACCCTCTAAGTACAATCTTTCAACAAATTGTTCATCCACCTAACAGTAATTTCATCTAGATCACATTTTCTTAGTTCTTTTATATAAGGGTAGATCTCATATAAAGTAATACTCATTTTTGTTGCATTTTAAATTTGAATGAGAAACGAATCACTAAAGGAAGAGGTTAGCAACATATTTAACTGAGTATCCAAATAAATGTGATTCTAACCACACAGGGGATACAAGCCATATATCCTTGGAAACCTGTAAGCATCTTTTATCACTATAATGATTATAAAAGAGAAAACAATACCAAAGACTTACAATCTGGGGAATGCAGAACACATTTAAAAGTGTACCCTATAAAATTAAAAAGCCTATATGTTTTTGGGCCTGTAGCAGGGTGGCTTGTCCCTGCCCCCAACAACTGGAGGGTCTGGGGCTAGCCTGAGAAACTTTGAGTGATTGCCTACAATGAGCAACAGGAACCTGCAGGGAAGATCTGGAAACTGTAGGGAATGAGAAAGGTTTCTATAGGAAAGATCCTGACATCAGCAGAATTTGGAGAGGCTCCTGTGGGAAATCTGTCTGGGACTGGGCCTGGAGGCCAGAGCCAGAAGGCTGAGCTCCAGCTAGGAAGAACTGGGTGGTCTGACTGGGAGAACAGACTGGGATAAAGATTTCTGGTTAGGATAGAAGATGCCAGAACATGAAGCATGAATATTCTTGTTTTTGGTGATGGAGATTATGTTGAGTCCCTGATTATTGTTTTGAACTGTTTCTGTTATTAAACTAGCTCCAGATAGTTGTGGTGTGAACACAGAGAAGCCTGGGTGCAATTCTTAAGGAGCCATGAAGAGGTGAAATAGAGACAGGATGCTGCAGAATGATCTCTGCCCATGAGGGATGTACTCAGAAGGTATTACCCTTGCTATGTGGTTCTATCTAAACAGGTGGCAATCTTTAAAAAAAATTCTTTTGAAGAGGCTTTCTTGTTCTGACCAACTTTTTTTTCCAAAAAATTTCAACCAGTTCTAATGAACAGTAAACAATAATAATTAATGGTCACTGGCACTGTGGCTACAAAGTGATCTGACAGCTACTTACAACAGAAGGGGAAAGAAGTTAGTCCTTGAGTCCTACCAATCTTGTGATTCATCTAAAGTAGAAGATACAGTATGTTTCCTAATTAGAAAACAACAACATGGGATATGATGAGAAATCTGAGGTGGTAGTGCCAGGGTCAGCTGAGAGAAAAAATCTCAAACTTTTCAACTTCACATTGTAAGCAGGTATGGAAGCAATAGACACTGTCCTGATGCATGGATCGCAGACAGAGCCCTATAATAATTTGCGTATGAAGATCCTTTCTCATTGGTGCCACAAACCCAGTACTTCTCGGGGTGAAGAATAGAAGCCATAACCAGATATTGAAGAGAGAGATGAAGAAACAAGCAGCTAATATTTCTGCTTGCCTTCTGGTGGAGAAACCCAAACAGCCTTCTTTAGGTGGAAAAGGCTTCAATGTTCATAAATGCAAAGTCATGCACATTGGAATACCTAATCCCAACTACACATAAAATGATCGGGTCTAAATTAGCAGTCACCACTCAAGAAAGCGATCTTGAAGTCATTGTGGATAGTTCTCTGAAAACATCCACTCAATTTGCAGCAGCTGTCGAAAAAGTGAACAGAATGTTGGGAATCATTAAGAAACTGATAGATACTAAGACATAAAATATCATACTGCCTGCATATAAATCCATGGTATGCCCACATCTTGAATACTGTGTGCAGATGTGGTTGCCCCATTTCCGAAAAGATATATTGGAATTGGAAAAGGTTCAGAAAAGGGCAACAAAAATGATTACGGGTAGGGAACAGCTGCCATATGAGGAGAGAGTAAGAAGACTGGGACTTTTCAGCTTGGAAAAGAGATGACTAAGAAGGGATATGATAGAGTTCTATAAAATCATGATTAATGTGGAGAAAGTAAATAAGGAAGTGTTATTTACTCCTTCTCATAACACAAGAACTAGGGGTCACCAAATGAAATTAATAGGCAGCAGATTTAAAACAAACAAAAGGAAGTATTTTTTCACACAGCACACAGTCAACCTGTGGCACTCCTTGCCAGAGGATGTTGTGAAGGCCAAGGTTCTAACAAGGTTCTAAAAAGAACTAGATAAGTTCATGAAGGATAGGTCCATTAATGGCTTCAAACCACAATTTGAGGACTTCAATAACTCAGACATAGGTTAGGAGTTTGTTACTGAAGTGGATGGGTGAGATTCTGTGGCCTGCATTGTGCAGGAGGTCAGACTAGATGATCATAATGGTTCCTTCTGGCCTTAAAGTCTATGAGTCTATGAGACAGGGATCATATTCTTAGCCTTTGTTTGCCAGAAGTTGGGAATGGGCGACGGGGTGGATCACTTGATTACTGTTCCTTTCATTTCCTCTGGGGCATTGGCCACTGTCAGAAGACAGGATATGGGGCTAGATGGACCTTTGGTCTGACCCAGTATGGCCATTCTTATGTTCAATCACCAGGGCAAGAATTGTCAGGGCTATAGAGAAGCTTTTGACAAAATTGCCAACAAGAATGTGAAGGCTCCAGGGAGCTATTGAAACATACTGAAGAATGCTTAGAGAGGTTGTCAAAGTAACCTATCCAAATAATATCCATAAAAAAAAATTTTCATACCCTTCCCCACTGAAAGCCTACTTTTCTGGATACTGTCAATAGGGCACTTACTCCTTAGAGCTCATATGTGGAAATATTTGTTTCTCTCCTCAAAACTAAGGTACTCTGAAAATCTGTTATAAGTATTGAAAAATGCTGAAAGTTCAACAATAGTGCCTCTTTGTACTAGTAAATGTATTAATGTTTTTCTGAGAGAGCTGGCATCATCTGCTTAGACTTATGAGCTGAATACTTCTTCTAGGCTGTTGTAGAAAACTAGAGGAGCCTTCATGAATAAGTCTTAAAAAATCTGAAGTTCAAATTAACAAAATAGCTATATGAACAGTAGAGCAGCAAAAGTTGAATTCCTTTATTAGTGATCAATGCTAGAAAAAAAAATCCTTAAGGCAATTACCAGTGTCTTCCACAATCACCATAAAAGCAAGCAGCTGCACAAAGACTTATTTGATTTCATGGAGACTATTTCCTTTTTTATTAGGCTACAGTTACAAACAATTATCTTTGCTATATCACTATAAAGAGGACATTCGATGCAATATTAAAGATCAGACACTCTTGAAAGTATCAGAATTCTCTGAAGGAAAAAAAGTATATTTTTAAATTACTTTACAGAGGATTTATGGTAAAAAGATATTTTTTTCTCTGACAATTCAAACTCTTGTTTTTGGAAGCAGTTAGCCTGCTAGTGACAGAGAGGAAAAATACAGTTCTAGTAACTGTAGCCCTATAAAAGGGCAAAGATTAAACCTATGCAGTTTGTTTTGCTTTGCAGTGTTGCACAAGCTGGACTCAACTATATCTCCATTAATCTGTCAGGGGTTTTATGAAATCTTAAAGTAAGGGTTTGGCAATATATGAGAATAAATCAACCTGTTTAGGATTCTGGCATGTTTATTCTTTTTGGTAATCTAGGCGGCCTTTCCTTAGGAGGTACAAATATATTTGACACTAATTGCCACTGCAGATTTTGCAGTGCCAGAAGAGATGCTTTTCTTACAGTACAGTATGTTATATCACAATGAGTCAGATTGTGCCTAGACCTTATGCAGACCTGAATGTGCAGAGGGTGCCCAAAGATTCTTTCCCGCTCTTTGTCCCAGCTTGCGTAGACTGTGTATGTAGATCCAGGTACAATTGCAGCTTTGCGTTCAGTATTTTAAAATAATTAACACAATTTTGCTCTAGACTGTGAATCCCTTGTTTCTTCAGGGCTCGTTACACACTGAAGTTGATGTATGAATTTTAATAAGATTTCTTCTTCAGTAGTTGGAGAACGCTGATGAATGACAGCTGCAGTTCAGTCTGCAGATGCAAGAAACTCTTATTGTGTTTGTCTTCCACTGGTTTCCCTGAAGTACACATTTTTGGTGGAGTTACGTGAAGAATACCTCCTCATTGTATTGACTGCACACATTCTTGCAGTGTTTCACATGCAAATAAAGTAGATAAGTGTTTGCCTTTGACTGACTTTGTCTTATGAAGGTCTCTCTCACTCATGCTTGCTAGGTGGTGGCATTTGTTTATAGATAACACTGTTGAATCAGGACTTTATCTAAAATTTTCTTTACATCTTTTGAATGTAACTTCACCAAAGCTGCACTGAAGTCTTATAGCAATAATTCTTATACTTGGATTCACTGCATATTTAAAAATCTATTCTCAAGCTTTCTGACAACATGTGTTTGTTTTGTCTCATTATTAGTGTAACCCTTCTGCCACATGGAGCCAGCAGCAACAGGGGCCAGGTTCAGTATCTAGGGGTTCCTTTTCAACAATACAACACAAAACCAGCTTGAGCCCCCTCCCAGAGACCTGGGACAATTACTCATCATTCCTTGGGTGCCTCTAAGAGGCAATACTTCCCCTCTCACAAGCTCAGAGTCTGTGTAGCAAAAACTTTTAATAAAAGGAGGGAAGTAACTCAGCATTAATTTGGGAAAACACCACAACTGCGGATCATAAACATAAACCATGACCAAAAGATCAACCCCCAAGTAAGTGTGCAGTGTCCTTTTCCTCTCAGGTTCTTAAGTCCAGCACCCCAAAAGTCCCCTAAATGTGCCCGTCCCTTTTCTGCAGCCCACTCACAGTTGCTGTCCTTGGCCAATACAGCCCTAGAGTTCAGAGGTTCATCCACAGAGTTCACCTCCCATGCTGGATGGAAGGGTGGGGTAAGGAGGCACATTACAAGCTCCGCTGCTCAGACACTCGTCCAATTGATAGATTCCTAATAACTTCAAAGGGTTTTGGATCACACCCAACCTAACCTTGGGGAAACTACTTCATTACTCCATGCTAAGTTTATAAAATATTTTGAGATCTATGGATCAAAAAAGCACTTTATAAGTGCTAAGTATTATTACTTAATATACATGTTTAGGTTAAGCAGACAGTTAAATATACCATAGTTCTGGTATGTTTCCTGGACTTGTTGATACAATAGGTCATTTTTATAACTCATTATTTTTAGCTGCATATTAAGATTATCTGCTTAAGCATGTCTTTCCCCCTTCATTGAAACTGTGCACATTAACATAAATGCATAAGGTAAAGAAAAGTAAGTTATTTGCATTTTATAAATGGAATTAGCATTAATAGGGATGCATGCTCTTTGAACATTGAGATAATATAGTTGCATTTATTCCCATTCCCTAGTAGATTACAAGTGATTCCAGAATAAGATGTTCTCTAATTAAATTGTTCTAACAAGGATAACTCAGCATGATGAGCATTTAGAGCTCAGTAGTGCAAGGCTTTTGGAATAATCTATCTCAAAGGAGATTCATAAAAACAAAAAAGGAACAGGATTATCTTTGGGATTTTTCAAATTGTGTTTTACATAGAGCTTGAGATTTAAATCTATCTGTGTGTGTCTGCCTTTATGTTTTCCAACTCATTCTTGACTTCTGAGCCCTTTCCATTATATCTAAGTCAGTAAGGTGCTTAGTTCTTCACAGTATTTGGCCCCAAGTTTGCCAGCATCAGCAGAGTGACTCCACTTCAGAATCCATAGAATCTTTTTTCTTTTTTGTAGCTAATTTCCATTAGAAGAAAATAGACTGAATTTGGGAGCTTAATTTACAATCACTTTTTTTCCTCTGCTTTCATACAAAGCATATTTTTCTTATTATTTGCATTACAGTACCATCTACCCATTGTGCAAACACATGCCCTGAAGAGCATATAAATAAACAAAATGGGAGGAGAGACAAGGAATTATTATCTCCATTTTAAATGTGAGGAACTAATCCGCAATGTAACTGATTGACTTGCCCAAGATCATTCAATAATCTGTGGGAGTGTCAGGAACTGAACCCAGGTCTCCTGAGTTCCAGTTAATTGCCTTAACTACACTTTCACCCATTCTCTCTGAAATAAGATTATTTTCTTAATAAATGAGTTTTACACAGTAATGCCATCCTGTGATGAAAATACTCCATTACTTCTTCCCCTTCGCCTTTGCATAAACTTACTTACACAATCCTTATTCTTTATCTTCATCTCCAGAAGTTTAGTTCGTTTGGCTGGCTGTCTCAAGTCTGTGGATTACAGTAAATTACAAAATTGCAGATAATGACAAATATCACATTGCAATTTTGAGTTTTGTTATGCTGATACATTTACCAATTGCTGCTGCAACCAGTGGCGGATTAATAAATTTGCCACCCCAAGCCCTCAAAAAATTTCTTTCCCCCCTCCCACCTCCCTGCGCCAGTTCACCTCCACTCCCCCATGGCAAGTCTGGGAGGTAGGGGGGGAGAAGGGAAGTTGTGGCGCACTTGGGGGATGGTGGAGGTGGAGTGATGGTGAGCTGTGGCAGGAAGTGGTTCCCTGCCCCCCCCAAAGAGTTACTCCCCATTCCTGCTGGCCACAGGTCACCTCCACTATTCCCCAAGCATGCCGCTACTAGCTTCTCCCTCCCTCCCTCCCAGTGCTTTCACGTGGCAAGCCTGGGAGGGAGGAGAAGGGGAGTTGCGGTGCACTCAGGAGATGGCAGTGGTGGAGCAGAGGTGAACTGGGGCTGGGAGTGGTTCCACCCTCACCCCCCGGTTACTCCCTGCTCCCGCGGGCCCCAGCTCACCTCTGCTCCACCTCCTCCAAGTGTCGCTACTCGCTTCTTCCTCCCTCCCAGCGCTTTAGCGTAGCAAGCCTGGGAGGGAGTTGGAAGGAGGGAAACGCGGCACACCTGGGGGAGGAAGCGGGCCGGGGATTTGGGGAAGGGGTGGAGCTGGGGAGGGGGTATGAGCAAATTTGCCACCCCTGCAAATTTGCCACCCTAGGCCTAGGCCTTGTTGGCCTAGGCAATAATACGCTGCTGGCTGCAACATTGTAGTGAGGCAGGGTGGTGCCCCTGTGATGATGACAACAAGCAACCACTCAAAGCCACTAAAAAAGTGCTTGGGTTCGTTTAAACTTTTAAAAAAATGTAAAGGCCTCTAGGGCCAATTGTAATGAACAAAAATTGAAAAGAGAAGCTTAAAATAACTAGGATGACTGGGACAGATAAATGTCCATTTCTCTATCATTCCTAGCCTGCCATTGTGTGTTATGTGGCACCATGGAACACAGTCTAATGGATTAAATGGAACTATGGATTTATTGGTGCAAACCTCCTGATGTAAGAAATGTCATGTACAGTAACTCCTCACTTAATGGTATAGTTATCTTCCTGAAAAATGTGACTTTAAGTGAAACAATGTTAAGTGACTCCAATTTCCCCATAAGAATTCATGTAAATAATGGGGAAGTTAGGTTCCAGGGAAATTTTTTCACCAGACAGAAGACTATATTATATATATATATGTATACACAGTATAAGTTTTAAACAAACGACTTAATAGTGTACATAGCAATGATGATTGTGAAGATTGATTGAGGTGGTGGAGTCAGAGGGTGGGATATTTCCCAGGGAATGCCTTACTGCTAAATGATGAACTAGCACTCAGCTGAGCCCTCAAGGGTTAACAGGTTGTTAATGTAGCCTCACACTCTACAAGGCAGCAGAAATGGAGGGAGGGGAGACGGCATGACAGACAGAGACAGAGACACACACCTTGTGTGTGTGTGAGAGACAGAGAGAGAGAGATGAGCATTTCCCCTTTAAGTGCGCTGACCCCACTTTAAGTACATTGCCTTTTTACATCAGAAAGCTGAGATTGCAGCTGCTACCTGAAAGCTCCCTCTGTCTTGAGCCCTGTCGTGTCCCTCACTGGTCTATGGAGAAGGGGTAAGTGGGTGGCAGGAGCAGAGGGGAGGGGGGATACCCTGATATTAGCCCCTCTCTCTACACAAACCCCCAGCAAGCAGGAGGATCCCAGGAGCAGCTCCAAGGCAGAGGGCAGGAGCAGCACAGTACAATGTGGGGAAGGACAGCTGAACTGCTGGAAGTTGATAGCCTGTTGGGTGACTGCCACACAGCAAACTTAGGGGAATGGGGAACTGATGAGGGGGTTGCTGGTCCACCCTGGTTCCAAGCCCCCACCAGCTAGCTGCAAAGGGCTGCTCTTTCTGCAAGCAGCGGACAAAGCTGACGGCTGCCAAACAACATTATAAGGGAGCATTGCGCAACTTTAAAAGAGTGTGTTCCCTAACTGATGAGCTACGTAACAATGAAACAATGTTAATCAGGAGTTAAGTGAGGAATTACTATACCTGTACATACAGTATCGCTACTTCACAAACCAGTAGTAAGTGCTGGATTCTCACATGGCTGTGTAAAAGTGAGTTTCAAAGTGCATCATGTAGAGCATAGCTGTCATAAACAGATGGTTAAGGGTTAATGCCTATTTTACCTGTAAAGGGTTAAAAAGTTCACCTAGCCTAGCTCACACCTGACCAGAGGGACCAATGGGGTCACAAGATGTTTCAAAAGGAAGGAGGGAAGTTTTTCCTTTGTTTAGAGTTTCAGTTTCAGCTGGAGTGAAAAAGATCAAGGAATCAGACTCTGATCAGAGTAGTAAGTTTTAGAAAGGAATAAATAGGTTTATGTTTATTTCTTTGTAACCTGTCTTATGCAATTAGAGGTAGAATCAAATTGGGTATTTTTTTTGTGTAACTAAATTTGTGCCCAGGGGAACATCCTTTGTGTTTTGAATCTGTTGTCTGTGAGAGCTGGTGTGCTAATCTCTCCCAGAGGGTTTTCTTTTACCTTTCTTTTCTTTAATTAAAAGCCTTTTTCTTAATGCCTGATTGATTTTTCCTTGTTTTTAGATCCAAGGGGATTGGATCTGAACTCACCAGAGAATGGTGGGAGAAAGGAGGGGGGATGGTTAATTTCTCCTTGTTTTAAGATCCAAGAGATTGGATCTGGATTCATCAGGGAATTGGTGAAGGAGTATCTCAAGGCTACCGAGGGAGGGGAAGGTTTTGGGGAGAAAGGGAGTGATCCAGACACTGAAAATTCTGGATGGTGGCAGCGATACCAGATCTAAGCTAGTAATTAAGCTTAGAAGTGTCCATGCAGGTCCCCACATCTGTACCCTAAAGTTCAGAGTGGGGAGGGAACCTTGACAATAGCTATGCCTTCTGCTTCAAATAAATCCCCTTTTCACTCTACAGCTCATAATAGTTGAGGGCTGCAGAACGGAGAAGTAGCAAGCCATGTGCAAGGCAGTACAGCAGGTGTGATTACTGGATCTGCTGTCTGTTAGCTCACTTGAAGCAGCACAAAAATGACTTGCTCTTTTCTTAGAATATCAGGGTTGGAAGTGACCTCAGGAGGTTATCTAGTCCAACCCCCTGCTCAAAGCAGGACCAATCCTCAACTAAATCATCCCAGCCAGGGCTTTGTCAAGCCTCTGTCAAACCTTTAGTCCCAGATTTGGACCTTAGCGTCCAAAATATGGGAGTTAGCATGAAAACCTCCAAGCTTAGCTACCAGCTTGGATCTGGTACTAGCTGCCACCACCCAAAAAATTAGAGTGTTTTGGGGCACTCTGGTCCCCCTGAAAAACCTTCCCTGGGGACCCCAAGACCCAAATCCCTTGAGTCTCACAACAAAGGGAAATAATCCTTTTTCCCTTCCCCCTCCAGGTGCTCCTGGAGAGATACTCAGACACAAGCTCTGTTAATTCAAACAGAGTGACTCCCCCTCTCCGTTTCCAGTTCTGGAAACAAAAGCACTTTCCTCTTCACCCAGAGGGAATGCAAAATTAGGCTAGCAAATTCAACACACACAGATCTCCCCCTGATTTCTTCCTCCCACCAATTCCCTGGTGAGTACAGACTCAAGTTCCCTGAAATTTCCCAGAAAAGAAAACTCCAACAGGTCTCAAAAAGAAAGCTTTATATAAAAAGAAAGAAAATACATACAAATGGTCTTTCTGTATTAAGGTGACAAAATACAGGGTCAATTGCTTAAAAGAATATTGAATAAACAGCCTTATTCAAAAAGAATACAAATCAAAGCACTCCAGCACTTATATTCAGGCAAATACCAAAGAAAAGAAACCATATAACTTACTATCTGATCTCTTTGTCCTTACACTTAGAAACAGAAGATTAGAAAGCAGAAACTACTTCTCCAAAGCTCAGAGAAAGCAGGCAGACAGAAAACAAAGACCTCAGACACACACTTCCCTCCACCCAGAGTTGAAAAAATCCGGTTTCCTGATTGGTCCTCTGGTCAGGTGCTTCAGGTGAAAGAGACATTAACCCTTAGCTATCTGTTTATGACAGCCTCATCTTAAAAACATCTAAGGAAGGAGATTCAACCACCTCCCTAGGTAGCCCATTCCAGTGCTTCACCACCCTCCTAGTGAAAAAGTTTTTCCTAATATCCAACCTAAACCTCTTCCACTGCAACTTGAGACCAATACTCCCTGTTCTGTCATCTGCTACCACTGAGAACAGTCTAGACCCATCCTCTTTGGAACTCCCTTTCAGGTAGTTGAAAGCAGCTATCAAATCCCAGATACACAAGAAGTATTTTAGCACAGGATTATTACCTTTGATATTCTGTCTCCCACATAAAAACTCAACCCCTATATAAACTCACACTATTTAGAGTTAATTACACTAAAGTAAGTTCTGCTTTGTGTTAGCTATGATATGCTAACCAACTTTTGGGATGTAGAGTTCAGAACACAGGGAGGTAAATGTTTAGCATAAATAAATCATGCAGAGTGATTTAGACATCATTTAACTTAAGTTAGGCTTGATATTCTTAGAAGGTAAGGCCATAAGGGACCATAAGATCATCTAGTCTGAGCTCATGCACACTCCCGTTAAATCAATGGGAGTTAGATGTCTAAATTCATTTAAATGTCTGGACCCAAGACTTGGACTGAAAACTCCAAGAAATGGGAAATCCACCACTGCACCTGGTAGTTTGTTCCAAGAGTGAATCATCCTCACTGTTCAAAATACGTGCCTAATTTCTAATTTGAATTTTTCAGGCTTCAGCTTTCAGCCAAGTGGTTCTAGTTATGCCTTTCTCTGCTAAATTAAAGAGCAATTTAGTACCTGCTATTTTCTCTCCATGAAAGTGCTTATACACTGTAATCATGTCACCTCTCAATCTTGTTTTTGATAAGGTAAACAGATTAAGCTCTTTAAATCTCTCATTGTAAGGCATTTTCTCCAGCCCTCAAATAATTTCTCTAGCTCTTTTCTGCACTACTACAATTTGTCAATGTCCTTTTAAAATGTGGATACAGAATGCACACTGTATTCCAGTATTGGTCTCACCAGTGCTGTATATTCAAGGATTCCATAAGCCCTTCCCCCACAAAAATCACACTGGGAACTCACATTCAGTTACTTATCTTCTCTGACCTAAATCCTTTTCAGAGTCACTGGCTCCCAGAATACAGCCCCTCATCCTGTTGGAGTGGCCTGCAGTCCTTGTTCCAAGATGTATAACTCTGCATTTGGCTGTATAAAACACATCCTCTTTTAATGCTTCTAGTTTACCAAGTGAACCAGATCACTTTGTATGAGTGCCCTAGCCTCATCATTATTTACCACTCCCCTAATATTTGAGTCATCTGAAAGTTTTATCAGCAGTGATACTATACTTACTTCTAAATCATTGATGAAAATATTCAATAGTGTCAAGCCCAGTACCAATACCTGCAGAACCTGATTAGAAACATTGTCATTTTAATGATGATTCCTCACTTTTACTAATTACCGTTTTGAGATCTGTCAAGTAGCCAATTCTTAATGCATTTGCTAATATTCCATAATGCTATTTTGAAAATCAGAATGTCATACGGCACATGATGGGGTGTTCAGCCCAAACCAACCCTGAAAGAGTTAAGAAAGCTTAGAAAGGGTCAAGCAATGTGACACAAGGGGATTAGGCTGGAGGACCACCTCCCTGATTGGAGATTGAAGCTCACCTGAGCAGGTATGGATTGGCCTAGTATAAAGGCAGGAAGGGATGGACTGAAGAAGTCTGCACCCACCCTCCGTGCATTATTGAGGGAAGAAGGGAACCCTGGCCCTGAGAGAAGGGCACACCCAAACAAGTGGAGAAGTAAGCCTGTAGGAGTGAGTGGCAAGGTTGCAACCTGAACAGACATTGTCTGTGTTGTATGGTACCTGGGCTAGAACCTGGAGTAGTGGGTGGGCCTGGGTTTCCCTAGCAGCTACTGATGGAGTGGCATTGCCTGGACACTGGGTTCAGTGACACTCTATACACCAGAAAGAGAAACCAGATAATGACCTGGCCAGAGGTCTGAGTCATGAAAAGGAAGCAACAGCTCCTGGAGTGAGAGAGGGGCCATAGAGTCAGAGAGAGGACATTGGGGCAGGGAGAATGCATGGAGAGACATTGGACCTGAAGAGAATCATTCTCCAGAGTAGCCTGCAGGATGCATTACCTGTGGTGAGTGAGTCCCACATGGCATAGTATTAATTCAAATACCTTACAAAAGTAACTCCCACTTGGAGTTTGTCAGCTCCTGGAGCTGCAGACTAAATCTACCAAAGGACTACAATTATTATGGCTACTGGAGCCCTCTGCCCCATTTCTCAGCCTGCTTGAAGTTGTGGGGTGGAGAAAGAAGGAATTGCTGGAGCAAATACAGAGATTTCTGAGTTGGATAATCTAAACAAGTAGTCACTGTATCAGTGACAAGCCAGAGCTGCTTAGCTTCCAATGAAGGGACATCATGATCTTGTGCAGAAACAGATTTAATTTCACATTTTGGCTTGGAAGCTGAGAGAGAAACAGAATAGCTCAGGGAGTTCCTGCTAAACTCCCCCCACCCCTTGTACTGCTGTGAGATCTTTGCTGCATGGATCTGGCAGTGATCAGCCTCCAGCAAAGAGATCTGACCTGGCACCAGCTACCAAGAGTCACCCAGAATCACAGGAGGATTTCAGACCGGGAACCACTGAGTATGTTTGGAGGCAGGAGAGGACCTTGTCTCATCTAGGGTGATGAGTGAAAAAGTAGGTGACTTTTATTTAAACTAGGAACTATCACAGTACTGCCCACCACACCATCTCTGGACACCTAATCTCAGCCTACTATCTGCCTTGGGAAGGTGACATGGAGGGAGCTAAGGGTTTGGAATGGGTGAGCACATTTTCAAAATGCAAAAATGGGCCCAAGAGCAGCCCTGGCCTGTGACCCTAACCCCCCAGGTCAGATAGAGGGTCTGGGGCTCCCCAAAGTGGCCTAGGCTCCCTGAGCAGTCCTTACTACTACCTAGCTCCAGCTTCTGGCCTGGCCAGAGACTATACCTTGGGGGAAGAGGAAGAGCAGGGGGTGGGGCTGCTTGGCAATGGGGGGCTGAGGGCTACCTTGACACCCCACTGGGAAGAGGCTGGCACCATTCCTGAGCCTCAGGCAGGTGAAGAGCAGCGCTGAACAGAATCTGGGACAAATGCTGTCCTGCAGTTATTCAGGACTTGAAATGGACATTTGGGGACTGTCCTGGCTAAATTAGGGATGGGTGATCACCCTAGGTTTGGAGGAGTTTGCTTATTTGTCAGTATTAGTTAATCATTAGTTAAGAGTAACCCTTTCCTTCCCCAGATCCAATTTTCTTGTACCCAATAAACTACCCAAAATACCAATATAAAAAATGGGAATGTCATTCCTTTGCTGGATTTATTTTATTGTCCCTTGTGTACTAAATTTTACACTCTTTGCCAATTAAAAAATTATTACCTTTCTCAAGGGATGATACCCCATGTGTGTACGGCATAGAGAAGAGTCACCTTGGGTAGAGACTTCAGGTGCCAGAAAAGAACATGGAACCAGATCCATGTGAGGAGAGGGGAGAAGCTGCTCCTAATATTGGTGATAGCAAGCACCAGAGAAAGAAAAGGGAGGAAGCTTGAGCTATACCTGGGGTGGAGAAAGAGGACATGTGCAAAAATAGGTATATTACTTCTACATAATTAGCTTTACCAACCAAATATGTAACCTCAAAGAATGAATGTAATCCAAATATAGTGTGTGTAATGTAATCCAAAAGGTATACGCATTTTGATGGGCTTTGACACAGCTGTGGTTGCTACCAGTCCCAATTTCATTAAGACACTTTTAAGTTGATGGTTATCATGCCATATCTTGCTGTGGGATGAAAACTGTTGATGCTTCTTATGCTCAGGATTATCTACAGACTCAGGGCACAGTGCTGCTCTGTTTCTGTTGTGCTATTCTATTTGCTGCAATATTCACTTCAGATGAAATCAGAAAAGCTCAAAGCCCAGCTATCTCAGAAAAAGAGGGAGGAGGGGACCTTCACTAAAACAAAGTGTGCGTGTGTGTGTGTGTGTGTGTGTAATTAAATTATAACTTTTCTCAGTGAACCATCCCTTAAAGAAAGACCTGTCTAGAGTTTTAGAAAGTAACTGGAAATCCTTCCATATTTATTTATTTTCCTAAAATTCATTCAGTCAAAATATGCCAAATGAACATTCATGCTGTAAAGAGAAGCATGCAAGTGTCAGGAAACACTAACAAGAAATGATCAAAGACACTCTTTCTGAAACCTGGCTCATTTGGTGTGCAGACTGACAGCAAATGAATGAGGGGTCTGCAGTGAAGAAAGCAGACATTTTGCATATTCAAATCTCTCATTTTCTACTTGGTTTGAGGGAACTGTTTACGGTTCTTCCTGTGTGTTCTGGTTTTCAAGGAGTCTGGTAGAAAACAAATATTCTGTTTTGTGGGAAAAGATTGAGATTTTGAAATTTTTAATTCATCATTGGAATGAACTAAAGACTTTTTTCAAATCTTTTCATCAGAAAAAGATTGCCCAGTAGTTTGGGCACTCACTTGGGATCTGAGAAACCATGTGCAAGTCTCCCCTGTACCTGATTCAGAGCAGGGACTTGAACCTGGGCTCCTATGTAAGTGTATTAACCACTGGGCTATTGTCTATTCTGCAGGGGTTGTCTCTGGGCCTGAGAAGCTTTCTTGCCAAAACTGCATTTTTTTTAACAAAAGTTTAATCAAAACTTTTCATCAGCTCTAGTTTTCCATGGATTTTTTTTCTCACCAAACACCAGTGACACAGTGCTGTTGATTTCACAGCTAAAAGTATTATCAGCAGTGTTCTTCTTTTGTATGGCTTAGAATCAGCAATGTTACATGTCCAAGTCTGGGTTGGCAAACCAATTAATTGCTTCATGTGATAGTGGATGGCAGAGATACTACCAGGATATATCACATCACTCTGGACAATGATAAGATGTTCTGCAGTTTGATGTCTGTTTCCACAGTCACAAGTAGGATTGTGTCTCATTCCTAATCTATGGAGAAGGCAATGTGCAGATGTGATTGAAAGTGGAAGTTTTCTGTGGAGGTAAAAAGCCACTAGGTTTATTCAAGTGTTAATAAGCCAGACAAGTAACCTTTACAAATATTCCACTTCCTTTATGTTGCTGAGTTAGGATAGCTTCAGACAGATGCATTGATCAAAATTACACAACCTGTTTGGAGAGGCCATTTAGTTAATTTTTTAATAGAGCCTATTATTTTGGTTTTGAAAATGTCCATCTTATACAAGGGTTGCCTTCTGTTGCTACTACCTACTTCCTTTCTAAATCACTTTGCCATTTTTCAGTTACAAAAGCACCAAAAAATGATTACTTCAATAACACACTTTTTTTCATTCCAGTGCAAATTCTGTACATGAGTATTGAAGTCTGAACTTGACATCAGCCCATGCCACAAGATTCAAATAGATATCCAGATGAGAACTTTCTCAAAATTCTATGGGTTTAACTGGGTTTATTATAGTTAAGGGGGCCAGCCACACTGTTCAGATCCAGATCTGAACTTCCTACAATTGCAGGGGTGTTTCAGATTGGACACAATCTGTTTGAAGTGTTTGAAATGATAAAAGATTGTTTTAAGTTCCCTGCCATATGAGTTTGATTCTCTACAAGTCTTTATTTACATCATCAAAAATACTGTACTGATGAAACAGGAACAGAATTCTTTCAGCGATCATATCCTTTGTTATAATCTCAGGTAATGGGAGATAGCAGTGGACTATTGATCTCAGTCATAGGATATTATATGATTCAATAGCAACAGTTTGGCAGTTTACATTGATGCTGAGCAAATATCTTCCAGAATTACTGTTAATTGTGTGATCTTTACACTGTCAGCCCCCACAAATAAGAGCTGTTGGAGCAAAAAGAAGAACCGAATTAATTTTTTTCCACAGTTGGATATCCAGACACAAAATGGTCTCCCATCTTCTGGTTTCTAGCACATTTGCAAGCTTATAATATCATGCAAATTTCCTTCTCACTTCCAAACCAGAATTCAAAATGGCAAGACAGTCAGAAGCAAAACATACATCCACTATTATATCATTGTCGTTTTATTTATATTTGCATATTTTAAAATGAGTTTGTTTATTTCCATATGTTTTAAGTCTGCTATTTTCTCTCAAAGATCATAGACTGATAGAGAAGTAAATACCAGCCCATTGAGCTGGGGCAGACCTATGTAAACCTATACCATCCCTAACAGGTGTCTGTCCAACCTGTTCTTAAAAACCTCCAGTGATAGGAGTCATGGAATCCCCATTCTGGAGCTTACCTCTTATGGTTAAAAATGTTTTCCTGATATCTAACCTAAATCTCCCTTGCTGCAGAATAAGACCATTACTTCTTGATAATAGTCCTTAACATATCTGAAGATTTTCAGGGCTCCCCTTCAGTCTTCTTTTCTCATGACTTAACATACCCAGTTTTTTTTACCCTTTCCTCATACATACAACACTTCTGTTAATACACCCCAGAGTCATAAAAGCCTTTTTCCCAATTGCATCACATTGCTGACTCATATTCAGTTTGTGATACACTGTAACCCCAGATCCTTTTCAGCAGTACTACTGCCTAGCCACTTATTCCCCATTTTCTATATGTGCATTTGACTTTTTTTCCTTCCTAAGTGAGGTACTTTGCACTTGTCTTTATTAAATTTCATCTTGTTGTATTCAGACCTATTCTCTGATTTGTTGAGATCATTTTGAAATCTAATCTTGTCCTCCAGAGTCCTTGCAACCCCTCTCAGTTTGGTATCATCTGCAGACTTTTATTAGCACATTTCCACTCTATTGGCTTAGTCATTAATGAAAATATTGAATTTTACTGGACTCAGAACTGACCCTGGTGAGATCCCACTGGATACATCCTCCCAGCTTGAGAGCAAACCACTGATAACTATTCTTTGAGTACAATCTTTGCACAAGTTGTGCACCTACCTTACAATAACTTCATCTCAACCATATTTCCCTCATTTGCTTGTGAAAATGTCATGTGGGTCTGTGTCAAAGATGTATGTCTGTCCTCAAATTGTGATTTCTCAGTAATTCTTTGAACCACATTCTAGGTCATGCTTAATCTGTAGTGAAATGTCCTTCCTGCTGCATATTCTTATTCTGTAGTGGTTTGACTAGTCCTCAATGTAGGAAGAGGGGAGCCATACCTGCTCTGCAAGATTGGGATATTCAATAGGCCCAATGGCCCTATTGTATTTTCTAGCTGACTACTGTCAAAAAGAAATTTAATCCATGTGGGACGTATTATCCTTTACAGTTCCCTCATAGCTGCCTGGGAATCCAACTGCACCTCAGAAATCAAGGGAGCAATACACATATGCAAAGCCTAGTATGTCATCTTAACAAGCTATGGTTTATCTTCATGTTACACCATGATCTTCTTGAGACACCATGATGATGAGTATAGAAAAAATATTTGGGTAAACAGATCATCTGCAGCACATATTGGGCTCAATCATGCACTCCACCCCAAGACAGAGTGGAAGGCTTTGAGCAATCAAAGTCCAATACTCCAACATGCCAAACAGTGGAAGCTGAGGGCATCCGGCACTTCATAGGAGAATCTCAAATATTGAAAATAAAATCTCATTCCTTCACTCACCGTTTGCCAAGGCAATAAAAAAAATGAGTTTTGAGATTTCTTTTAAATAACTCTGCAGCTAGGACCTGCTGCTTTCTATTGTGAAAAAACTCAAAGCCAAAGTTAAATTGTATGGTTATGATGTAGTATAGAGTGGATACATCAGAGCTGCAGATAAATGGGTACTCTAATATTTGGAAAAACCTGCCATTAGTTTGAAATTATACTTTCACAGATCTTCTTGGAGAAAGAGTTAGGCTGGGATTTTCAATGGAATGCAGAGAAATTAGGTGCCCAGATACCATTGAACTTCATTAGGAATTGTGCTTCTCACTCCCTTAGGGTACTATTGAAAATCTCTGATTTATTTCTAGTCAACAGTTTTATTTTCCCAATGGAATCTTTGTAAAAGTGTAAGTCAACAGTTACAAATACTGTTCTGTGTGGGTGACTTACAATAAGCATAAGAGAGAATCTCCGTGCAATATTTTAAAGCACACTAGTCTGTGACAGGTTAGGCACCAGTGCGTCAGGAAGATAGATTTATCTGGCAAATGGTGACTTGTCCTCATTAACCTTCACAGTGCAAGCCTGCCATTATAAACAAACTCTTCTGCTTAATGCAGGAGCAATAATGATGCTCCCTTCACTCTCAAATGGGTTGAGAATGTGGAGCAGTGTGTAATGCTTATTACTTATGTTATGTCCATTTAAGTGAATTAGAAAATGTAATCAATGTAGCATTCCAACTTAAGGTGAGAATAGATCTTTTCAAATAAAAATTTACGAGTCCAATTGTGGCATAACACTACCTACTAAGAATGGTAGAGATTTACACTTTGTACAGGTTTACATGACTGCAGAAGGTGCAGGACAATGGGAAATCAGACTCCAAGCCTCACTTTTTTGAGGTACGAAGCATATGTAAAACATATGACTGCATCCAAAATATTTAATGTGCAAAAAAGACAATTTAGAAAAAGAGCAATTCAGCTACACTACAGGATGATCTGGTGCCTTCTGCCCTTAAAGGCTATGATTTAAATGAAGGAGCTAAAGATATCATATCTATCATAGCCACCATATCTGAAGAAGGTTAGCTATTTAAATAGCTAACTCAAGTAAGATATAATGAAGACCAACTCATAGAGTTTTGAAGGAAAAAACTATTAGATCATGTTATTGACTAACTAAGAAAGATGCCAGTGGTTTCCTGTTCATTTGCGCTGTATCATTACTTGATTAAAAATTAGGCTCAATCTATAAAATTTTGCTTCTTGTTGTACACGTGTACAACGGCACCATCTAAAAATTGTCCACATAGGACATGTCTGTAAAACAAAACAGCAGTGCACAAAGTGAAATAGGCAACTTTTAGTGCAGAGCAACCTTAAGGGAGGGGGAGGACATGTGCACCCACATGTGCTTGTGAGCAATGTCCAGTTGCTGTCAGGGTCCCAGGTGGCAAGCAGGGTGGAAGCAAATGGCTGGGCTGGTGAATGGAGGCAGTTTCAGGTGGTCTGTAGGAATCATGGAGGGGATGATGGTAATGATGGGGGAGGGATCCACACTCCTCCCATTCTGCATCTGCAGCGGCACCGACAACCACTGCAGTACTGGCAGAGGCAACAATGGAAACAAAAACTCAGTCCAGGTAACAGCAATAGTCCCATCACAGCAGCAACAGAAGTACCTCCATGACTGCCTCCTCCAGCAACAGCAACTCCTCCAACAGCAACAGATACCCAGCCAGAAGAGACCCCAGTCATGGTGATGGTGTCACATACTGCCTCTGGGAGGAAGGCCAGCAGCGTTCCAGGCAGCAGCAGCCAGTGAGGCAGCAAGAGCAGTCCTAGCCTGGCTGGGCTGTGACAGCCTGGGCAATGACAGTGGAACTAGCCCTCTGGTTACTGCAGCTCTAGTTATACCAGAGAAGACCTTACAAAGGCCTGGTCTACACTACGTGTTTAAACTGAATTTAGCAGCGTTAAACTGATTTAACCCTGCACACGTCCACACAACGAGGCCCTTTATATCAATATAAAGGGCTCTTTAAACCAGTTTCTGTACTCCTCCCCGATGAGAGGAGTAGCACTGAAATCGGTATTGCCATGTCGGATTAGGGTTAGTGTGGCCGCAAATCGACGGTATTGGCCTCTGGGCGGTTTCCCACAGTGTACCATTGTGACCGCTCTGGAAAGCAATCTGAACTCAGATGCACTGGCCAGGTAGACAGGAAAAGCCCCGCAAACTTTTGAATTTCATTTCCTGTTTGCCCAGTGTGGAGCTCTGATCAGCATGGATGGCAATGCAGTCCCAAATCCAAAAAGAGCTCCAGCATGGACCTTATGGGAGATACTGGATCTGATCGCTGTATGAGGAGACAAATCTGTTCTGTCAGAACTCCGTTACAGAAGATGAAATGCCAAAGCATTTGAAAAAATCTCCAGGCTATGATCCAGAGTCCACAGCACAGTACTGTGTGACAAGCGTAATGGAAAGCCAAAGAATCAAATGGACACTCATGGAGGGAAGGAGGGGGTACTGAGGACCCCAGCTATCCCACAGTCCCCGCAGTCTCTGAAAAGCATTTGCATTCTTGGATGAGCTCCCAGTGCCTGAAGGGTCAGAAACATTTTCCTGGGTGTTTCAGAGTATATGTCATCAATTTACTCCCCCCACCCAAAAGAAAAGGGAAAAAAAGTTTCTCTCCTTTTTTCAATGTCAACCTATGTCTACTGCATGCTGCTTGTAGATGGGGTGCTGCAGCGCTGAACACCAGTATCCCCTTCCCAGTGGTAGACGGTACAATATGACTGCTATCCATTGTCATCATCAGCCTGTGAGTGCTCCTGGCTGGCCTCGGTGAGATCAGCCAGGGGCGCCTAGGTAAAAATGGGAATGACTCCCGGTCATTCCCAGCAGATGGTACAGAATGGCTGGTAACCATCCTCATCATAGCAACTGGAGGCTGAGCTCTATCAGCTCCCTCCCTTTCATGTCTAAAGAAAAGATTCTGTACTGCCTGGACTATCATAGCAGCTGGAGGCTTCCTCCCCCTCATTTTATCTCACTAAAAAGTCAGTGTTTCTTATTCCTGCATTCTTTATTACTTCATCACACAAATGGAGGGACACTGCTACGGTAGCCCAGGAGGGTTGGGGGAGGAGGGAAGCAACGGGTGGCGTTGTTGCAGTGGCACCCCCTAGAATGGCATGCAGCTCATCATTTCTGCAGGATCTCTGGGGCTCTGACCAGGAGTGGCTATGGTCTCTGGTTCTCTAGTACACTTGCCCCATATTCTAGGCAGGACTGACTCTATTTTTAGACAAAACATAAAGAAGGGAATGACCCGGGGAGTCATTCCCATTTTTGTTCATGCGCCCCCAGCTGACCTCAGCGAGACCAGGCAGGAGCACCCACGACAGCAGCAGACGGTACAGAACGACTGATAACCGTCATTTCATCGCCAATTTACAATGGCAGATGGTGCAATAGGGATGGTAACCATCTCTGCTACCTTGCAAAGGCAAATGAATGCTGCTGTGTAGCACTGCAGTACCATGTCTGTCAGCAGCATCCAGTACACATATGGTGACAGTGACAAAAGGCAAAATGGGCTCCATTGTTGCCATACTATGGCATCTGCCAGGACAATCCAGGGAAAAAGGCAGAAATGATTGTCTGCCATTGCTTTCATGGAGAAAGGATTGAGTGACGACATTTACTCAGAATCACCCATGACACTGTTTTGCATTGGGATCTCAACCCAGAATTCCAATGGGTGGCGGAGACTGCAGGAACTATTGGATAGCTATGGGATAGTTACCCACAGTGCAATGCTCCGGAAATCGACGATAGCCTTGGTACATGGACGCACACCACTGAATTAATGTGCTTAGTGTGGCCGCGTGCACTCTACTTTATACAATCTGTTTTACAAAACCAGTTTATGTAAAATCAGAATAATCCCGTAGTGTAGATATACCCTGAGAAGAGCTGTGCCTAACTGACGGGCTGAAGGTACAAAGGACGCAGGAAAGAAGGCATATATGACTGACTGACTGCTTGCTCTTCCCTACTTACCTCAGGAGTGGAGGGTTCCCCAAGGCTGTAAGTGTAAGGCTCTATAGTGGACAAGGGTGTTGGGAACTAACATTGTAAATAAATGGCACCGTGTGTTTTATTAGCATAAAGGTCTCTGGCCAACTTGTGGACTTGAGCAGAGGCAAAAGCGAGCCAACCCTGCCACAGAGGTATAGCAAGGACACTGCTTTGCTCATACTATCGCTGAAGTCTTTATTCCGTCCTCCCTCAGGCAAAGCTCTCACTGACTAATGTACATCTATATCTCTGCAAGAGAGATTTTCCTTAGTTGTATTGGGCTGAAATGTGCTTACCTCAGAGTAATAGCCTTTAGTATTCCAAGTCACAAGCCTCAATTACTGAAGCAAACCTCCCATTGGGCCTGTGATTTGGGATAATAGGAACTGTGACATCAGCACATTTCAAGGACAATCTGACCAAAAAGCCTTTTGCAGACATATACATTCAGATAATAATTTCTGCCAATATATCCCATCGTACCAGGTTTTGCAACAAGGGAGTATTGTGGATCTCCATTTTTGTTAATTTGATGAGCAGACTATCTCTTTGAGATTGGGGCAGGGGGGAGAATGACTGATTCCTTTTGTGCTTCATCATAAGCAGTGGAAAAAATGTTTACAGTGGCGGAAAATATAATATAGGATGATTCAATTATTGGGGTAATGGGCTTCATTTCCAAATTGTACTTGCTTCTGGGGGCTTACAGTATGCTGCAATGTCACTTGTATCTCATTTCACAGGTCTGAAAATAAATCAGAAGTTACATTTTTTCAAATTTCCCCAATCTAGGGGAGACAATTCAATTTTGCACTCACTTTTAGGCACCTAGCAAAGATTCAGTGTAAAATTATTTTTTTTCATTTGCCGCTTGGAAATGCTTATTGGACCATGTACACAATACCACAAAGCTAATGCAAACATCAGTCAAGAAGCAAAATGTTCACCATTTGTTTGAAAATAACTCTGACTATGGTATTTGTTTATACAACAGGAGTTTATTGCACCACCGTTCTGCAATGCTGTATTTTTGCTCATTGATTTGGCTCACAGTTTACAGAGATACACACTTCTGCTGACATAAGATTCATTGCCATCCTTTAATTAAATTGTTGAAGCATGATGGAGGACCCTTGATTGTGAGAATACTGATTGTATTTTAATTCTTTTATTTTGCTAATTTTGGTCTACTTTAAAAACTACTTGGAGATAAAACCTGATTTGAAGCCTATGAAGTTACATTTAATGTAATATCTCTTCTGGTTTTAATCCCAGAACTCTCTTTTTTTTGTGCATAATCAGATTTTTCTTTTTTGTTAGATGGCCACCAAACCCTGCACTTACTTTTTACATATAGACGGAAATTAGCAACTACAAGACATGTGTGCTTGGGCACAATGCCCAAACACTGCCAGGCCTAATGCTCCCATTAAAGTTACTTGATAATATGTAATAAAGTCAATTTAATTGATCAGACTATGCAATATCTGTCCATTTCTGCACTTTTGCCATGCTTAACTTTATGTATGTGAATAATCTCCATTGGCCTCATGAAGCTAAGCACATGTATAAAACTGTTTTTAGAATCATGACTTAGATAGTGTTTGTAGAACCAGATCCTAGGATCTGATCCATTCAAATCAATGGGAGTCTTTTCGGTGACTTCAATGGGTTTCAGATCAGGCATCTGATGAGCAGATATATTTTCTTGCCTATTTTGTTCTTCTATTCTAAGGTTTTATCCACTGGGCTGCACACTAGCTTCTGTGTACTATATATTACTTTTCAATCACTATTTATAATAGAACATACATTGTAGTATTTTCCTTTACCGTAGTATTTCTTATACTTAAAGTGGGAAGTACTGTTGCATGGCTGCCACAGTAATGTACAAACTGCAGTAGCTAAGGGCTTGTCTATATGACAAATTTAGTGAGTGGCACACTGAGGTATAAATCAGCACTGTTCCAGTATGCTGTGTGCTAACTGTCCATGTGGATCCTGCTGCTGTGCACTAAAAGTTACCTATTTCACTTTGTGTACTGCTGTTTTGTTGTATAGACATGTCCATGTGGACAATTTTTAGATGGTGCTGCTGTACACGTGTACACCAAGAAGCAAAATTTCATAGATTGAGCCTAATTTTTATCAAGTAATGATACAGGGCAAAGGAACAGGAAACAACTGACATCTTTCTTAATTAGCAATATGTGAAAGTGCACTTGAAATTCTGCCTCAAAAATATTTGATTTGGCATAATATTTGACAGCTTTTGCAAATAAAACCCTAATCAATTATTTTAATTTCAATCAGAAAATCTAAAGTCCTTGAACTGAAAGGAAACCAACCTTTCAGGTTCTCCACTTATTGCTTTTATTGAAACTGCTGTATTTTCAATGACTGGAGGCTGAGTGCTTTGAGACTAAACAGGTTATAGGTACCCAGTTATGTAAAAATAAATGTTAATATATTAAGCCTTAGCAGTCTTAATATTCATAGATTTTTAAGGTCAGAAGGAACGATTATGAGCATCAAGTCTGACCACTGCCTAGCACAGACAATGGAATTTCACCTAATCATTCCTGCATCAAGCTAGTAATTTATGGTTGAGCGATATCATATCTTCTAAGACATTCAGTTTTATTTAAAGACTTCAAGTGATGGAAAATTCACCACATCCCTAGATTACCCTCTTTGTTAAAAAATTGCCCCTTATTTCTAGACTGAACTTGTCTAGCTTCACCTTGCACTGATTGGCTTTGTTATGCCTTTGTTTTGTAGACTAAAGAGCATTCTATCAGAAATCTTCTTGCCTATATTTGTACCTGTACCTGTACAGGTACCTGTAAACCAGGTATCCACAACCTTTGGCACCCGGCCCACCAAGGAAATCCACTGGCAGGCCGAGATGGTTTGTTTACCTGCAGCATCCACAGGTTCGACCGATCACAGCTTCCACTGGCCATGGTTCACCATTTCACGCCAATGAGGGGCTGCGTGCCAAAGGTTGCCAATCCCTGTTGGAGTCTGACAGCAAGTTGCTTTGTAACCTTCTCTTGGGTAAACAGATTGAGATTCTTTAATCTCTCACTCTAAAG